>NC_045677.1:12363447-12684333 GCF_003331165.1 Xiphophorus hellerii | reverse complement strand
AGCTGCCTGCTTGGGGCAGGCTCCCTCAGGATGGCAACAGAACTGGGCTTCCAAACACAAGTCAGCACAATTACTACACTTCAAAGATTAGAGCATAATCTCTCAGTTTATGTAGTTGGGTTTAAGGTGAGTCGGAAGACATTTGTCCAAGTTTGGGTTGTCCTTAAACCAAGGTTGTTCTTTGTGGGTGAATACTCTTTGCTTCTCTAACTGTGTGCAAATCAATTTGTCGCTTCCTTTGGTCTTTTTCTAGGACGGTGTACTTTATCATTCCATTTACCCTTGGACAGAAATAAGTAAATTAAACCATGGTGCACTGAAAAACAATGAAAGAGAGGCCGTGTGCATGCAACATCTCTGTCCTCGCTAATGTGCAGCCTCTATTGCGTATTATGTTCTTTAATACTGTAGCTGAAAGGGTAGCAATAAAAGCAGTTTTTACGCAGTGCATTAACAGCACATCATGTCTGTGTTTCCCACTCTCTCTCTTAGTACAAACAAGTGGAGCAGTATATGTCCTTCCACAAGCTGCCTGCCGACTTCCGACAGAAAATCCATGACTATTATGAGCACAGGTACCAGGGCAAGATGTTTGACGAAGAAAGCATCCTGGGGGAACTCAGTGAACCTCTCAGAGAGGTAAGATCTATCAACTTGGCCTATTTTCCATAAATAAGGTTAGAGTTTTGATTTTTCATCCGTTAGTTAAACTGAAATGGATGGTTTCATTCTTAGTGCAGACTTTGCTTAGCTAATGTGTGTTTGTCTAGCTTACAAGGTGTGTTTACACACTCCTCCTGTGACAGGTTTTATGCAGAAAGAGAGCATAGTCTATCTATATGTATATTTGTGCTTGATTGTGCTTAATTTCTCTTTAGGAAATAGTGAACTTCAACTGCCGAAAACTGGTGGCATCCATGCCGCTGTTTGCCAACGCAGAACCAAACTTTGTTACAGCAATGCTGACTAAGCTACGTTTTGAGGTGTTCCAACCTCAAGACTATATTATAAGAGAGGGCACCATTGGCAAAAAAATGTACTTCATCCAGCACGGCGTATGCAGTGTCATCACCAAAGGCACACTTGCTATGAAACTGTCTGATGGCTCTTATTTTGGAGGTGGGATATTGTCTTTGTCCTGGATATGTTGCTTTTCCTAGGTGCTGTTGCTCCTACATTTATTTTCAAGCTTTGCCTTGCTGTTTCAGAGATTTGCTTATTGACGAGGGGTCGACGAACAGCCAGCGTGCGAGCAGAGACGTACTGTCGGCTCTACTCTTTGTCTGTTGACAACTTCAACGAAGTTTTAGAAGAGTATCCAATGATGAGAAGAGCCTTCGAAACCGTCGCCATTGATCGGCTAGATCGTATAGGTACAACAAATGAGAAAATATCCAAAGGAACTAGATTCACATCAAAGCATCATTTTGATGATTATACAAAGATCTGGTAAAGGTTTTCTAGGTTAGGCTAAGGGTTAATTCAAGGCATGAAATATGTTGTCCTAAGTCTAATATTGTCACCATTAACGAATTCTTGCATCGTGATTTACAAAAATTTAATGTTTTCAGGCAGTAAATGTAGATGGGGCAGTAAAATTATATGCTTTGTTCTCTGAAAATGACACAGGACACCGTAACAATATATGAAGGTACAAAGTGACTCCATTACTTTCCCTAGGGCTTATTTGAACAGAGGATGTACCTGGTGTGAAGGACATCACATCCTGTATCAAGCTACTGTTGCTTTATTTGTGCAAATTCTAATTTGCTTCTTTTTATGCATTGTTCAGCTGTTTTATTCCTTCTGTACTGTCCTTGCTTTTTATATTCTCTAATGTCGCCTCTTTTTTTTCTTTGCTCCTTCCTGTAGGTAAAAAGAACTCTATCCTGATGCACAAGGTTCAGCATGATCTCAACTCCGGTGTTTTCAACAACAGGGAGAACGAAATGATCCAGGAGATCGTCAAATATGACCGTGAGATGGTGAAACTAGTGGATCTGCAGCGGCCGAGGGCCATGTCTATGACTCCCTCTATAGGTGGGATCTTTGCCCCTCCGGGTCAGCCTCAGTCTGGCTCTGCAATTGCCACCCTCCAGCAAGCTGTGGCCATGAGCTTTTGCCCTCAAATGGCCAGCCCTTTGGTGGGTCCGGGGACTTTGCAGTCCCCGCGCATGGTGCGACGGTTTCAGGTGATGCAGAACTTGTCCAGTCCGATCTCAATGTCTCCCCTTCAGTCTCAACCTCCCCAAACACTTGGAGGGGCATTTGGATCTGCTATTTCTAGCCCCCCGGTCCAAAGCCCGCTCACAGCTACAGGACGGACTTTTCAGTACATGGCGAGTGTGGGACCGTCGGGGTCCCAGTTGTCCCTTGTCCAGCACCATGCACCCAGCCCCACACAGACCACCCAGCAGAGGCCCGCCTCACACAAAAGCACCCACTCTCTCCATATGGGTAGTTTGAGCCAGGACACCCGGGCCTTGTCTGCATCTCAGCCTTCACTCCCCCAGGAAGGAACACCACAGGCTTCCTCTGCAGCCCCCAGCCCCCCGCCCTCCACCCGCACTTCCAACTCCTCCATTGGCCCCCAACAACCTCCCCACCACAACTTACCGGGACCCTCGGGTGTGGGGAGACCAGCTGGAGCCCAGCAGAGGGTGGCCTTTGCCTCCACTCCTCCTCCAGGTGGACCTACTGGAATGGGGGCAGTAGCAGCAGCTGCTGGACCGGGACCTCCAGACTCTGGAGTTCCCAAGAAAGATTCGATTGTCAGCCTTCCGGAGCTAGACTCTGCCAGATCCCGGCTGTCTTCCAACTTGTGACCCTAGTGGAGTTCAGTAGAGAGGCCTTTTTTTTGTAGGAAAATCAGTGCGGTAAAGGTCAGTCCAGCTGATCATTCAGCTTGCTAAATGACCAATCAGCTACTGCCAGCGCCACCAGTCTTTCAACCTTGGTGCACTGTGTGCTGGTGTCAGCAGGAAGAAAGGAGCTGCTCGAAGTATTGAAGTACTTTGACTACAGGGAGTCAATACGATTATATTAGTATATAAAATTAAGGTTGAACTGGTCTGGTCTACTGTGCCAGCACCTTTAGTCTTAGTATCACCCCTTTCACTCTGCTTCCAAACACCTACTGCATATCGCTGACTTTACTGTAAAGATATGATGAAAAGTATGATTAATGTACCAATTACATACTGTGTAGAATCCATGCAATGCAATCTAGCAGGAGCTGGACTTAAAAATGAAAATCAGGGACTTGAGGTCAAACGACAATGACATTTTAAGCGTTCAAAAGTGTTTTAAATGTAATTTTTTTTTCTCCGTATAAGCTGTCGTAGCAAAAGAACACACATCTTCATACCGTTCAAACTAGTAGTGGAGTTAGTGTTTTAGACCGCTGGTCGATCTTACATCAATGTGTAAATAGTCGATGAAAAAAGTAAGGAAGGACGTTATATTCATTGTATCTACCCAAAACCAAAGTTGAGCTTGAACACCAAGTCTGGTTGTGTCTGTATCAACTAAAAAAGAAACATAGAAGAAAATGCCATTTATTTAACTGCCTTGATTCAACGTTAGAAGCCATATATTTGGTTTGCGTGTATGCATATATGTGAGTGTTGCTGTGTGTGTGCGTGCGTGTGAGTACGTGTGCGTCAGAGAGTTTTTGTTTATACGTTTTGGTTCCATTTTCAGAGAAGGGACTCATGCACTCTACGACGCATCGTCAAGTATGACTGGTTGGAAATGCTGACGGTGGCACTGCCCTGTTTTCATGAATCATCTGGAAAGAGGTCAGCTGTTTGCTCAACATACTGATTGTAACCCTAAAGGCAAAGATGGTTTAATAATCTGAGCTTTACTGAAAGGAAACATTTGTGAACAACCCATACTGTATACTTGCTTGTTTCTGTCTAGGTTCATCGATTAACACATGCAATATAATTCTGCAATACTCTACCCCGCCTATATATATAAATATATATATATATAAATATGAATATCTATACTTATGCTGTACAGGAAAGTGGACATGTTTCTTTATGTATTTTTTTCGTTTGTTTTTTATTATGTGACATTTTAAAGAATCCAGCAGCTATTGTGGCTTCACTTGAGGTATTGTAATCCAGTGACCATGTTGTTACCTTAACCAAAAATGTGTGAGGGAATGAAAGGGTATGTTGCTGTGTTATTTTTGTGTTAAAAAAAGAAAACAAAACACTAGACTAACTGCTTACAACTGGTTTAAAGACACAGGATGAATCCACGTTTGAGCTCAGCAAGTCAGATCCTCAAAAATGTCACCCGAAAGGCATTTTCAAATGTTTAAATTCATAGGGTGGCCAATATGGGGTACAGACGCCTCAGTTGGAAAAAAAATCACCTAGAACTCCGGTGAATGTCTCCACTTTTAGGTGCACAGAAATCCATTGGTTCGAAGTGCGAGAGTGGGTCGAGGCTTTGATTATTTTTATTCGAAACATTCTGATCCTGTTGAATCTAAAAACTCCTTCTCCTGCTGAATGTATGCCATACGAGGAGGACGACAGCTAATCAGTTTTAAACTGCCATGTAAATAAAGGGACAGAGGATTTTATGATGCAAGGGGGGACTGAGCATTGCTGTATGAGTTGCTGAGTGTCTGTGTGATCTTTTTTTATAGTCTGTTGATGCTTATTTGGGTTGAAGGTTGCTGTATTTACCATTTAAACTACAACCCAATAACCCCAGATCTGAATATTAACGAAAGTCTAAAAAAATGTACCGAAAAGGGCATGAATGAGAGCGTGCTGGAACTACTTTGAACCTCTCTGTCCAAAGTGAGAAGTGAGGACGTCCACTTAAGCACCTTGTGTTGCACTACAACCTTGTAATCAAAAAGAAAAAAAGGAAGAAAAAAAAAATTCAATGTTCTGTTCTCTCAAAACTGTCGTCACACTTCTTCTGGACCCAATATATGGTTAAACTGTAAAGACGAGTAAAAGGGAAGTCAACTGGGGCAGCTGGTTCATTATGTTAAACAAACATGGTGGCCAACTTTTTCAGCTCTGAACATTGATTTGGAGCCAAACTGTAAAATCACTGGACATTTCACTCAGGTTTGCTACCTTCTCACAGCTATGTATTGATTGCCACAATGTGGCTTTCCATTGATTTATGTAGACATGTTTATTCCCATATTTTGAGCTCGTTTACGTAATCGTCTTGAGTAATTCTAATTGGCACAGAAAAAAACCCCATGAAGTAATAATCCTAAGATTGTTGGTCTCTCGTTGTGAGATCTTAAAAACTGGTGACAGTCTTTATCCAAGGGCTTCACTGTATGGCTTGTGAACCTTTGGTCATTTTTGTACAGTTGGAACTAAAATTCGAAGGTGATTAAAATGTTTATTTATTTTAGTGATTCAAATTAAAAACTGAAATTCTTATGCAGTTTAATATTTTAAGCATGTATGTATTTCTGTTTGTTTTGATGATTATGACTGTCCATGTACTGCACTTTATCAGCACTCAATATTTGACTGGGCTCCTTTTGCATGAATTACTGCATCAATGCAACACAAGAAGGAAGTATTCGGCACGAGGTTCTGCTGAGATGTCAAGGAAGCCCAAGATTAGTTTAACTGCTGCCTTCAGCTTGTCTTCATTGTTGAGTCTTGTGTCTTTCATCTGCCCCTTGAAAACACTGACAAGTCAGATTAGCTTTTTGGTCTGTATAACTCAGTGACACCAAGGACATTGTTAGTGTGGGTTTTCATTTTAGAAAATTAAATCAGTATTAATTTTGTAAAGCTTGTCACGTGAAGTTTCCTGGTATAAGGCTGTGCTGATTTTAGTCACAGTGGAAATTGTTCCCAAAATCACCACTTACTGTGGAAACTTCAGCCTGGACAGCAATTAGTTTGGATTATATGCCTCTCCACTTTTCTTCCATACCCTAGGATCTTTATTTTTATTTCCTTCCATCTTGAAAAAAAGTACTTTGGGCCACTTGGCAATTGTCCAATCCTTTTTCTCCTTAGTCATAATGAGACATCTTTGACCTCGCTGGTTCAGGACTGGCTTTAAACAAATAATGCAACGTCTGTCCTAGATAGATCTCTGTGTGGTGGCTCTTAAAGCACTGAAATGGATGCATAAATGTCTCCTTTGGGGATGAATAAAGTATCTATCATCATCATCATCATCATCACTGAGTCCAGCCCCAGTCCACTACTTGTTGAAACTCCCCAGAATCTTGAATGAAGTTTTTTTTCTGAATAATTTAATTCTCATCTTTGTTGCTGTGCACCTTTCTTTACAACTGTTTTTTCTTCCATTCAGATTCTCATTAATATGAATTAATATGCTTGGATATTATGCTATAAACAGACAGCTTTTTTAGCAGTGGCTTTTTGTGGTTTGTTCTCCTTGTGGAGGGTTTTAGTGCTTTCTGACTTATGGGTCTCATGTCAAATTATTTTTTGAGAAAGTGGGTTTTCATTAGTTGTAAGCCATAATCAACAAAATTAATGGAAACAAAAGTTTGAATTGTGTAATTAATCTATAATACGAGTTTTACTTTTTAAGCTGAATTACTGAAGTAAATCTACGTTTCAAAACATTTCTAACTAACTGAGACACTCCTACAATGAAGGAAACAAAATTAAATTTTCTGTTTCACAAAAGAGTAAAAAAACTTATTTTAGTCTTTCCTGAGTCACAGTACCGCCTCCCCAACCTTTCAGTGACACATGAATCATAAATTGTTTTCTTTTTTTTCCTGTGGGAAAAGTGAACACCAAAACACCAACACCATTCTGAATGAAATCTGTCTGAGTTGTGTTTTTCTGTGCACTTCAGTACTGTTCTGTCTGATTAATTGGTCCTTCTCCTGAGTTCTTTTTGCTAATACCAGAGTTTGCCCTGTTAAGCTGCTATCAAGACTGTGCAGGTCTCTGAATGAGTCCACAGTCGGCAAGAGCAAGATGAATGGAGAATTAAAGAGCTAATGTTTCAGGCAATATCAGGCACCGTCTCTGTTTCATTGCATCTACATGTAGTGTGTAATTCCCTCCTACTCAAAGGATGGCATTTGAGACACTTTGATCGGCACCGCTCCGTTTGAACCGTCAGCCACAGGCCCGATACAGCCCCGGCCAAGCGCACACTGCCAGTTTATCTGTTTTTGTGTTTGTCTCACGGGTTGCTCAGTGTGTCGGCTTCTAGCTGCCATTGAGACGTGTGTGCTGTATTGGCCTGATGGTGGGCCGGTTCAAAGTGTGATTGTTTAATAATTATTCTTCTGGACTTTGCTGTAAAGTGGGAATGAATTCCTTCAAATGTGTTTGGCACTGACTGACAGTGATTGAGAATCTCAAAGTTTCAAGCCTCTCACTCTTGCTGTACCAGATGTTGAGGGTACTGAATGCCTTGGTGTTGATTTATTAGCAAATCAGGGTCTTATGTTTGTCTGTTCTTTCTGAGTTATCAGTCAGTTTTATTTGGTTGTAGATTTATGATTTATATTTACAATGTGCCCTCTGCACTTGGACTGTATATACCTTGTGCCTAGTACATCTAGTTTCCACATAGTCTCCTTTGTGGTATGTATGTGCCTGTAAAACTGCAAATATGTGTTTTTATTTCCAACTTGCAATATATGTACAAACCATTAGATGACTAGTATTGCTAAATTACAATGACAATGTCAGTATATACAATTTTCCCTGATAGGGGAAACACAAAATTGCACATTTTATGTTGGGTTGAACCTTCCAACACCATGCGCGCTGTACTCGGTTCGTTCATGTTCTGTACATATGGTATACACAGAGATGTGGGGCACCTTCTCGGGTTTTCACCACAACCTGGTGTTTAAGCATCATTTTTACAAAGAGAGGGTGAGCTCTGGCTAGCTCCTGGTGGATATCAGCAGTCTAGACATTAGCTTAGGAAAGCTGCTTGAGCCAAAAACAGCAGAAGTTAACTAGCAAAACTGTGGAAATGCTTGCACAAAATCAAAATACATATACAAAATGATAAAAAAAATAAATACGTAAATAAATAAAAGGCTGTTCATATGCTGGATTATCGTCGGTCTGTGCTGTTGCACACCCCTTCACACTGATGCTGGTTGCACACTGATCTGGTGTTGGCCATTAAAGGGAAAAATAATTCTGTCCAAGACTGAATCCAAATCTTGAGTCACAGCAAGTCTTAAACATGACTCCCAGATGAGTTAGCTGACAGACAAAGCAGGAGTGCATGCTTGTATTTTTCTCATTTAAGCAGAGTTCTGTGTATGATTGTTGTGGGACCTTCAAATCTAGAAACTGTTGTGTACCAACTACTGTACAATGATTTTATTTAGTCTTACAGTTTAACTTTTGTGTCGTAGCTACTGTAGCCTGCTTAACTTACCTAAGCCTTCTCTCTGCTTCAGGACTCTGTGTGCTTGAGTTTGTGTGTGTGTGTGTGTGTTCCTGTGCCTTTCCTTCTATAATGTTGGTCCCACTTGAGAATATGATGCCATTTAGGGGGTTGAAACCCACACATAGCTGAGAGATGCCAGCACAAATAAAATAATAATAAAAAAACACCTATAAAAGGTCACAACCACAGCTGTTTTGAAACTTCTAAACAATATTGAAATGCTTTCTAGAATTGACTCTAGCACATCCTAGACTTAGTAGCATTCCACAGCCTGCACGAACGGCTCAGTGTGGGCATCCAGACACACTTTACCAGCACCATGAAGATGACAGCACAGATCTCTGAAACACGTCTCTTCTCTCAATGAAAACCAGTCTGCAAACATCTCAGGCTGTGCTCGGCTTCTGCTCATACAAAAACAGGCTTAGGTATTACTCAACTTCAACTCTGTCTTAAGTTGATGTTTATATTCCAGTGACAACTCAGCTCCCAGCCCCAGCCGCAGTTCTTACCAAATTGGTCTAAAATGATGGTGGTGGGAAAACGGGGCTGGTTTGGGTGATCTTTGTAGTCGTCTTGTCTCTCCAGACTGCGATACACAGCTGGTGGCTGGGGTGAGGGGCTGATTTGCTCCTGTGTCCAAAAGGCTGTCTTGTCCACCACCTTTGTTGGTCAACAACACAGAACCACACCCTGGTTTATCTCAATAAGCTGGTCTGTCAGTCAGTGGCAATGTTGTTTCAGCATCCATAAACAGACATAAAATACCTTGTTGTGCAATAAAAAAATGAGCGCATTGGCATACTTATCCCTGTGTGTTGACCTTTTTTTGTCAGCCTGTATTTGTTGGTATTTTGAGTAATCAGTAGTTTGAGCATGTGAGTGTTGAACATTTAACTAATGCCTCATTTTCATTGAGCGGTATGGCATGGGTTAGTGCCGTTTGGTATGCTATTATGTCTGTTTCTATTGTTAAAGCGGCCCATACAACAGACTCGCACCGCCTCATTTCTGGATACTCTGGACGATGAGCCTAAACTGCACTGACCCGTGCCTCTCAGTGGAAACGGGGTAATTGAGAACCTTGCCAAAGTATTAATGCACCATTTCCACATTTTCTTGCAGCAGAACCACCAAATGCACTGTTTATTTCTGTTTTATATGATGGCTCAACACCCAGGATAAAGCTGTGAAATGGAAGGAAAATGAAACCAATCAAAACCTGAAATGTTTGGAATGCATTTTTACTCAGCCCATGATATCCCTACATATATGTATATGTATAATCTAGTTTAATTTAAGAGATCATCTAAATTAATAAAGTCCACCTGTGTATAATTTAATCTGAATATAAATACAGTTGTTCTCTGTAGGTCTCAGAGGTTTCTTGGATAACCTTAGTAAACAAATAGCAACATTAAGAGAAAGGAATACAGCGGACAGGTCAGGAATAAAGAGAAGTTAAAGAGAGAGCCTTAATTAGGGGCGCTGCCAAGAGTACCATAGTACCTCTGGTAGAGCTGCAGAAATTCACAGGCGAAGTGGTAGAAACTGTGGAAAGTACGTCAATCAGTTGTTTGCTCTCAAAACCAGGCCATTAAGGAGAATTAGCTAAATGAATGCCGTTGTTGAAAGGAAGCCAAATGAAGTTGTGTCTGCAGTTTGCCATAAGCTATTTAGACAACACAGCAAAAACCTTTACTGTGTTGTCTCACACAGCGAGGAAATTCCAGTGCGATGGCAGCGAAGTGACTGGTAACCATGAAGATTCACACAAAGATAAAAATAGAAACTATACAAAAACAGAACTGCACAGTAAGGGCACAAATACTGGACAATACTGTCCAAATATTAAAAGTGTAGCTCTGGTCAGATCTGGTCACTTAAGCGGAATTTCCCGGCCTGACTGCAAAATACTACGTGTGCCAGAAAACACTTCACATCATTTTGACATTCAGCCAGGTGCTATTGAACAGTTGGAGTATTGATGTGAGGTAATCAATGTCCAGACCTAAATACAGCTGAGGATCCACAGTCCATTCGTCCATCCACTGTCTTTACCAGCTTGTTGCTGGGTTGTGGACAGGCTGGTGTTTATTTCCGGGGGTCAACCAGTGACTTGTACAGCGTAAACCCTGGACCGGTCGACACTTCATCACTAGGCAACACAGAGACATGCAGGACAAACAGTCATGTACACTCTCATACCAAACCAAACAGTCATGTTTCTGGAGAGTAGAAGGAAGTCGGAGTACATGGAGAACCCCCACATTCATGGGTAGAACCTGCAAACTCCATGCAGAAAGACCCAGGTTGGGATTTGAACCCAGGATTCTCTTGCTGCCAGGCAACACTGCTACCAACTTGTCTGGTGAAGCTTGACATGTATAAATGAGCTTGAGGTGTTTTACAACCCTCAAAACTTACTGGTGTAACTGGAGTAAGATGTTATTGTGCAAAGTATTAGCTAGTGGAGGAGCGAGTACGATGCAACACATTTCACAAATTTATTTTGAAAGAACATGAATTATTTCCTCCCACTTCACAATTACCCTTTGTTGTGTTGGTTTATACATCCAATCACAATTAACTTTTAACATTTTGTACATGGTTAAAGGGATTTGAATACTTTTGCAAGGCAACATACTTCCTGGAGGTAATAACTGCAAACATGTGAACACACACACACACTTCCTAGCTGGCCAGCCGCTACACCCTCGTTGTACCCCACATCAGATGAGATCTTTTTCTCTGTTGCTCTGCAGACAGGGGCTCCGCTGCATCCCTGATGAGATGTCTGAGCACAGACTAACAGCTTCCCATTTTGTGTTCATGTGCACGTCAACTCACAGCACCGCCCAGGAGTACGCAAGCAATATTTCTTGTTTGTCCCTAAGTGGGTTTGCATGCACATGGAAAGTCCTAGTTTTGCTATTAGTCTGAAACAGAAAGGGTACATGAACTGGTGTGTTTGTGCACACATCAGAGGATGAGGGCAGCCCAAGGACAAAGTCCGTAGCAGCCTGGGAGCAACACCCACCCATTTGCTCTCTGTCTGCATCCGTTCCTCTAAACGTGCACACACACACACCCCTACACGCCTGCCCACAAGGTGAGAAATACTAAAACACACACACACCCCTCCACACACACACACACACAGCTGTCTGGATCCTCACTGATTATGTATGGTGCACTGAGATAGAAAGATTAAAATTACATGCAAGGTGAGGTTTTGACACTGAGCTTTTACACCGTTTGTGTTGCCTCCTCAGGTCTACACGCAGTTTGTACAAATGTGGGTGAGGCCATCCGCAGTGCGTGTCCGTAGTTTTACCTTGATGTGACATAATGTCCTCTTTCCACAGCTCTATTGCCACACACATGCGCCCACACACACACTCTCTCTCTTTCTCTTTCATTGTAATTCTATGAGGAAGCGAGCAATGTACTGATAGTGGCTGCAGGCGGATACTACATCAGGTTGTGTTGTGTAGCTATACGAGTCTGAGCATATAGTTTCATCCTTTATATAGGGCCAAGGATTGTCCTCTACCTCAATTTCTCTGCAGTGCTGGTCCTCTACTTTGTCCCTGGCTGTCCTACTTCAATTAATCATATCAGCATCAAGTGCGCTACCTCCCAGTCTGGGTTCCTCCAGAGGGCAATTTGCTTATTTAGCTCCTTACCGGTATCCTCGTCCCTTTGCATCCATCTCCTTAAGCTTTACCCGTGCTGTCCGACACATTTACTCTTCATCAGCCTCTCAGCCTTCTATTCTGGTCCCAAGTAGCAAAATCTGCTGTTTCAGCTTTAGTGAGTCTCTACCAGGTGCAGATTATTATCCATTTGCCGGGGTAAAACGTTTGAGTTTTTTTACGTCTGTAATTCATGGATATTCAGGCTGACATAAGGTCCATAGGGAAGGTGGAGGGACAGCAATGCGGCTTAGTTGCTAGTACCAGCAAGAACATTTTTGGTGCAAATCTGTTCTCTGTAGAATCTTTCTTTGTTGAATAGGTATGGGCCCGTATAAAATTATGATGTCCTTGAGCAAAAATACCATGGTTTCATTGTATTGCAGTGTTTGGAATATAAACATTGCTGATTACTCCGGAAAATGACAATCAAATAAGAATCAAATATTGCACCAACAAAATTGCAAGTGTCTGATCAAGGATTCCTATCCAAAACTTTTCAAAAATTTGGTTTGAAACTCACTAACTAAACTTTTATGTCAGCCACAGTAGCAGAAAAAGTAAGGTGATTTGTGTTTGTTCAATGATGCCATATTGGTGGAAAGCTACTTTATTTCTATCTAATTGGGAGCCACATTAGTAAGAAAAATTTATGTAGGAGTTGAGCAGCAGACATAGGTACTGTATGTGGGTTGTGGCCTGTGACAGCTGTCCCGACTGTCACACACAGACAGTATTGGTAATGATTTTCTGTTTTCCCTTAATATTACTTTATATATTGATTAGTGAGTAGTTTAGATTTTTATCTTTAAATTTGTTTTCATTAGTCTGACTCTTTAGTTAACTATTTGTTGTGCACCCATTTAGTTAACTTTATGTGCCAGTTCTTTGTATATTTTGTTAAATATAACAAATTAAATTCTTTCTTTTGAGTTACCAGTTTCCTCTGGACCTGTTGCTGAAAATCATACAGATGAGCTCCAGCTGATTGGTGTCCATATATGGGTGTCAAACTTCCTCAGCGGGCCATTCCATTTGTTCACCAGGGGAGGGGGGAATTTGGTCTTTAGTTTAATTTGACCATTTATTTAATGTTTCTTCTTTTTGGAAAGTTAGTTAAATTTTGATATTTATTTCATTTACAGATTTAGTAATATTCTGACCAGTATTTGTTAGGTTTTTATGTGTTTAATTACCCCCTAGTGTGTGTTAATGGTCTGATCAGCCACTATTTAAGTTCCCCTCATGTCTTGTTTGTGAGGTCAGTTTGTGCTTGAGTTTGTTCTGTTACCACCTGAGTTGTACTTTGTTATGTTGACCTCAGTTTGGGCCCAATTTATCATTTTTGGATTTTTTTTGTTAATAAATTAAGATTATATTTTGAATTTTCTTCATCGTCTCTCTGGCTGGTTTATGCAAAACCTTCACATGGCCATAAAAGCGTACCAAATCCTTCTGGACTGCCAAATGGCTCATTCTGCTGATCACTCTTGTCATTTGTTGGATTGGATGATCACAGTTTAAAGAAATAATGGAAAGAGAGACTTCGAATACTGCAGATTATTAATTTAAATAGAGCTTTAGTCGTTTTTGAGAGAACCATAAAAACCTCTTTCTTCACAATGCTGCTTGACTCACCCAGATAGCCGTCGGTTTGTTGAAGCAGGTGTGATGGTGTCGTCATCTTCAACCACAGCCCACAGAGGTCAAGATGTTTGCTTGTTCGCTCGCTCACATGACAATAGTCTTTCTTGGACCTTCATAATATGACAGATCTGTAGTCATTGAGGACAAGGCGAGATGTCTTCCACAGCACTGAAACCTGCTTCTTGATTAGGCTGAAGAGATGCTGCAGAACTCCTCCATCCTTCAGGACTTTGGGGCACAAAGTCTGGACCAGCAGACCTTCTCAGGTCTCTCTAGCCATCTCTTCACCTGACTAGTGACCAACATGAGAGACAAGCTGAGCACCCACATCTCCTGACTTGGCTGAGGTCAGTGACTCATGACTGAGGTGGAGGATGAAGCCTCTGAGGAGCGACAAAGCTGCCAGTTGACGAAGGATTGGTGAGGGAGAGAAGATTATGTTGGGTTTGTTCCTTGACTTTAAGTTGCTATATTCATAGTCCTAAGATATTCCTGGCCTCTGTCTCTCTTTTAAAACTTTTTTTTCTTGTCTCTTCAGGTCAGTGGTGATCCAGGGTTTGTTACTGGGGATCCATCCTATTTTTCTGGTTGGCATGTTGTTGTCCTGAATGTCTCATTGAGTGACTAAAGTGGAACTTAATCATAATTGTAATGTAGACCATGCAATACTAATAACACTGATCAAATGCAGTGCATTATTTTACTTGCTGCTGAGATTTGAAGCAAATAAGTGGGGATGAATTTGTTTTGTTTAATTTGGCATCAACATCAGAATTGAAGTTCTTAAATGGCTTAAATCAGTGTTTGAGGCATTTTAAATAGGACACATCTGGTTAATTATATCATTTCTGTGGCGATGCTTAGTTACAGATAAGTTGAAATAAAGAACACAGAGGCACACTAAAAGGTTTTATCATTTTATGAAAGGAAAGTCTTTCTTTTTAGCCAACAGGAGTTTGAAAACAGAGATTTGCCAGATTAACCCCCTACGCCTTGCAGCCTCATGCATTGCTTATTCGTACACAGTGTTAGCTTAAAAGAGCGATTGGTGTTGTCCGTGTCTATGCAAAGAATTTTTGTTGGGACTCCTCTGGTAGCCAAGCCATTGTTGCCTTTTTTCCACTATCAGCCAAATTAATGTGTGGGTCTCTAACATGCAAGTAAATAACTGTAATTTGGTTCTCATTTGCACACAATAACTCTAAATCAGGACGTGTGAAAATGTGCTGAAAGCTAGCTGTTCAAAACTGAAAAGAATGCAGAAATTTTAACCTCGCATGCCCTGTTAGAATAATTATCTAAGTTCATTTACTTGTGAGTTTATTTGAAAGGTTATGTTTTCATATTATTATTTTGTGTGTAGTTTAGCTGACTTCTTTTCTTCTGTGAAATACTATTAACCATTTGTAGCATGTTTGCCTGGAGGCTAGAGACTTTGCACATTCCTGTGGTATCAGCTTCCATCTGTAACTGATTAGTTGTGGTCAGCCATGCCCTTTTAAGGGCATGGCCACAGAAGGTTTCAGAGCACCCTGTAGGAAAAGGTCATTGGTCAAATTCTTTGTGTGACTATGTGAGAAGGCCCAACCTCCTTCCTTGTATTTTCTAATAAAGCCAAATGCAGAGAAAGATCTGGCAGAGTTGATCCCAGACAGTGTTTTACAGCGATTCGTCGCGTCTTGGATCTTCCCTCGTTTCTGCAGAAAAGACAATGGCCTGGGTCTGAATCTTTGCTAGATAGGAATTAAAATAAACCTATCATGCCCCATCATTTCCGCAACTCCAGCCACGTCTTTCTGCTCCAGGAATCATCTGGGGAACGCGGCTCAGTTCTGAATACCGGGATTAGCATTTGGTCCAAGCTCTGTCCATGAATGAGTCAGCGAACATGACAGCAAATAGATACAGAAAATCATCTTACAGCCGCAGGCAGCCTCTGTCACATCACAGTTAGCTGGACAGTGGGCCGGGGAGGAAGTGAGAAGTGAACCAATCTGAAATGATCAAGAGGAAGGCACACAGCCAAAGACAAGGGGCAAGGGTTGCACACTTACAAGCTGTGTCAATTAGATAAAAAAAGATGATGAATTCATGCAAATAGTTGCTGAATTAGTTACTAGTGTTCTTATTTGAACATCTTATGAGACAGTAATAGATCATGAACTTAGTCAACTGCTGTTTTCTGTAAAACATTTACATCTAAACTGGATTTTCCTCATACACGTGACACGTTAGAATGATAATGACAAATTTTCTTTAAGTTTATTCTATCAGATAGTTAGTAAGCATTTCCCAGAAACTCCTATCAAGTGCTGCACATTTGCTTACAACATCAAATTATGCAATGGTCATATGCCTCTCGGCTACAAGAAGGAAGAGGAGGGCATTAACTAACAAGAGCTCAGCTGCTACATGTATACACTGTTTTATGTAATTCTTTATATAACCTTTTACATAAACAGTCAGGCTACTAAAAAGTATCTTTCTGAGAAAATAAATCTCTTTCATAATTGTTTTCTTACAGGGTTTAAAAGTCAAGTCCTCCTTTAATGTTTAGATGTGTCTCTATTCAACCCACTTGGGTCAAATAATCACCTCATTTCCAATTCCTACATATGCTTCATTTTATTTGCTTATGTCTAACTTGAACAAATAAACACAACACAAGCCATAGGAACCTTCTAGAGGCTTCTCCAATCTTTTTCTTGAGATTTAATTTGGTCACCCACGTTAATTTATACCTACTTTATTTACTTCTTCTTGCAGTAACAACCGCCACACCGAATAGCGTTGTCACGAACAACAACAACAAAAAAACAACTTACTTTCCAATTTCTAGATAACTGTGTCATAACTAGTCATACAAAATCTTGGCTGATTACCAAGTACTTTCCTGGAGCATGTCTAATAATGAAAAAAGACGCATCAGAAAAAGAATGAGGTGAAACGGCATCTGTCTGCTGAGCCCTCTGGCTAAGTATCTGGGCTGAGCAGCGCTCACTTTGACCTGCTAAACACCTACCATTACAGGTGACCCAGAAAACATCCGCTTTGTCCAAAAGAGTGAGGAGATTTACTCAGGACGAGACAAAAACGTGGCAGCCTTTGAGATATTAGTGATATTCTAGAAACATGAGCAACAGGAAATATGATTCATTTAGAGGAATCAAGCGGAAAATCTCGAGGCAGATAATATTACCCTTTTTCTCTCACAAGCACTTTGTTTCGTTAACAAAACATTTAATCTCCTCAAGTCTGCAGTCTCTTTCAGCTGCGATTGTTTTGCAGCAGGAAGCAGAAGGCCCCCACACTGTAATTTTGCTCCATCATCCACTTCCAGTGATAATATTTTCTCTGGGCTGCCAACTGAAGTGATGAGAGCCAGGACAATGCTTTGCTTCTGAATCATCTCATCTGTTCTGCTCTGTCAAGGTCTGCACTCAGTGACACTGTGGCTATTCATCCGAGCAGACACGCTCACACATTCGCACATTGTCATGCGCTCGCAGTGAAGGACAAAAATATCCACCATCCCGTCTCAAAGCTCTCATTAACTAATCAGCGTAAAGTTTCCACCCAATCTCTCCGTGGCAGCATGTCATTGCGCACAATTTATTTGTTCAAAGTGAAGGTACCCTGTGGTGTTTTACAAGTTTTCACAAGTTACTGTTTGGTTTTTATGTAAACTCTGGTTTCAGGTAAAGGTTGACAACAACTTCTTAAGTACTTTGATTTTTGACGGATTTGTGGAAATGGCTTCCATGTGTTTTTTTCCCAGGTGTGCTGATCTTGAGCAAAAACTGTTGTTGCTTTGATCAGCTAGACAAGTTGCAATTGAGTAAAAATAATTACTTGAACAAAAATGTTCCTCTTAAAAGATTCAAAGTCAATTGGTTTAATGTCATCGCTGAAGTTCGGATTATTTGGTGTGGTTGTCTCAAATAGTAGATTAAAATGGATTAAGACTTTTTTCACAGAAGTCAGAGGCAAAACAATATACAACTACATTTTGTTTAAATCTACAGCACAGATATTACTAGTCAGAATTGTGTCTTAATTTTTTTTTTCATCTTTTCTGCTGTTTTCTAGCCTAGATGTCCTCAGTCACCCTCATCTTGTCTCTGGATTGCCATGTCACCTCTTGTTTTCTGTTTCTCATTTAATCCCCACTTTCACTTGGCCAGTTTCTCTCCTTCCAATTTTAAGGCTCCATGATTTTAGCTGCTCAGCACTGGATCCGTAGCCGATATACTGTTGTTTTCCCTCAACAGTCTTTTGTTTGTTTGGTGATTTGTTCCTGGATTTACTGCTTTTGCGGTGTCCTTCGTTCGTGCATCTGCTCTCTCAAGTTCTGAGAGATTCTTTCTTTCTTTTTTTTTTAAAGAATCTTGTTGATGTCTGTTTATGCTTTGTGAATTAATTGTATTTGTAATGTGGAGAAGGCTTTGCATGTCATGTTTTTTCACTCTGAGTGAATAACCAGCACAGTTTTGCTAAATTAGAGAAAGTGACAAAAAAAAAAGATAACTTCTGTTGCCATAAATCTTTCAGTTACCATTGCAACTCTGGTTATGTAGATGCTTCTGCTGTCGTTGTTGAACAAACCAAATGTAGCTGGTTTGTTCTATTGTGACCATAATCACAATCCCATCCTGCTGTGGGGTCTTGCATTTTGAATTCAGGACTCTTTGCTGAAACATAATTTCTGGTAGTGACTTTAAATGGCTCTAGACAAGATTGATGTCTGTGTGCTGAGGCATCTTAAGCAGGGCATTGTTTCTGGGTGAGGGAGAGAACAGCAGTGACAGTCTAATTGTCAGGAGGGTAGAGGAAGGTCTTTCAGCATCCATCATCTTCACACAGAGCACCCTTGGGTCCAACCAGCACCCTCATCTCTGTATCTCCTCCCGGATCAAACAGACCTTGTAAAAGTCCCGCTCAAACAAACAAATACAATAAACACACCCAAGGTTCTGAGCTCGGCTTCAATGAGGCAGCGCTGTGCCCTCCGCCATGCGGTCGTTCAGCCATACATATGTCTTCATTTATTTCAAGGAGGCTGAACAGATGTAGTCTCTCCATAAACAGCATCCCATACACATAGCTTTAAACGTGTGAGAAGCCACAGGTTACCACAGCAGATCTGGTACACTGTACTAATCCAGACTGTTTTATTTTCTGTAGATCCATAATCGAACTACTTACATTCCCTTGAAAAACATAAATTTTTAGTATCATCTTTAGTAGATTGATGGTTGTGCCGCATTCTTTTCATTTTCGGATGGTGGACCGAGATGTGCTTCATGAGATATCCAGAACTTGGAGTTTTGTATTTTTGCCTTAAACCTCTGCACAGCTTTATCTCAGAATGGACCATGGTTCTGCGTTCGGTTTGTAGCAGTTTCTAAAAATAAATCTCATCACTGTTCCTTTGAATTTCTGTTTGCATTGAAACAGATTGTATCTTAGAAATTGGATTGATAATTTTAAGCAATATTTTGATAGTCATCACACTATGTGACTCAGAAAAATCTGCGCTATTTGTGTCTCACAAGAACAGAAATTCAGATCTTTTCAAATTCATAGGGAGCAGAAGTGTTATCAATGCAGTTAAAAAAAAAAAAGGGTAAAAACCGACTACCGGGTGGATGGAGAATACATTTAAAATCTGCATCGGCCCACTGATGGGAGATGGATGGAAAGATACAAGGATAGCAGTAAGAAGCTAAATAAAAAAATTTCCCCACAGGAAGTAAACAGCCAGCGGGGCTCATTCACTCGAAGCTTATATGATTAATGGACTCAAGACAGAAAGGGACAATGGAGAGGTCCAGCATTGCAGCACAAAGCACTGCATTTGTTTTTTTTTACCTCTCACCAGATTGGACAAGTGAAGGAAAATTGCTCACTTGCCCAAACACAGGGATTAATTGCCTGAGGCAAGTAGGGGCTGGTAAAGTCAGATCAAGACTCTTTTTGGTCCTCAATAATAATCTTGGCAGTTTTAGAACAAAGGCTGTAAAATTGTTATATTCTCTGAGCAGTGCAGATTTTGAACTAATGTGCAGAACTAATGTGTTTGTCATTTTAACGGAACAATTTTGACTGTCAAATCAACACAAAAGTGTGCCAAAATGTGTTATTTTGACTTAAATGTACATATAAAATGTGTTTTCACAGGTAAGATTAACTAAAAATTGACATTTCATTTGAGAATATTAGAGATACTTTAGCACTTACATTCATAAAGCTGGAGCAACTACTTCATGGCTCAAATATTTTAAAAGAAATATGAATCACCAAGTCAAGCTTTTTCAAGGTTATCTAACACCACACCACTATAACAATCCTATACTGCCTTTGTAATAAAATATTTGTGTAACATTCAGTGAACATTTATGAGAACCATGACAATAAATTTAATAAATAAGATCATCCCTGCCCCTTCCAACATTTATCAGTGTTTCAATTGTACTCAGTTGGCAGCATGTGTATATGTCATCAACCTGATCCATGAGGGAAGCTAGAACTGAGGTTTTATTTTATTTTATTTTTTAAAGTTCAGAAATTGTCCTCCAACTTTGTAACTTATCTGCTTTAAGAGTTATAACCAAAAATATGGGGGGGAAGTGCTGTGCGAGGAATATTTGAACAATAATATGACTCAGCATCAAACGCACAAAGCATAAAGTGACAATAAATAAGTAGTTATTTCAAATACAGATCAGGACTCTCAAGTTTGCGCTCTAAGAGACGTAGCAATGCATATTTTCCATCAGTGCATATTCATGCTGCATCTGCTGAACTATGTGATTTAGCCGCATCAGTATATGTTATTCATCAATGCAGTCTCTGCACAGAACAGTTTGATCTTGAGCATCGTGTCTCACCTTCATCTGATAAGCTGCAGCATTAGAAATGAGGTGAGTAAGGAAGTGAGTGGGAGTAATCTGCGCGCGCTCGCTGAGCTTTTCTGGACAAATAAAGAGCAGTCACGATGAACCTGGATTTCAGGGAGATGTGGCTGAATGAGATGGGGAGGAATACAAAGAAGAGTGGCTGCTGATCAGAATGTGGAGTCATTAAAGAAAGTCCAAGTTAAAGTCATCAGGACTCTGAAGGACGTTGAACGGACGTTTGTTCTCATGACAAATAATTTACAAACTTTTTTAATATTCTGAAAGTTTTGTAATGGTATTCTGAATTCATACATCGTCAATAGTGGTAGTAATGACTTTAGCAGTGGCCAACCTGGGAAGCAGCTCCCCAGAATATCTAAATTAGCTCTTAAGTACTTTAGGCATGGGCAGGTCTTGGGTTCAGATCCCAGCCTAAGGTCTATCTGCTTGTTCTCCCAGTGCATCATGGGTTTTCCTCCCACGACCCAAAACAAATCTCTCTAATTAATCTATAAGTGTGTGGATGGTTGTTTGTTTTGTGTGTCTCTGTGATGGGCTGGGAGCCTGTCCAAGCTGAATCCCAACTACTGCTGGAGATACGCATCCCCTTCCCCTCATGACCTGTAAGAATCCAAGTATATTTATCTACTTTTTATCCACCTACTTATTTAAATAATTGCTGGGTTTTTTGTCTTGTCATTTATTGATTTGTGCTTATTCTCCAAGTTACTGTCTCAAAAATGACTTGAATCTACTTTCATTGTTGTGTTAAAATTACAAAAGTGAAATAAATCACAATTAGGAGAACAAGGTGTATAGATAATGGTTGGATGGAGGTTGAATACCCCTGGTCCAGTTAAATCAAGCTCCATGTATCTTGTCAGCTGATGTCCTTGTCTTCTTCAGGTGTTTTCTTATTTTTTGATTTTCCCTACACTCTTTTTTCTAAGTTTTGATTATCCTCATCATTAGTAAAGACTTTATTTTTTCACTTCCCTGCTTCATGTCTCCTGCCTGTATCTGACTTCATGACAAATCTGAACTCAACATTGTAGTCCAATGATGAGTTTCAGTAGCTTTCTTTCAGCCAGCTGACTGGCAGGAAATAGCAATTAGGGTTAAGGATGCACCACTCCCCATGCTCTCAGAGACAACTGGCGACTTTTCCACCATCTGTTATTAAGGTTAAGCTGTATGAACCCTATAAAATAAAGTTGTAGTAGTTTTTAGACAGTAACTGTTTAAAACCTAGTGTTCCCCAATATTGATAATTCATCTATAACTTTTACCAATTGTTCAAAAATGTGCTCTACTTTCTCTAATGAGTATTGAAGCACAGATCCACTACTGTTGATTTATGGAAGTGTTTTACAAGATACCCTTATTCCTTAACTACAAAAACATTCTCAACAATTGAAACTGAAAAAAAAAACCAATCAATTAAACAAGGACTAAAAATAAAAATAACACTCTTCAAACTCTTTGAAATGTCCTGCAAACTGATGCAGCTCAGCTGAGCGACACGATCATGTATTTCACAGTCATGATGCTTTGGTTCTCTCACATTACAGATGTTCTCCTCTGCGCAAAGGCTCTGTTTCTAACGCAGTAAGGTTGACACAAAGGCTCCTTCGTTCGCCGTCTGCCAGACTGTCAATGCCGCGATCAACCTATGACTCAGACACACTCACACATGCGTGCACCAGCATGACCGCAGCACGTTCATGTTCGCCTCTGCTGGTGTTTATCCTCCACCCCAAACAGGCTGTATTATCTAGGATGGCAGAATACCCAGGGCGTCTCCCTTCTCCTCCTCAGATATCCCAGTATGATCTATTTCTGTCCTTGCATCTCTGCTCTCAGCGAAGTGCCTCTGACGTCTCTGCCTGCTCTAAACAGATGAATGCTGTCAGATCACAGCACACAGCAAAAGAATTAAATTAAATCCTCAACCTTTTTAATTCTTTTTTTTTTTTTACCAGATTATGTTTACCATCGCAGTCGCTTTCCTGGAACAGGAGTGATAATAGGACCGCGGATGTGTGATTTAAATCAGCTGTCCCTCTTTGCTTTAACTGAGTCATTATCGCAATGAGTTGTTATTTTTGCACACAGAAGCAATTTAGTAATGAGACATGCAGAGTCATTGGAAGCAAGCAGGAAAAGAGGGGGAAATTGAGTGTGAAAAGGGCACAAAGGGAGTGAGGGGGGTGGAGAGAGGAGAAATGAGAAGAGGAGATTATTTACAACAACAAAAAAAAGAGATTCATGTCTTAAATTGCTGACTCACAGAAAGCTGCGGACCCTCTTTCTTTCTCCTTCTGGTGTTCGTTTTCTCACCCACAGGCCCCACAACAAGTCACACAGCTTGTCCCCCTCCGCCCCTGAGAAAAAAAGGCGCACTTACGCACACACTGGCAGCCCGGGAGGAAAGGGGATGAGGAATGTTGTTCCTACAAAGCTGCACTGTTGTATTGACTTTGCTGCCGTCATGTGGATTTATTCTGCCTAAAATAGAAAGCAAAAAAATATATACGTATGCAGAACTAAATCAACGGATCAAAGGCCTCTCGGATGTGACTGGTTGGTGGGAAGTGTGCATGCTTTGGATGAATTCAAAAGCATTACATTACCAATCACTCTATCAGCACCACATTAAATCAATTTAATTCAGTTTATTTGTATAGAGCCAATTTGCTGCACATCATCTCAGTTTGCTCAAATTCATATTGTAATCTAGAAATCCAATTAGCACCTAATTCAGTTTATATCAGTCCAATTTAATCCTGATTTAATACAATGATGTCAAAGTCAGTTTATCGTTAAACTAGTAAAAAATGTAAGAAAACTTGATTTAGTGGCTTTTGTGGTTTAGTTTTTTTCTGTGTTTTAAATTATTCCTGTTTGTCTCTGTTTCTTTGGTGGTTTCTTATATTGCCAGTTGAGTTATTTCCCAATTAGTGAGTTTCCCTTCTGTTATGAATCCATTGATCTGAGATTCATGTGCTTTATTGTCCCCTCATTGCTTCTTTTTTACACCAGACACAACTTAAGGACAACAAACATTAATGTTTGTTAATCTTGATCTTAGTTCCATGAAAAAGTTTTGTTAAAAAGGATGAGTTCAAGCAAGGCCGCCTACAAACCTGATCCAGTTACATTACTTCTGTCAGGAGAAATTTCCCAGCTATTGCAACATGGAAAAATACCCAAAGCATTTGATACTTTTAAAGAGCTAATAATAACCAAATACTAAAGAAATGTTGGTAAAGTTGTGAATTGAAATGTTTTCTTTTTCTAATTATTTTCCTCATTCTAAATTTTCAAAAATTACCAAAAAGATTTGCTGGTAATTTTAATTGACCTAAAACAGTGTATCTGGTTTTAACTATATAGATACTGATACTGAAATACTTTAGTAATCATTGTTTTGTTTTAAGCCAATGAAACATTTCTAAGAATTCATGAAATTTTGGCATTTCTCTTTAGAGACTTTTGGGAACTGAGGAGACCGACTGATGTACTTTTTAGAGAAAAATGTTTCAACATTTTGACTGACAACATATCTTTAGTGTTTCTTTGCTTCATGGCCTTGTAAATTATGATTAGTGAACTTTTTGAGTGTCCACCTAAAACTAATTTGCCCACATTGGTTAACTAATGTCATCTTTAGCTACAGATTTCTTTGTAAGAGGTTAGATAAAAACTGCAAACACACATCTATACACAAACAAGCAGAGCTCCCATGGCATCAGCACGCAACATCAGAAAGCAATTGAAGGTCCAGCACCCTCTGCTGTCTGCGTAACAGGAAAAGAAACCATTCAGGAGAGAAGAGTCGGATGTGATACAGTATGACTCAGGGCTATGAAGTCAGAGAGGGTTTATGTGGAGATTAAAGGATTGAGCTAGGGAGACAAAGTGTGGGCAGGAAGACAGACAGCGAGTCTATGAGAGTCATGAAGCCCACTGGAGAGGCTGCAAAAAGTAACGCAAAGAGTTTTTCTTCCAAATTTATTCTAATCAAATTCAAACAATGTCTGTGCAAAACACGATGTTTATTATCTCAGGGTAAAGTGCATTCTTCTGGGTCAAATCTCACAGATAACTGAGGCAAGTTGCTGCATGCTTTGACTTTTCCAATACACATAAAACATTTTCATTCAATCTCTTACTGTCATGAATGCCTTTCGGAGAGCTTCGGAAAGGTCTCGATTTTCCATTACGTTTTTCCTATTAAAAATACTTTCACTGCAAAGTAATCTCCAAGTGTCTGTGTTTTATTTAAAGGACAAACAAGAACAAGGGTGGTGTCATGTCTGTCCAAAAACAGCAGGTACAACCAGTATTTTAAATTAAAACCTTAACGTAGCGCTCATCTTCAAAGGAGGTCCCTAATAGTGATGAGTCAACAGATCATTATCTGCCCTCCGAGTTGAGCTTGGTTGGTTTTTGGAGCATCTTTTCTGTCGCTGGCTCACAGCTTCTCTCCTGCAGCTCTCCTCAGGCTCATAAACTCCACAAGCTGTTTGAAGCACGATTAAGTTTAAAGCGTTACTATGCTCTACGTTTCCATCGTCAAGCAGCCTCTGAAGGTAGCACGATATTTAAAATTTAACCAACAATGTGAAGGAGCAATTTGAATAATGTTTAATTTGTTTTGTTTGGGGGAGAGTTCAATAAAATAAGAAGAAAGATATACATTTCAGATGCAGGATCTTAACAAAAATGAAACGGCAGGTGCAGGAGAGTTATTTTTGCATTTTGTTTGCAGAGTGGCATCAACTCCAGGACAACCATTGGCTTATTAACTAATTTTTTTTCTATATAATTAATTTCTTAAGGTAAAAATTATTATCCATATGGATCACAATCTTGCTAAATACAGCAGAATGCAGACAAAGCTCCAGCTCGCTCAGACTGAACACATTTGTAAACAGGGGTATTTATCAAATTACGAACTGGATTTTGGTCTGGGCTCTGATCTGTACTTTGACTGGACTATTTTAACACAAGAATATACTTTGATTAATACAACTTCATTGCAGCCGTGGTTGTATAACTGGAGTCTTTATCTTGCTGAAAATGCTCCTCTGCCCCAGTCTCAGGTCTCTTCCTGTTTATTGTTTTTCATACAGGACTTAATCATCTACCTTTCTGTTTTGTCAATTTTATGAACTTCGCTTTGTAAGAAGAAATTTTGGTGTCTTTGCATTTGTCATTTTTTTGTGTTTTCTTTTGTTTTTTATGGAAACAAAATTGTGTTGCTCTATGCATGTCTGCAGCCTCTAGTTCACCTGCCTCGCCTGCTCCTGGTGGTCAGAGGTAAATCGCACATTGTGTTATTTTTGTTCGTTTGGTGTGCTTGACTTGATTGGGGTCAAAAGCTCCTATGTCACATGCACAGACTCAGAAGTGTGTATTCATGTTAAAGAGGTGGTATTAATTAGAGGTGTGTGCAAATGGAGCCAGATGTACCTCGACCCTTTCTTAGGGTCAATTCTCTCTGACAGTAAGAGCTTCAATCCTAAGACCCAATTAATATGAGGATTTACTTATTATCACACTGAATGAATGTAATTAGACTGAATCATTCAGTGCTACAGTTAAGTGCAGGATAGCAGATGTTACCCTTAGCTGCTGGAAAGAACAATTAGTAATCATGCAGTTATTTCTGTAGCACTTAATTCATACTTTGCAAAAGCCGTCATTATTTAATTGCCCACTTCTGTCCTGGATATATCCCAGTATTTCAGCCTGAAACAGCAGAGAAGCAACATGATCTGAGAGTTGATTTGATATTTTAAAGAAAAAAACGATGGAAAAGATAAACTTACAAAAACATAGGAACACAGGAACCGGCTGCGAGAAAACAGCAGGGTGTAAAGGAAGGAGCCAGCAAGGAGAGAAGGTTAAATATTGAGAGAGTAGGGTGTGACGTGGTGGCGGAGGGGTTAGCGCAACCCACATTCAGAGGGAACGTGGCCTCGACTCGGCTGTCGCGGGTTTGACTCCCAGACCCGACGACGTTTACCGCATGTCTTTCACCCTGTCCTTTCCTGTTAGCCTACTTTGAAAAAAGGGACACATAAAAATATATATATATATATTGAAAGAGTGAATGCTGGAACAATAGACCGGGCTGATTGGCTAATAGGTTGCAGGTTTGACTAGAGAAAGGATGGCACAAGGGGGCAAATAAACAGGGGAACAAGGAAAATGACCAACTGTAACAAAGACAAACTACACAAGGAATAAATATACATAATCCCTTCCTTTCTTCCTTCTTTCTTTCCTTCTTTGACTGAGCAGCTGCCAGCCTAATAAAACCTGACAGTATTGTGGTGATTACTACTTTTCCCACTCTTGGTTCCATGAGAGCTTCAATAAATATATGATTAATGTAATTACAGTGGGTGGTTTTGGGATAACAATTCCACATCTTTATGCAACTATAGTGTCCCAAAAAGTATATTTCAAAATAGGTGTGTTTTTTTAAGAGTATTATTTGTGTTTGTGGGGATATACGGTTAGCTAAAAAATACTGAAAAGGAGTTGTAATACTTGAATATTTACTTTCCCCGTCATTCCAATACATACAACAAAATGTTGTGATTTATTTTAAGCTCATATTGTCCCATATTTTAAGTTATATATTTCCCAAATGTTATGTTATTTTCTCCCTGAAACAATAACCCACAGCTATGATGTTTAAAAATGTTATATTCTGCTAACATTGCACCTGCTGTTTAATTAGTGTTTGTTTCTTAGAAACAATCTGAAATCATCCCCACACACTGTTCCAGTTAAATCTAGAGCTAGTCAGAGGTTTTGTTGAGTGTTTTTCCAATAACTAAACCAACCTTCTCTAACGTTTGTCTTTAAGCTTTTGTTTTAATCGCACTGTAGTCTTTCAACATTGACATTTTTTGACCAATTCTCACCACTATTTACAATGTTTGGCAACTAGACGCCTGTTCTTTCTGCTGAATGAAGAAGTTTCCAAGATGGGGAAACAGCCTGCTCTATAAGAGAGAATCAACTCTGATCTGCAGAAAAACAAAGCACAAACAGGCTTTTTCAGCTCATTACAAATATGAACATGGGCAGTTTAGCATACACAGATCTTGCAGTCTGTCATAATTCATTATCTTCAAAGTCAAAGTTAAGATGGAGAATCATGGTGATTCGTGATGATTTGACTCAAGATGGTTTGTTTTTCATTCACTAAGAGGAAAGATACATTTGCCACACACAGAAAAAAAACAAAAACCCAGATACAGTACCCAATCTGCAGCACCTCTCGTTCAACATCTACAGGATTTCTTAAACATACAAATCGGCATGATTACAGTTCAGCTCTCGAGACATCTCAATGCAGCATCCGCTTGTAATGTTCCCTCTTTTGGAATTATTGCTAGCAATATTGGTTCCTAAGAGCCAATCTTATTTTGTGCTCTTTAATCTCCCAGCAATATATGTTTAGTCTCAATGAATGAGTGGGCAGATTATCTCTGTGTCCTTCATCCCGTGAAGCAATGCATAGATATTGTACACACAGATGAACAGCGGAGACTGAAGGAGAGGAGAGGGTTCCTCTATTTTTGGAGTCAGTGTTCTCATGGGTTTCCAGGAGAGAGGCCCGCTGAGGGCTCTCCCCCTCCTCTGATGGCAGAGCAACACAGAAACCTGCAAGCTCCAGAAAATGTCAGTCATCCAGACAAGTAAACACAGGGCTTTGCATTCTTGGAGGTGCATGTAAAAGCAGAACATCCGTTATGACTTCAAGAAGTAAAAGGCAGAGCGCTAATGTGAGCAAATAAAATTTTGATAGCAGATGAATGTCCTCTGATTAAACAGATACTGTAATGAGGGGCAATAGTGAAAAAAAATTGAAAGAAGACGGCCCACTTTTCCAGCATCCATGTTTTTCTGTTGCTGTGACAACAGGAAGGACCAGAGGACGCAACCTTGGACACCAGACAGCTTTGTGTCAATGCAACACTGGCTTCTTCACAAAGTGCCTTGAGCTTTTCAGTGCTCCAACGTTGACACGTCTCAGAAAACGTCTCTCAGAAATGACTCTGAAACTGGTGCAGCCACACAGTTCAAACCCAGATCTCTAATTTCATTCATTCATTCATTCATTCATTCATTCATTCATTCATTCATTCATTCATTCATTTCAGGCCTGGTGTGTAACCTGCAATGTCACAGATGATAAAATGAAAGAAGCAGGAGGTTGGAGTTCAGGTACTCAGAGTACTTTGTTTATTTAAGGATCCCCATTAATCTCCAGCAGAGAAGAAACTATTCGTCCTGGGGTCCACACCATAAAACAAAATTAAATCATCTTTTACAGAGTGTAAGGGTCCAATGTCTGTAAATTACTCAAGAGGTCCCAAAGCTCGATGAACTCATTTAGAGAAGCCATCTCCAGGTCAAATCATGGTCCAAAGAACAAATTACATTAGTTATGTTAACATCATGGCAAGAATGACTCCCATCCTTGCATGTCTTTCATTCACATCAGGAAACCTCTTTCTGACACTTACAGAATATGGTCAAAAAACCCTATATCTCCAAGCATAATCATGTTTTTGATGGTTGGATTCAAATAAGTGATCAAATATTTCAAATTTTTGTGCTCCTCTTGTTTCTCATTATTGCTGTGAACCTTAATATTTAGAAAAATTAACAGTTTTTCATTAGTCCAGGTATTTAAAGTGAAACCAAATACACTGACAGAAACAAATGCCACAGTTGCAAACATATTAGTTAAATAGACTAATAAACATTAAACAATGCATAAGAAATAAGAAAGCAAACATAACCTGTAGATATTATAGACTGAGTTGCAATAAGAGTTAAAAAAAAAAATTGATGGTCTGTTGGTTTGTCGCTGTTCGCATGACAGACCCCCAAAATCTTTCCTCCTAAAATAACCTGTCAAGTGGATCCCAGGGTACTTGATTATTTACTGTCCACGCTGGTTTATGATCACAGTGTGTTAGCAGCGGCAGGGACAAAGATTCTGTGTTTAGAGTGACATCTTGTGGATGAAGTCTATATTTCAGTAACCAAAAGACCATTTACGACTCATGAAAGCAGCTCATCTAAAAAAATATTGGTGATAAAATTCTTGTACAGCAGTTTTGATTAAATAATGTAATCTCTCAGGATGTAAGACAAAATATTATTACAGTACATTTTTGTTTTTCTTTTTGATCAAACAGGATGTAACCCATAAATCATACAAAACGTCTCCTTTTTGGTCAATTTGTAATTTAAAACAATAAAGAGATTTATTATTATTATTATTTTTAGATTTTCAAAAAGTTTGTCTTCACATTCTGAAGTTTATTTGCTAAATAAGCACAAATAAGCAATTTGTGAAAGCTTGGATGATGACGTTATGGCTTTGTAACCTTCTGAAAGGTTCATTTACATCAGAGTTAATTGGATGTATTCCAAGACAACGGCTCAAACACAAAGCCTGAAGATGCATGGCACTCAGACTGGAAACCACGAATCAGGAAGGTGGCAGCATCCTGTTATAAGATCGTTTTGCTGTCGGAGGGACTTGGTGAGCTTCACAAAACAGTTGGCATCATGAGGAAAAAAACAGTTTGGAAATACTGATGCAAAATGCTGGCACTTCAGCTCAGATGCAAATAGCTCTTCCAAAACAAAATGACTCTAAGGATGCCTTACGCAAACTGAAAAATCTGTTTCAAAATAGATTGAAACATATTTCAGAGCAGCCATCATAATGCCCTGATCTCAGCACTATAGAAAATGTGAGGAGGAATGGACCAAAGTTCAACTAGTAAACTATTGTAAAAGGATGCCCAGAAAAGTTTGATCTAAGTCAGGTGATTCTAAATAAAAAGAAAATGTATGTAGGGCTTTGATTTAGAATAATAATTTAGCAAATTTTCGTTTTTCTGGATTTGAGCAAATATAAATATTTTTGGTCATTTTAAATGATGATGATCATCAGAGTTTGCAGATATGATATGAACAAAAATGGTTCTTTTCATGCAGCGTGTAAACAGACAGGATGCTGAAGATGAAGGCCCGAAGAGGCTTAACCAGCTTGTAAAAAATGCGGCCTTTCAAAAGATAAATTATTAAGTACAAGTGGAGACTTAATATGGATGGTGCAGAAGATAAAAATCATGTCTAACTTCTCCTAACTAGCATTCCCAGAGGGCTTTGCGAGCTGCGGCAGCCTCCTGGTAATTGTAGTTCCTAATACATTGTCGCTTCCGCGTAGCCTACGTTAGGTGGAGGAATCCGCTCAGCAAAGACAAATCACATGTGAAATTATTGATCGGGCAGGACAAACGACTTCTCCTGACGGCTCTTGAACATTTGACCCGTCGTCCTGGTAAAGGCTGTCAGCTCATTCATTTTGTCTGGTTCTTGTTTCCATGTTGTTGCAGTCGCTGTCGCAGTGGTGCAAAACCAGCGCGTACATGGCGATGCGTTTCCTTTTGTTCGGCTAGCTGCTTATGTGCAGCAATGTAGAAACCACTTTCTGTAAAGTATGTTGTATTTTACAGGAAGTGGCGACGCAAACGCTCTCTGGACTTTAGTCGTCTGACTTTGTTACATGTTGAACATGCTGTGGGTTTTCTATTTTTGAATGACCACGGTTGTGTTTATTTAGCAGCACTGTGCTAAGTTATTTAATAGCCATATGCTTAGCAGCATGAATATGTAACCTGTAGTTAGCTTCAAACCAAGGTAGTTAGCTCTGTGGTTTGCTTGTTTACATCCGGTTCTCGGGTTTCCTCTGATATTTTGCATATCTGCGGGTGATTAAGCTTGAACTGCTGGGCTTAACTTGATCACTTTAACTACTTTGAATGCGGTTTTCTCCTCAGTGACTTTATGAGCTTGAATTATTTTTCCGAAACTTATTTTTGAACTAACCTAGTTATTGTTTTACAGGGCCGTGTGAATTTATGGAAACATGTCAAAGAAACGTGGCAGGTAGGCTAAACTCAAGCAATTCCGCCTTATAATAAAAACATGTCTTTTCAAATGACTGACAATATTTGACAGCTTAATTGGGATGTTATCCAAATTTGCAAGACTTGCCTGCCAATTCAAATAATCAGAGGTAATGTGGGCTGCTGTGTGGAACAGTTGGTAGCATTGTGATTTTCAGCAAGCTGGTTTTAGGTTCAAATCTCAGCCAGAGGTATTTCTGCTAGAGGTTTTCATGTTTTCCTTATATCCACGGGTTCTCTCTGGGTACTCCCTCCCAAAGTCCAAAAGCATGACTGCCAAGATAATTGGTGTAATAAGTTGGGCTTAGGTGTGAATGTTTCTATGCATGATTGTTTTGTCCTGTGTGGGTGGTAAATTTATGAATGTCAAGTTCATAATGTGAAGTGAAACTTTAGTGAAAACACAAAATTTACATATTATTGTAAAATGTTCAAAAAACCCATGTTTGATTTATGTTTCCTTAGTTTTTCAGCAGGGAGAAGAAATTTGAGTTAAAGGTAACAGTGTTTCAGCAAGAAAAGGCTCACGTTCTTTAATGTAGCATTTTATTTTGTCATTCAAATGTCAAATTTATTTACATAGCACTTTAAAACTGCACCACAGTGCTGTACAAAAATGATGATAAAATAAGTTGATGAAAAGAAAAAGAAAAATATATGTATAATGTTAAAATAATCAGAGTAATAATAAGTAAAGAAAAAAAACAGCTACAGTTAATATTTTTGCCTTGAAATAAAACTTTTTCTTTCATAAATAATTTCTTTATCAAAGCAAAAATGACAGTTCAAAGTAAAAATTATTTCCAATTTTGTACAGAATCAGGATCTTGTGCTGGATACTTTAGCTGGTTGATTAAATCAGTCGATTTTTAGCACATGTTCTTCTTCCAGGAGCTAGATAGACAACTTATTTCCTTGAGTCTATGTTTTCTATTAATCCAAGCAGAAGCACATGAGCAGTAGCATGATTATCTATTTCAGTGTGCTGTAAAGAAAACTGAATCCTCAAGAATGACTTTACTTCTGTATAAAATCTTACCTCATGTATGAGCCTGTTTAGCAGTGAGAGAAAACCCCTAGGCGTTGCATGCATGCAGACAACACAAACAAATTGTTTGCAGCTTTTCATGAACATTTGACATGTTCATGATTGAAACTGACTTGTTTTGGTTTGTTTTTTGTGGTTGTTTTTGCATGCACATTGTTATTTCTGTCAATAGCAAAATTAAGTTAACTTCCCCTTCTTTTTGCAGTCATGGTATCTTAAGAGACATGTGAAATTAACACTTTCAAGGATAAAAAAGAACAAATTGACCTTAGTCAAGAAAATTAAAATAAATTTCATCTCTATTACTCTTTAAAAAAAAGACAAACCGTAAGCCCTTAATCCAAGTTTAATGTGGATTCAATCTGTGCCTTTAATGTGATTTTATGCATAAAAGCATTTGGATCTGTTGATTCTGCAATAACAGTCAATCAAAAGTCAATTTTCCCTAAATTGACTTCCTAAAACAAAGATATGCTCTGTTGTGATTAAAGGAAGCGTAGCAGTGGAGAGCTGAGTGAAAGCTCAGCGTCGACCTCGAGCCCGGACCCGGATAACCTCTTGGGCCGCAGGATCCAGCACACTTGGAGGGAAAAGGGCAACGTGACCAAATGGAAAGGCACAGTCCTGGAGCGCCTCACTGTCAACAACTCCCTCTACATGGTCAAATACGATGGCTTTGACTGCATTTACGGCATCGAGCTCTTCAAAGACAACCGGGTGTCCAACCTGCAGGTTTTGGCAGAGAAAGTCGGTGAGCCTGTTGTAGTTCAAGTCTGAATCTTTTAGTTTTATATTGCAAGCATTAATGTAACTGTAAACCTATCTACCTTTTTATTTTTTTACTTCTGTTTATAAAAATGTATCATTTGATGCCGACCGACTTAGAAAACCCTGTCGTCTGTGTCGGACAAGTAAACTGTACAGTGAATGTCAACTTAGCTTCTCGCTTTTCTAAGATGGGAAGCAATTTCAACTCAACTTTTAAAATCTGATATTAGCTAATATGAAGCAATTTTCAATATATTGAACTGATGTTGGTATTTTTATGCACCGATTAGTTATTTTGGATCTACAAAGCTTTCAGGCTCATTAAAGTGACTTCTCTCTCTGTCGCAGTAAACAATAAGATCAAGGTGCCTCCTGGGGCCGAGGAGCTTGTGGGTCGAGCGGTGGAGCATCTGTTCGAGAAGGAGGACGGGGAGAAAAACGAGTGGCGGGGCATGGTTCTGTCCCGAGCCCCCATCATGACCCACTGGTATTACATCACCTACGAGAAGGACCCGGTGCTGTACATGTACCAGCTGTGGGACGACTACAAAGACGGAGATCTCCGTGTCTTGCCGGAGTCAGGTACAGTAAAGAGCGCTCTGGTATCGCACTGAATGTTTTAGGACATTTTGTAACAGTTTAGAGTTCAGGGAAAAGAATGAATTTAAATAGTCTGAGTCAAAAAATATCACTTTACTGCCTTGTTGTCATCATGTTCATGTTTAGCACATTTTTCGCTTAGAATTATTTCTTATGTTCTTTTTCATATTTTTTTCATTTTTCCTACCACAGCTTTTTTAAGGATTTAATGTGGCACAGCAACACAAAGTTAAATGTAATTATGACTTGAAAGGAAAATTACCTTTTGCTGTTATTTATTTTTTTCTTACAAAGCTGAGCAAGGAAAGTATTAAACAAAATAACAGCTAAGAGGTCTGTGGTAATTCTTGCTTAATTGGTGAATAACTGACTAGTATAAAGTGCTTTGGAGTCATTTACTAATAAAAAAAATATCTAAAAGAAAGAAAGTTTGCCTGAAACCAGGTAGAGATCAGACAGTTACATGTAAGAAGGTGCTTTGGTCAGATGAGAATAAAATCAAACTATAAGTTCTAAATGAAAATAATTTTGCGTCGACTGAAACAAACCCTGAACACAACATCCTCACAGTGAAACATGGTGATGGCAGCATCATGCTGTGTTCTTCGTTAGCAGAGACGTGGATGCTGTTGAGAGTTGATAGGAAGACACACATTGGGCAATTCTGGAAGGAAACCAGTTAGGGGCAGCAAAAGATAATAAAACTTGGGCTAAACACACAGCCATATAATAAAATGGTTTAGGTCAAAGCATATTTATGTCAGAATTGCCAAGTCAAAGTCCAAAACTTAAGGAATTTAGGGCAAAAGTTAAACATTTGTTTGCGCAGATACTCATTATTCATTCAGCTGAGTTTGAGCTACTTTGCAAAGAACTGGGTGGAAAGCTTCGGTCTTGATATGCAAAGCTGGTAGAGACATGCACCAAAGGACGTGTAGTTGTATATGCAGCAAACTGTGTTGTTTTTTTTTCAAATGTATTTTAGATCCAAATGCAAGTTAGCATTGTCAGGTTTTTATTTATTTATTTACTTTTAATAAAAAAAAACAGCTTTAACACCAAAACAGCTTTCTTTCCACTTTGCAATTTTGTGCTACTTTGCGTTGGTACACACTTCACAAATGTAGAAAACTGCTATAAACTGCATGTTTCAGTTGTACCGGTCTGATGTTTTTTTTTTTTGTTTGTTTTTTTTCTTATCTGCTTCCAGAGAACAAACACCTGCTGCCGGCAGACAGGAAGCCAGGTGAGGAGCCAGAGAGCCTTGTGGGTAAACAGGTTGAGTACGTGACAGATAACGGCCTGAAGAGAACGGGGCTGGTCATCTACCAGGTCCCGGCGAAGCCCACCGTTTATTACATCAAATACGACGACGACGTCCACATTCATGTCTACGACCTGGTGAAGACCACCTAAAAACTGTGTCCCCGTTTCAGCCGGTGCTCATGGCTGTCGCTCGCTCTCGTCCGTCGTTACCTGTTCAAGTGTTAAAGATGGACGTTTTTTTTTCTGCAGCAGGAGGAGAAATGTCCAACTTCAAAACCCCAAGACTTTTCTTCTCCTTTGCCTACTTGCTTTACTCTTGCTTTACAACATTGCTTACTTTAAAAAAAAAAAGATTATTACTATTAATTTTCAAGTTTAACTTAATATATTACTTACATATTTTTCAATGTAAATAAGTCATGTCTCAGACCTGTGGCGTTAGACATGTGTTTTAGTTAAATCAAACTTCTTTATTTCAACTCCAAAACTCCAGTCTCAATCAAACAAAGAAAAGTTTATTTTCCTGCTTATCCATCTGTGTTTCACTCTTGATTTCATTTCACTTATTTATTTTCACGTGGTGCACCTTTGCCTTGCTGCTGGTACCAAAACGAGAACTCGGCCGTGCTTTATGGCACCGAGTCAGCCTCAGTTTGTTCAATATCGGAGTAATATTCATTTAACTACTGTTCTTGTTTTCTCCATCCATTTTTTTTGTTGTTGTTGTTGAAGTGTGACGGCATTCATGAGACTGTGTCTCACATTGTGAATAGAAAACGGTGTGATCTTTAAAAAAGAAAAAGTAAAAATTATGTATCATATTTCTGTTTAGTTTCATTATGCAAACCATGTTTTCTACACTATGATCTTGTATCAAAATTACTGTTGTTCATGTGGGGCTGTTTCAAATTGTTTGTGCTGCACACTATCTAGTGGGATTTGGCTACTTACATTGCTTAGTATTTTTAACTTGCATCTTTATTATTTGCCAAAAAAAAAAGAAGAAATACTACTCAATGTGATCCTGACTATGTTTTTGTTCTGTAAATATAATTAAACATTTTTAAGAACATAAACATATGATTTAAAGCCTGTTGTGTTTATTGATAAATGTTTCTGGTATGGATGGATGTTTAGTTATTTCATGTGGGTGTTTAATTGTACAACGGTGAGTGAATCCCTGTAAAAGTATGCTTAAAATATGCAGTTAATGTTAACATACATATTTATTTTCTCACTTTCTAACATCGAATCACACCTCCTTTAGGTGAGCTAGGAGTACCTACTTTTTATTAAATATTTTTTTGATTTTTCTGCAACTCTGGGCTTCTGAGGCGTTAGCTCAGGTTATTAGTGACGATTACATGAAGTTCCTCAGACTGCAGAATAATCTACAAGATTGTTTTGATGACATAAAATTCACCTGTGATGTCAAACACATTAAGTAGAAATTTGCGTTGGTAGAATGATGTATTACCATGTTGTAAATAGTTTTTTTACACAGTGTGTGTTCGCATCCGATTCAGCTGTACGTCACTTTGTGCTTAAAGAATCCAGATAGCACACAATATTCATGTTTTGAATTAAATTACAGAAATAGGTACACTTTTTCACTAGGGGTGGGCATTTATAGTACCATTTATTATTTATTGTTAAAAATTTCTTATAAGAATTTTGATGTTTTTGTTATGATAAATTGATGGTAAATTTATAAAAACAAACGGTATGATCAGAAATGTTGCTTTTGCTCTTTTCTCAACTGTTTGTTCCACGAGAACATCAATAAGTATCAGTAAATCCGAAAATATGATCAGATGTGGTTAATGTGAATAGTTTACTGAAAAAATCACACTTTTAAGTCAGAGCTTCAAAAAGAAGCCAATTTCAAACTGGAATATTTTTCAAGAACAATATTTGTGCTTGCGGTGCCATGCAGTCACAGCCATACAGATACCTAAAATAAGTAATGAATAATATTTTATCATAATCTTTATCGTCACAATAATCCCACAACATTTTGCGATAAAATTTTAAGTTCATGCTGCTTACTCCTGTTTTTGACTACTGACTTAATACCAAACTGTATTCTGAGATTTTCAAGTCCTCAAATAATTACTGTGTACACTGTATATCATAAATTGCACATTTTTAAAAACTAACGTCGAGCCATTGTTTATGTTGTCCAACATAAAGTGATAAAGCTTTCTCTTATACAGAGATGAAGAGAGATCTCTCCTTGGCCTTTAGGATTTCGCTGCTGAAATGACGATAAATGGGTTCAGACACTCATTTATATATTTAATCAGAAATGTTGCTTCAGTTCATTTTTACCAAAACACTCAACTTGAAACATTCCTTGTCTTATGAAAAAAAAAAAAAAAAAGCATTTTAGGAGTTCATCAGATATTGACTCGAGCCTCCTGAAAGTTATTATTTTCTTCAAGGCACTTGGAGCGGAGTTTCAATCAGAGATTCAACCTTACTGTAGCTTGTTCCATCAGAGTAAAAAGAACATTGAAGGACAGATTCATCAGAGGTTACTGGGTTTAAAAATGCATTCATAATATCTGAGGAACAGTTCAGCTTGATCTTTTAGTATAAATAGATCTCCGTTGGTAGACAGACTAGTGTTCAGTCAATGAGGAAGCCGTGTGAGATCTTTTCTCTTCCATTTCTGACTTTTAATTGTGTTTTACTGGTAAACTGGTCCTGCTCAATTGACTGACTGATTGATTGATTGACTGGCTGATTTAATTGATTGGCCTTTTTCTTTTGGTATTTAAGAGACCGCTTAAGTAAACCATGAGACAGGAGCTGCTGTAGTTCAATAACAAGATAATTTGGTCAGAAATTGCACGTCAGTCATTACGTTAAAATAGAATTGGTAAGAAATAAAGAGGCATCATTTCAATAAAGGTGATAAAAATATGCAATAGTCACTTTCCTCAAGAAAAACACCTTTAGCGTGGAGTTTACTTTAAAACATCCCGTTAATATTCTGCTTTTCTCTACATTAGCGTATTTTTTACATAACGTGAAACTTAAACTAGATGCTAAGTTATGTTGTATGACACCGCCTGCAGTGATTTAGAATAAAGGTGTTCAAGAATCCCCTGAAATAAATTCTTCTTTTCTTGCGTCGATATAATCTCTCACTGAAAGCAGCAAAACTGTGAATAACGCAACTAGGAATCAACGATGCATGTAAATCTGATGCATGCACTTTTATGAATGGAGTACCTGTACAGGAGTAGTTTAATTTTTATCTTTTGCCTTCTTGTTAAGTATAGAAATGGTAACAAACCACCTTTTGTTCGTGCATACATTTTGAAGCTGTACACTTTCCTCAAAAATATCTAATTTTCCTCCACTGCACTTAAGGCACTTTAATTACTTTTGAAGGTATTTTTCTCCTAAATCACAGTGCATGACTAAGTGACATTTAATCACGGCACTTGAAAAATTACAGGTCATTCTGATATCCTGAGGTAAGATGTTAAATTATAGCCAACTCTATGGTTGTCTGTAGTAGCAGATTCAGCTTATGACCCACAAAATAACAGTGGAAGACCGTCAACTATCGCTGATTAAAGCAAACAATTGTCACTTTCAAGCCGAGTAAGAAAGGACACCTTGTACACTTAGTGAATGCTATTTTTGTCTGCTTAATCAAGCCTTTCATTTTCTATAACACCTATAGATCAAATATTGCAAAAGTTTTATCAGGCTCCCCCTAATATCTCATACTTTTTTGCTTTATATCCCCAATTTTTTAAAACTATTCCTCTAGAAAACTAGCAGATGTTGCCAACAGCTTATGACCTGCACGCTTTAGACAAAATAAAGTCAAAGCCAGTGTCTTGTCATGCCCACCCGAGCAAGAGAGAGAATAATTAACCTAGTACCTGGGTGCAATTAGTGTTCAAAATTAATATTATTAGTATTGTGTTTTTATTATATTTTAAGTGTAGAGCTAGCAAAACCTCTTAGCCAGGCTACCAAACAATAAAATAATATCCTGTCTGTGTTGTGCTTTAAAAGTCAAGTATATACTAGTCAGAGTTATCCTGGCGTCTGCTACAAAACGCTTTTGATGCTCATTTTAATCAAATTCCTAATTAGCTTCAGCTTTTAAAGGCCAATAAAATTAACACAGAGAAACAGCCCTAAATCACACCGTAACACTGAACCAGCTCTTTTAGCGGGGCTTAATTACTCTACTTTGATGCCTTGCACAGGGAACTCTGCTTTTTCAAATGCTTTTAGACCCGTTTGGGGATGTGGATCATTATAACCAGATTCACATTTGGTAAACCTGCTTGATGAAGTTTGTTCCTTTTGTTTGATACTGGAACACCTGGTTCCAGAATCAAACAAAACTATCAAACAAAGAAACAAAATTACTAGTTCCTGACAGACCCAAGTTTATCTGTTCCCTAAAGAGACTGTACCTGTTCTATGTCACAATCCTTTAGTGCTTGGGTTTTGATTTTCATTTGTATTTGTGTTCTTTGTTATCTCTTAAAAGGTCTTGCCACAGTTAGTTCATTATTACAAGGTTTAGCCTTATGGGTTCTTCTCTAGATTTCCTGATGGATTCTTTTGTCTCATGTGGTCTGTTTCCCCCCTTGTTTATGAACTAATCTTAGTGCATTTCTGCTGTACATTCTTTTACTTTATAAAGTACTCTGCTTACAACCATTCTGAACCCCTACTCTGTATTTGGGTCCTTTTACAAAAAAATAAAAAATAAAAAGAAATTCTGTTGCTGCTTTCAGTTTTGGGGTTCCTCAGGGATGATTTGGGTCATTTGTTCTTTATTCTGTATCCCCTCTTGCGACTATGTTTTTGAGAAGCTCATTTTTGTTAAATTGTTTTGTTGTAAAACATTGAAACCAATAAATAAAATTAAGATATACAAAAAGGTAAACTTTCTCAATCTTAACTAGCAAGACGGCCCAATAATTTTACATGAGAAATTATTTTAGTCTTTTTGCTGTCATTTGTTCCGCTGTTATGAATTTGGGTGTGAGACCTGACATCTCTAGTAACTTGGATAAAAAGATAAGACATGTAAAATGAATGTGTTTTTGCTTTCACTGACCTTGAAAAGATTTATTTGTGCTTTTATTACCGCAGGTCTTAGCTGTTGTGCTTTGTGTGTCAGGGTAGCTCGGTCCTCGATGCGGCATTTTTGAAACTCTTCGCACACAGCAGGCTATAAACTGATATAAATGTCCAATTTTTGCCTGGACTTTCTGTTCTACATTGATTTTCAACGTTTCTTACTTAATTTCATGGTTCATGGTTTATCCTCCTTTTTTTTTATGTGATCTTCTCGACATCGAAACACCTGTAGGACCGGGCGTTTTCTCTTTTTCCAAGATCCATATTAGGTTGCAGGGCTGATCGAGTTTTTCCAGCAGCTGTTTCAAGACTATGGAAAAATATTCCTCCCCCGTATGCACTGCTTTGAGTATAGATCCATTTAAATCTCTGAGAAAGATTCTTTTCTTTTCTCTGGCTTTCAGCTTGAATACATTGTGGGACCTTGAATAGATTTTATGTACCTGCAGTCCATATAAATCCTCCTTGTCATTTCACTTGTGCACTTGATATATATTATACTTTTTCTGTTTCAATGTCTTGCTTTGTTGAATTGTATACCTTTCTTAGCTTTCACGGTTTTTATTTGTTCTCTGAGTGGCGATATTAAGGTAGGTTAAATCACATTAATGTTCATAGAGCAGTCAGTCCTAAAATGTATTCAAAATCAATGTGAAATATAAATGTTTTCCATTTATCACATATAAAGAAGAATCTGGACATTTGCTGTATAATATAAATTAATAAAAAAAAGGTGGTTATCCTTTCAGCAAAATCAAAAAGATCATTGGATACTGATCGATAAATTCCAGAAATAACATGTAATAATCAAACAAAAGAAACGTACACAAGACAAATATACAACGACTGGCTAATTGTTCCACAGGCTACCTGATAACCAAAAGCTTATTAATGAAGAAAGAAGCACTCAGAACAAAATTAAAATGATTAAATAATAAAAAATATTAACTTTTTTGTTTGTTATTTTATTGGATTTTAATCCCTAGTTCTAAGTTCTTATTCGTAAATTTTTATGCAAAACAAGGTTATGAAACCAAGGGAAATGAAGTTTTAGAATCAGCGTTGCTCTGTCCACTTTCAGCACCAAACATGCCACAATGGTGCTGAAAAAAAGAGCTTTATTGGATCAAATATGGGCCGTCTGACTCTCAGGGAGCCAGTTTGCATATTTACTGTTCCCACTCAATCTCTATTGGACTGGGAGATAGTGAGGTCTGTACTCCATATGCAAAGGTTGTGGGTTGACTGTCATAAATGTTTCAACCAAGTCAATGTGAACGAAAATCTCAGTTATGTTATTCAGGTCCTGTTGAATTCATACCACAGAAGATACAGTTTGAAAGGGAAAAAGGTTCCAATATAGCCCGTTGTGTACCCACTGTAGTAAATCAGAACCACTTCTGCAAGGATCTGAGAGTCAAAGGAAGGGAACTCCAAAGTCTCGGAGTCATGGGTTCACTAATGGGGTCAGAGGTGTAGTCGTCCAGAGATGTTGATCTTGAAATGCTCTCCATTGTCTACCAGGAGCCACTGAAGTTATTTTAGCAATGGAGTCGCTTGAAAACATTTTGAAAACCAGCAGCATTTAGTGCTGACTGCAGCTCATGTTTGATCAGGAAAGCTCGACCGTTATTAGTAAAACTCCTGTGACTAACAGAGCGTTATTAGAAATGACCTGGCTCAGATATTTGTCCTGATTTAACATCGCACGCAATCTGCCATTTCAGAGGAGCTCCCCGTTTGATAACAGTGTTGTTCTGCTGATCAAATGTCAGCCCCGCTTTAATGTCGACATGTTCTCGCCCGATTCCTGATCTCCCTGATCTCACATGTAGCCACATGCTGACTGCCTCTTCCCGCCCCCGGAGTCTCTACTGGGTGCCAGGGGCTTTGGCGACGGGTGCCAGTGCAGACATCGGGGAACAGTTGGCATACCATCACACCAGGCCGTACGCCCAGATAGTTATGAAAACAAGCAGGGAGCACACGGGTTGCCGAAGGTCTGCGCTCTTGTGAATGTGCATGATGTAATTTTGTCACCTGTTGTGCACTTCCCTTTACACATCCATCACTAGTTACTAGTGTTGCCTTTTCTCACGAAGCCATCTGCCAGAGCTCTTAGCAACAGCTTTTATTGTTTAGACATCATAATTACACGCATATCTTCGACTGTGGCTCTGTCTTTTGTGTCTGAGTCTCACAACACTGAGTTGTACTTGAGACAAAACAAAACAACAAAAAAAAGAAGATCCATTTGTGCTGTGCTGTGAAAAAGTCTAACAGATTTCTTCTTTTCTTCCTTTTTTTCACGATGAACTGTGAAAATGCAAAATACGTCTTTCAAGTAATTATCCAAACTAAAAAGCCCCACTGTCAGCACATAATTGACCCCCATGGTAAATGGATTAAAATTATGTAGCACCTATTTCAGTCTTAATCACATCTTTAAGCACTTTACACTACAAATGCATTCACACTCACAAACATGAAGACATTTATAGGCAGGCAGCATACGGTTATGTGCCTTGTCGAGGGGAACATCAACATGTGACAGGAGAAAGCTGGAATTGAACCTACAACCTCCCAATTGTAAGAGACCTACTCGACCACTGAGCCGCAGTCAGATTATTTTGGATTAACTGTGATTACCCAAACTTTTAGGGGTTCAGTTTTACTAGCCACACAGGTTTGATTACTGCAGCATCTATGGAATAATGAAATTGATTAAACAGGACCTACCTGACAACATGAAGTAGGCAAAAAGATCTAAAAAAATCTACATATGATGCTCTGATCTAAAGAAATTCGAGAACAGGAGAGAAACAAATGAATCTCTTTGGGATGGCTTCCAAAGGGAACTTTGAGACTTCAGTGAACCATCATGAACTTATTATCCAAAACCTTCTTGTTGATGGCAGGCATAACAAAACTGGTACGGTAAGAGCACATCGAAGATTCATCCAGGAGGTCATAAATGAACCCAGAACAACATCTAAGCACTGCAAGCCTCACAAGAGATTGAGCAAAAATGGGATTCCTGGAGCTTTTCAAGGTGGAAGTCACATTTTAGTCACATTTACTAAAATATGTCAAAAAAATGTTGATAATCTCAGAGACATTTGGGGAAATATTGCGTAGACGTGTCAGAATAAAGTGGAACATTTTAGCCGGTGATGGAAGAGTGAACACACTATCTTAGAAAAAGTCCATTGTACTGACTGTTCAACATGGAGGTGATACTGTGATGGTTTGTGGATGAATTGCTGTAACTGACGTAGCCATCAAACTCTGCTCTCTACTGGAAAATCCTTAAGGAGAAAGTGAAGGTTTGGGAGTGGCCAAGTCAGAATTAGGACCTTTCCAAATGAAATATTGTGGCATGACTTTAACTATTACTGCATTACTGACCCATCCATCAGTCCATCCATTTTCTAACACCCTTGTCCCTAGCAGGGTCAGGAGAGGTGCTGGTGCCTGTCTCCAGTGAACATTTCGGGCGAGAGGCGGGGTACACCCTGGACAGGTCGCCAGTCTGTCGCAGGAATTACTGACTTTTCTCCCCTTTTTATTTTTTGATTCTTCAAAAGTATATAGCAAATCTTATCAATCACCAAAGAGATACATGAATATTAGAGGTAAATCTGCCTTTTTTAAATGATATCATGCAACAAATTTTGCTGCACATTTGCAAATGTCAATTCCTGCAATAAAAATAGTATACTTAAAAAGGATAGATGGTCTTAATGCATTATTCTTAGTGATACATATGTATATGTATATACACGCATCTATACATTCACAGGCTGGATATGAAAGCTTTCTACGGAACAGTTCTCCTCCTCTTTTCTATCTTATTATTACAGGGTCTTCCTCAAAAACCTTGAAACTTTGCTCGCGTTCTTATTGGCCGATAAACAAATGCACTTGACTCTTTTGTGTTGCTTAGCAACGGAAGCCAGTCCCTGTTTTTTTTTTTTTTTATATGAAAAACCAGGATGCTGCCAATCTGGAGACTTACAGCGTGCAGTGTGCAGGAGACGCTGCTGAGACCCATTTTTAATTCTATCATTGCGAGCTTTTATTAGTGAAACGAGCTGAAGGCGCTGACAGGGGTCGACCTCAGAGAGCGGCTGAGTTTAGCCTTCAGTCTCACTGGAGATGATGGCCTTTTATTGTTCAAATGTTGCTTGTATTTGGCTCCTCTTAGCTTTAGATTTCAATAAATCAACCCCAAATGTTTAGGATTTATTAGGTTGTAGTAGAAGTGCATGTCTCCTGGTCAGTAAAAGCGGGTTTGGTACCATGTTCATTAGGGATAACAAAGACTGGGATACTGTCAGCTCAGTCATGCAGGTTTCCTGGTAACGAGCAAAGGTAAAGTATATGTGGTATGTTTTCAAATTAATCTCTATAGCCTCAAGCCATAGCTCATTCAGGAATGAGGATTTTGTGTATTTAGGCTGCTCCTTTGTTCCTTTTTCATCCCTGGTAGCTTTATGGTAGACGAGTACATGATGTATTTTTGCAAAGTGGGATGAGTAGACTCTTTTAAACATCTACCTGCCACATAATATATGTTTTTTCCTGTTCACTGGGTGTCATCTCTTTACAATTTTTAACATTAAGCAAGGTTAAAAGGCGATCGTGTTCACTAGAGTAAAGATCGCAACGCGTCTGCTCTGCTTCTTATCTTCAGCAGATATCTGATGTTTGCTCAAGTCTGTTTACAGATATTGATGTAACCTTACTGTAGGCCTCATGTGCAGACTGAATACTGGCAGTGTGGAACAACAAAGGTAACAAAAATAAGACTTGTTCTATATCTTCATTGCCTTTTACTTTCTCTGGCTAATATGTCCATGACTTGCTCATGTTTATATTCACACATTCTGATGTCTTATTCTGGTGGTTGTACATCTTCTCACCAAATCTGTGAATTTTAGTTTTACAGCTTGATAATTTCCAACTTTGAAGCACAGGAAAGACTGTTTCCTCAGTTCACAATGGGCCCTCCTAGAGATGTGTGATCTACTGTATTGTATGTCTAAGGGATGTGTAAAGTGAACCCATGACTACAGCTCAGGTCTCCTTTAGATAAAATGCCTGATTCCACATTTAAATGCACATGAAACCTTCCAGTTGGGTCTCCTTGGATAATCCTGTTGCGATAGTGTTGGTGCTGACGTGAAAAAAACATCTGGAACACACATAAAACTTTTAAGGGTTTATTTTACTTTATACCGAACTGAAAATACACGTTCCATCCGAGGTAGTTGAATAAATGATCTGTGAACATTTTCAGGAACAATGTGCCATAAAGATACACAGTCTGGAAACGGGAGGAATACAATAGAACAAAGCTGCTTCCCTGTATTTTTTTTCTTTTTTACAAGGCACTTTATGACATAATTACAGTTTTTCCCTGAGCAGCTTTCACCACACGATTCAGTACCATGCCTAAATTATCCTTTTTGATTGCAATTTTGCCGGTAATTAACATTACTGAATGCTGGTTCGCGCAGGGACTGAATCAGAGCGTTTTAGGGGGATTTTAAAGGGCAGCTTGCTGGTGAAAAAAAAAACTGGAAATCTTGTCATTAACGTCAGAGCCGACTGTGCGTGCAGGGGTGCAAAGGTGGTGCATACTGAAGGGCACTTGCTTGTGCTGAGAGGTAGACTGGGACTTGTTGTTCTTTGATGAGCGTCACAACAAAATCACTAGTCTTCCACTCAGCATCACCAATACTTCATCCCAGGCTTGACTGCGTTCTCATCGTTCTTCGGTCTGCGCTGAAAGAAGAAGAAGAAAAAAACAAGGAGATGGGAAACTTGAGTCAGTTTTTTTTTTTTGTCTCTCATTAAGGAGCCGGTGCTTCATGTGTGCCACAGAGTGGATTCAAGAATTAGAGGCATTTGCCGCACACAGCGTGTGTCGGCGGTGCTGCGGAGCCTGAGCTCCCAGCGTGTCAGGTTGTGAACTTTAGTCGCAGATGGAAATGGTACATGCAATATCCATCTCTGCGCTTCCCTCAACCTATTTCTCTCTGAAGCCTGTTGACATTCCATCCTTCCTTTGTTGTTTTAATGCCAACCTTTCAGCTCCTCTCAAAAGAGCGAGACAGGAGGGGTGCTGGGGGTTGCGAGGAGGGGTGGTGGGACACGGAAACAGAGAAAGCGGATCACAGCACAGAAATCTTACACGGTACACAGCTGAAAGCTCGTGGAGGGTTTTTTGTGTGTGTGTGTGCTCCTCTGTCTACCAGGACACATTTGGACCGAAAGAGAGAGAACAGACGTGGAGAATGTCCTGCATCCCCAGTATGTGTTTGAGCTGGTAGCTATGCAACAAGACTGGGAGTGAGTGGGAGTGGGGGGATGGGAAGATAGGGGCCAGTTTAGCAAGAGGAAGGAAGTGAGGCAAGAGGGTAAAAGGGGAGGGTGGAGGGGGTCCTTGAGTGCAAACCAGAGAAAAAGAGACTATTTGTACGAAAAGGAAAAACCTGTTCAGAGATAATCTATAAGACTAACCAACTTATTTGTTTTTTGGTGTCGATTTAAAGTAAATTAGGCAACTTCCTTGGAAGAAGGAAAACATCTGCTCAAAAAGAATCCATTTGATTTTTAAGCTAGGTCATGTAATCAATGGACGTGCTACGGTGACCAGCAATAAGTCTAAACAATGTGGAAAAAATAACTCCCAGATGAAGCTGTTATTCCCACCGGATCGGCAGCTTGGAGGGAGGGGAATGATTGGCCACAGACGTGGGAGCTGTCCAGTGTCTCGGTGCTGAATGACGCCCTACTATTCCTCCATCTCCTCCTCAGCTCCTCGCCTCGGCCCGGGAAGAAAAGAGACAACAAGCCACCTGTTGCTGCACCCAACTTTTCTCTCAGGAGGCTCAAAAAATGGGCCAACACATCTCTCCTGTCTGGGATTATAAAATGTGCCGCGGTTTGGAAGTGTTTGTATGTTTGTTTGCCTATTTTTTCCTCTTTTTTCCCCCTCCTCCGTCTCAAATCACAGCTACACATGACGACACGATAAACACTTTTTCTTCACGCGAGGCAGGAAGGAGAGGTTGTGATTTCATATCGATATAAGACGCTTTCAGCGTTTTTACTTCCCCCCCCCTCCCCTTTTGGTAGCAAACTGATTTTAATCGCGTTTGGTCGAATATATAAAAATTAAAAAGACGACAGTTTCAGCGGTTAAAAGAAGCAAACCGGGCTGTTTCAGTGGAATAAATCACAATAAAAACAATGATATACTCACCATTCAATTATTCCGACGAACCCCTGAGCATCCGAGGCTGGAGCTGTTTTACTGTTTGCGCTTTTTTTTCTCTCTCTCCCCCAGCTTCTCTTTCTTACAGAAATCAGCCACAATCTGAGCCCTCCCATCTGAGCTCCACGTAATGGTTATCGTGATGTTACTGGGTAAGCTGGAGGAAGATGGATCAGCCGTGTTTATATACGTCTGCTGCCCGGAGGAGACAAGGAGGAGGAGGGACGACGAGGAGTGACGACTGCGCGAAGAGACCAATTGACGTGATTTTTAGCTCTTTTTTTTAAAAAAATATTATTATTATTTATTTATTTATTTATTTATTTTCAGACCGCTGTAAGGGTGTGGCCCGAACCGGTAGCCAAATTACATTATATGAAGGTTAAAACTATGAATAAAACATACGGTGAGTGAGGCTGGAGCTCTCTGCAGGATGTTGATATTGCCAATATACTGTTTCTATTTCAAGATGGGGGTTTTTTTCCCCTGTATGGCTGAGGTATTACTATTATTATTATTATTATTATTATTATTATTATTATTATTATTATTATTATTATTATTATTATTATTATTATTACTAAAATTTTGGTCGGCAATTGAATTTGGTGAAAAAATAAACAATCATTTAAAAGAATAATATGAAATTAATTGTGCCCAACTCAGTACAGAACAAGCAGTTTGAGAACATAAATGAACAAACAGCATCATGAAGACCAAGGAAGACAGAAGGTCTATTGTTCGTCCTTCAACAATAATGGATGAAGTTGTGTATAAGGCTAAAGCCGAGTAAAGTGATGAACAAATATTGAACATCTCAGAGTATAATCCTAAAAGTGTGAAAAAGCACGGCACAATCACAAGCCAACAAAGATCTGGCTTGTCATTTAGCAGGCAGGCCACAGAAAGAGACAAGCAGCCAAGAGGAGAGCCACGGTCCGTTGGAGGATCTGTCAGCAGGTTAACTATTGGTTGTTTGCTTCACCGTTTGGCCTTTCAGAAAGTTTAAAACTGATGCAATTGCTTAAAACCACAAGAGGACAAATCTAAAGTTTGCCACAGATTCTACAGGTGACACTGCAAACGTGCTCTGGTCAGATGAGACTGTAGCTGAACCTTTTTGCTCAGATGTTGAATGCTTTGTGATCTTAAAAAGCTACAACTGCCCACAAACAATGCTGAAACATTGAGGTGGCAGCATAAATGGTGGGAGGATGATTATCTTCAGTATGAACAGAGTGGGAGAATGGTAAGTATTGATGAGGAAAAAGTGGCTAAAAACAGGACAAATTCTAGAAGAAAAACCTGCTTGTGCCTCAGATGATTTGAAACTGAAATATATGTTCATTTTACGCCAAGATAGCAACACTAAAAATACAGTCATAGTTCATTTTTGAATGATTTTTTAAAATAGTCTTCATGTATTGAAATGGTCAAGTTAAAGTCCAGAGCCAAGCCAAGCTGAAAATATGTTTGTTTTCAGTGTTTAACTGAGTAGTCTGACTGAACTGGAGCAAATTTGCAAAGATGAATCAGCAAAAATTTAATTCTATAAATGTGCCATTCCCAAAAAGATTACTGCTGTGATTGCAGGGAATATGCAATCAGCGACAGCAAGGTTTTCACAATGAACACAGAAGGGCACCGCTACTTGTAAAATATTTAGAAGACCACGCATCATTTCCTTCCCCTGACGTGTATTAACGCACTGCTTTTAGTCAGTCTTTCACAATAAGATCAAAATAAAATACGATTAATTTAGTGGTTATAATGTGACAAAATCTGAAAACGGTAAAGAGGCATTGATAGTTTAGGTACAGTGAGTCTAATTAAATAAAAGTTTGACTCTGAGATCAAGATTCCAGTTTAAATTTATTTTTAATTAAAAGAAAAGCCTACCTGTTGCCTGAAGAAACTGAACAGATACAATGGCAACACACTGTAACCTGGGTAGGATAGCATCACACCTCAATATAATTTTAATTTGCTGCATAGCAGATAAAGATGTTGCCCTTGGATCGAGTCAAACAAAAACAGTAACTACTCTGTGCTATCAGAAAGGCAGTAAAAGATACGAGTGCAGTGAGTAATAGAACCAACATGCAATAAGCAGGGTTGTTTAATGAAATAATCAGTATGAAAATTTCTTAACTCTGTCAATCACTTAAAATAAACAAAAATGTCGATTGCAATAATTTATGTTACTATTTATAGAGGGAATATTTGAGAGAAACTCAGATGCAAAGTTGAAAGTAAAATGGAAAAAAAATGACTGAAGTTGTTTCAAGTTTATTTTTCAATTCTGCATGCTATTCTGAGAAGACACATACTAAAAATGAAGAGGAAAGCAGCCATGTCTACACAAAAACTGTAAAAAACCTTCAGAAAGCCTGAAGAAATATGAATAATTAACACTTTTTAAGGACTATATGAAAGTCGAGGCTTCTGAAAGCTCACTGCGATGGAATGGAGGATGTTCTTCTGCAACGCAAACAGGTCCAAGTTTCTCAGTGAGAAAGTTCAGAATCCAGAAATAATTAACAATACGCAGGTCAAACTGGAGAAGTTTCTCTGGGACCTAATGATATTAAATGCTGAGGCACGTCCTCACAAGTGTCGGACTTCTGAGAGCTGCTGCTCACAAATAGCCTCTTGCTTCTCAGAACATCTCAGAGTGAAGCTGCTGGACCAGAACACGTCCTCTAGCTTGTCCATATAATCTTAACACCTCCATTTGAGTTGCTCATTTTTCATTGGATCACTCAAGCTACATTCTTCCAGGCCTCCTCATGTCTTTCTTGGCACGAGTTTGGCATTTTCTAACTAGTTTTCCATCTAATGGGCAGACAGACCGGGGCCAAGGCGAACGCAGACCGCTGCCATCTTACAGCAGTTGCAGCTTCAAAAACAGCACAGCGGTTCATTCGGACAAACATTTTTTCAAGGTAAAGCTAAAAATAAAAAAAAAATCGTCACAACTGAACACCGAGATGCTTTGAATGGCTTGTTAAACCTTTTACACATTAAGCACTTTGTGCACTGTTTGATTTGGACCAGTGCTTATTTACTTACTGTTTTCAATTTGCTTCCTTTCAATGTGATTAGTAAATTAGTTAAAAATGGGACGAATAACGGCTAGAGCAAATGGAAAGTTGTGTGCTCAATTCCAGATCCTCTTGTCAAGATGTCGATAGCTCCTGGACTAGACAGTGAACCTTGTGGTATGCATATGATTGGCTGCTAGAAAAGCACAAATTATATTAACTTACCATCTATACAGTTTAATATTGAGGGCTGGTAGGCCATCTGACTGTCAGAGGTCAACACAGAGAATGCACATGCTCACACTAAGAGAAATTTAAACCGGTGGCATATCTGTGGAAAGACAAAACACTGAGTACTCACACATGCAGGGGGAGAGCAGAAGGAACTTAGTCAGGGATTTGAACCCCTAAAATATTTTTTTTTTTGCTGCGAAACAGCAGCGCTCTAACACCTGCACCACAATGCAACACTCACTTCTGAAGAAGAGAAAAAGAAAATAAAGAGCACATCATAAAGAACAAAAGAATCCTATCCATGCTCTTGGCGGATTTAGGTTTGTAATTATTTTCAGTTAAACAAAGAAGAAAAAATGATATCATTAAAATGTATTATTAAGTAGGCTTGTTTATACTTATAAATAGAAATGATTTGATGTTCATTAAGATAAGGGTGAATTTCTATTTCTGTACGTAACAGTTAAGATAGATAATGCACTATTATAATCGCTTTATTCACACATATGTTTAAAGACTAACACGCAACACGTTTTACCGCGTTCCCCATTGCAACACAACAAGCTTAGGAGGTAATCACTGCTCCAAAGTACTTTTTTCACTTTGTCTGGGACGTCTTAAATAAAAATCAATTCTTCTGTTTCTCTTTCACATCCTGCATGAGCGTGGCTCAGTTTCCTTTTCCCGCCTAATGAACTTGTTGAAGCATCATTAGAATACAGAGCTATTTAAATCAGAGCAGCAGAAGTCATTTGACAGCTCGTTGCAGTTTCCAGGCTGTGGAAAAAACACCCAACCCCCCGTTTTATTAGAGCGTCAAAAAGGCAGAACAGAGGTGAGCGACTTTTCTCTACATGTAAACAGGGCCCTCATGGGCTCTGTGCCTGTGGACAAAATGGGCAAAAGAACAAAACAAAAGAAGGAGTCTGGTTGCTGCAGCTAATAGTGATCACAGAAGCTTTGTTCCTTTGATATCACTCTCGCCTAGTTATCAAGAACACACAACAGTCAGGCTTAGGGAGGAACCTGGGGAAAGATCCTGCTCTCCGTGTTGAAGGGCTTTGGTGGAATAATGTGCATCACACTCTGAGTCTCTTGATGGGAACATCAGGAGGCAGGATTATGCATATTAGAGTTCCCCTTTCCCCACTGCTTTCAGGGGGCTTAATGTTAACATCTGCCCACCGTGATGAGCAGCAAGACTGTGCTGAAAGTCCTCCATTCTGATGATTTATCTGATCACTATAATGGAGCAGGCATGTAATTCCGATGACATTATAATGGAGTCCGAAAGGGAAGAAAGGCTCGGGCTCTTTGGTGTTGATAGAAGCTGAGTCACCCGGGCCCACAGAACCTGGCACAACCCCCTTCCCCCCAAAAAACAACAAAACACCTTAATTTTTTTTCAGAGTAACTCAGTTAGTTGTGATTATTGTGTTTTTCTTACTAAATTCAACTTTTTCAGCTTAAATGTTGAAATCTATTTGTGATGTGTAAATTAAAACAAGAACAAAAAGAGTGTAATTATTCACCCATCATTTTTGCATGTATTTGGGCCCTTCAGCTGTTGTTCATAACATCCATTTGCTGTTTTAATGGGTGACAGTGAATTTGGATGAGCTGCGGGGCACCTGCAGAGGTGTGGGAGCATTTTAAGGCTGAGAACATTTATTGTGCTCCATCCTCTGGGTCAAAACTAAGCCTCTGTGTGTGGGCTGCTCCAGGAATATGATGGAAATTTACAGACTCCCAGGAAACAAGGTGATACAGAAAATGCCTCATGGCAAGAAAGTCTTATCCTACTGAATGCGTTTTAATCTGAATTCTCACTAAAAAATAAACTGGATGTTCTGCAAGAGTCACATATTCCTGATAGTTGTTGGGTTTTTTTTTGTTTTTTTAGCAAAGTCTGAATCATAGGGAGTATGCTAGATCTGAACTTCACCTTCAAGGTAATTTGTTTAAGGTTGAATGCAGGGGTGTGGAAGCAGATGTGGATTTGAGTGGCTCCCTCTGGTGTTTGGATTTGGCGTAGAAAAGGAGACGGAAGCTAGAAAGTGTTTAGATTGATGAAGGATGATAGGAAATAAATGATAAGTGAATAAAACTCAAGTACAGCATAAGATTCTCATTAGTAAATAAAACAATTTTATGTCGGATTTGATGGTCTAGACCAAAGTCAAGACATTTCATTTTTGCCACAGGGGACCAAAATAGTCAAGCTGAATAATCTTGAAAATAAAATTATATATATATTATATATATATATAATTTTATGAACTTACAATATTTTAATGAATTTTTAAAAAAATCTGAGAAAAGGACTCTGTAAATCAAAAAGCGCATTATTAAAAGAAACGCATACAGGGACGCTATATGGACGTTTTAAGAGTGCAGCTTGCTGAATCTGACTAGAAAGATGCTATAAAAGTTCAGTCCATTTACCGAAAGCTCGGATTTGAAACAAAACAGCCGAGCCGTGGCAGACTTGACAAGATATGGGCATTTATTTGCTGATCAAATCTTGGTACAGAAAGTTTTCCACTTAAACAGTCTTTCCATAATTTACATTGGCAGGATAAGTTTGAAGTGGCATCAAATGAGATGTTTGCAGCAAATCTGCTCATCTTTTCCTCAAACATGCTTCACTGTATAGAAAAATAAAAGTCATTCATTTAAACCTGGCACCTCAACTTGACATTCCAGGGAGAAAATGAAAGCAGGTGATATGATACGGTAAAATATGTTTATCCAAAAACCATGGCTGAAGGGCGTTGGGCTCAAGCATCTCAGCAGATAACGCAAAAGTTCTGCAAACATAATTTGTTCGGATTATTCATTTTGTTTCTTTTTTCAAACTGTAAAGTTCAGTTGTGGTTACAAAGTACACAGATGAACCAAACTGACTTTTAAAAAAATGTTCCTTGTCCAATAATCCACAAATGAACTAAAGGATAATAAGATAAAAAAAAAAAAAGAATCCCATACAAGTCAGACTAAAACGATACAGCTTCACAGGAATTACTCCTGTAATATTGTCCTTATGTACAGTTTTCCATAAGTCCTTTTCTTCTTTAACTTATGATATTGAGAAATAATGCCTGAACACTTATTATCCTAAAATGAACTCTGTTTAAAAAAAATAAGGCTTTTTAAAAAAAATGAAATCGACTTGTCTTGAGATTTCGAAGCAAAACTGGTTGATGTTATTTGTAGTCTTTATGCGAGACACATCAGAACTGAATAACAAAAAACAAAAAAGGATTTCCTGTCAACAAACCTGAACAAATCCAGACTTAGTCCAGACAATAGACTGAAAGCTACGGACATGAAAATAAATCCATCAGAATATATCTTTAACAAAAAAAAGTGTTAAAAATAAATAAACAAACAATCAAAAGGACAAACGTAATATATTTTGGCAGGTATGCACAGAGTCAGTTTGTAAACAAAACAATCACACAGACGACTCCAGAATGCTCCCCGTGGTCGGGGACCACAGGTCTGTTGGCAGAGGCAGTGGTTCACTCTGTGTGCGCTGTACTCCTCCCTACAGCTCTCCACAACCTGACTGTGCATCTCTGCAGCACCTCCCAACCTCAGCTACAACACGACTAAATTATTCAAAAGGAAGTGGAGGGGAAGGGGGCCCCGCCTCCCCTCCTGAAGATGGTCCGGTCACAACGCGATGCGTGCAGAGATGAATCCCCCTTCCCGCCGCCGCTCCCTTGCAGAACAGACTACCGGATCCTGGTGAAGAGGTTCAGCACCGACACCGATTCCTGAGAGGGAGAAATCACAAAAAAATCGTTTTAAAATGCCACGTTGAGCATTTAGGGGAATGGAACATTTTGAAAAAGGAGTTGGGTCGCTACCTTAGTGGATCTCATTTTACTGAAGACGTTCCAGAACCGAAGCGTTTCATCTCCCGCCCCGGTCACGATGGCTTCTCCATCGGGTGACATGGCCTGCACAGAGTGCCTTATTACACATCCAGTACACAAAATAAAGATCGGGGTTATACTGTTATCATTCTAGCTACGTTCCAGAAAAGCTGACTGTCTATTCATTATTTTCCAGCAAATCAGCTCCATCGCCCAACCAGGAGCTGGAAGGAGAACCAGATTTTAACTGGTTCTATAAAAGAAACGGCTTGGCTTCCCATAGCAACATGGTGCCGTCATATTACATCACTGCAGATGTCTCCACCAGTAAATGTTTGACCCTCTCTCGGCACAGTTCCAGATTTTTTGTAGAGGATCATAGAGGAGGTAGACGGTTTGACTTCACAGGTAATATCTATTAAAGCAGCTCTAAAGACAGAAAACCACCAGAGCAATTTATCTAGGATCAAAACCACGATCAGCTGTTCTCTGCCTGGAGCCAGAATACTGTAAACAGCATCTACGATCATGTGAGAAAAAAACATTAGGACGCTCTAATTTGGAGGTATGAATACTTTAATGAATTTTAACAACATTGAAGAATTTAAATATAAACAATGAAAAGAAGAAAATTAATTTTGAGGGTGAATTTGATGGAAAGATTAAGATGCTTGAACCCTCTGGAAAGGATATTGTAGCAGATTTTGGGTCTAGTGACAAATTTAAAGAGGCCAAAAGAACTTAAAAATTAGCTAATTTACTGTCCTTTCAAATTTAAAAATATGTACACGTGAATTAATATCCAAGCAAAGATTCCCCTGTGCCTATTATTATCCTTCACCAACTTCTTATAATAATTGTCTTCTATGGTTCTAATTACACAGTTTTCTTGTTTATGGTGGTTAAATCTCTGTATAAATTGCTTACCAGGTAGAGTACTCTGTAGGAATGCCCGGTGAGTTTTGCCACTTGGGTTAAAGAGGGATACTTCCAAACCAGAATCTGGTTTTGGGAATAACCATGTGTGCTAACCTGGAGAGAACAACAAACAAAAGAAAAGCAAACAAATGAGCAGGAAAGTGGCTCAGAAGCAGACAGGAGCAAACAGTAGGTGTGGTATTGAATAAAAGCAGTGAAAAAACAAAACAAAAACAAACAAAAAGCTAATGGCAGGGTCACAACGTTCAAAGAAACACCCGTTACCCTGGCAAAAGTCAAATATTTAAGAAACAGCAACAATTTCTACTTTCTTAGTAAAAAGTGAAAGCATTCTGGAGTAAAAATTAAATGGAAAAAAAAAAATAGATAAAATAATAAAAAATTTTAACTGCAATCTCAAAGAACCTCCAGCACATTATCTGTCTCATGTGTTCAAGTCAATAAAAATGAGGAACTTAAACTGTACTGGCAGCTCAGACCTCAGAGAAAACTAAAAACTGGTATTTACCACAAAAAAAAAGCCTGATTTAAAATCCTTTAGTCATTTCCAAGCTGAGCTTTGAGTCACCAACATATCTGGAACCAACTGCACTTTTTTTCCCCCCCCCGCAACTATTTTCTTTCACATCAAGAGCATCAGCATCAGAGGACTCACCAGTTCATTGGTGTGCTTGGACCAGGCCAGGTTGCAGACCTGAGAGCCGGTGTCGGTGCACTGCAGCGGCTGGCCGGTCAGAGTGTTCCAGAAGCGGATGCAGCGGTCAGCCGTGCCGCCACCTGAGGCCAGCAGGCCGTGCTGGTGGGGCGACCAGGCGATGGCCTTCACTGCAGCCAAGTGTTCTGTGTATTGCTGCACGGGCAGCACGCTCGAGTGGTTCCACACAAGTAGCTATGGAAACAGGGAAATGCAGGACGTTAGGTTGCTCTCCATTCGTTCAGTTCAGCCGTCGGAGGAACAGGTAAGATCCTTCTTCTGCCCACCTTGTTATCGTTTCCACCTGAAGCCAGAAGCTGGTGGTCCGTGCTCCACTTGAGCCCGCAGACTTCCTGCCTGTGGCCCTGGAGACGGCGCTCCGACTGCAGAGGTGGCGCTCTGATGTCCCGCTGCAGGATCACACGATCGCGGCTTCCAGACGACAGCTGGTCGGCGTTCCACGCCAAAGCACCTGGCAGCAAAAAAAGAAAAACAACGAAAGGCAGGTCAAAGGGGAGATGATTCACTGGGTGAGAACGAGAGACACTGATAACAACTGCTAGGAAATATTCAAAGCTTCTAATAAATTCGTCTTCGCACCGTCTCCTCCTTCATCTGTCTTACTGTCAACTCACCCACTCTGGCCGTGTGTCCCTCCAATACAGAAAGCTTCTTCCCTGCTGCCGCGTCCCAAATCTGGACGTAGCCCTTATGAGTGCCCACCGCTACCAGGTTACCCTAAAAACAACAAAAACAACACACGTCCAGTTAAACACAGCTCAGCCCAAACACTTAGATATGTGATTGTGGAGTCAGATGACGCATTTAAACCTTAAACCTTCAACTTTCATTTAATTATTGAAAAAAAGAGGAACAGAAATTTTGTGCTCTGCTCAATAATGGATAATGGATATGTTTCTATTTCAATAGCCTTTTTCTGTAAATCCTGGGTAGCTTTAATACGACGTCCATTTCTACTCCCATTGACCAGAATAGAAACTTGATTTTTAAATAGTGAACTATTTAGACCATGACTTTTTAATCATGGTCTACATTTAGACCCAATCCAACTTGACCAGCAGGCTTTATGTCTAAGCCCAATTCAACACTACTGATTAACTTTAATTATAGGCCTGAGCCAGAAGAAACCCGACATATTATTTTAATTAAGATTTTACAGCTTTTTCTTTAGGCCATCAATTAAGTCAGAAGTAAACCTTCTCCCGTTTTTAGCTTTTGTTCAATGTCTTCCGGCTCCATCCTGTCGCTTGTTGTAACCACAGGGTGAGTCATGTTGGGACGCGTGATTGATAGGAACCAATCGCTGCTGCTGTTTGAGTGGAACAGGGCGGAGTCTGCGCTGATACATTCTGTCTAGAATCTTCACCCTATTTATATCCTTTATTTCCTCAGAAGGTTAACTATTAACTCCTTTATTTAGACTATAATAAGCAGATTAACACAACTGCACATTGTGTATTCTTGTTCGGCTGTCTCTGTCCTCTATGTATTCACTGGTTGGGGTTGGGTCATAAATCTAAACTCTACATCATAACCATAAAGTAAATCTTCTAGTTAAGTTTTTGCCCAACATTTATTTTTTAACAGTTCTTATATTGTGTAAATATAAATATACACAACTGCCCGGGTATTTTATTTATTTTACAGTCAAGGATTTGGACTGTAAAACAAATGCAGTAGCTCAGATAAATCATGTCGACTGGCAATAAGTCAAGTCTCCACAGAAACCAGAAACATTCCTGCATATTTGACAGATTATGTCTTTGTGCCTCTGGTCACATCAATTTTAATTTGTTCCACTTAATTGTGTGGATAATATTATCCAAAAGAGAACCAGCCACACTCATGAATATTAGGCAGTACTGATTGGTACAAGGCATTTGTAAGTCACATTGAGATGTAACAGTTCGTATTATATTTTAACAAAAGGCTGTGACTTAATAATATATTGTTCTCTTTTATAGATGCATTCATAATTGTATTGAGATCTAATTTAGTTCCAATTAAGTCCCATCATACTTCACATTCTAATAATGCATTTTATTTGTAGATTCATAAATAATGTGAATTTCATTGCCCTTTAAACATTTCAACTTATAAATAAGACATTTTTTTCTGGTATGCAGTACAAACAAATACCTAAAACTGAACTAAAATAAAATTTGTTTTGATTTCTGGAGAAAAAATAAAGTCTAAAATAAGTCAGTGACTTATTTTAGAGCTCCATCTTTTCATGTTAAGAAAGGTCCATTTAATTTTTTTTTTGTAAAAAGATGGGGACCTACCCTCTCTGACCAGCCCACTGACGTAACCGAATCTCCTTCTACAGAGAGGTCGCAAAGACGCGTCACCTAGGAAACAAAAAGAAAGAAAAAAAGTTCTCGACACGCGCTACACAAAGATCGGAAAACTTTCAACGCCAGATTCAAAAGAGGCGTCGCACACCTGGCTGGTGCAGGCGCTCCACAGGTAAACACAGGTACCCAGCCCCACGCTGAGCACGTTCAGAGAGGACCAGTCCACCAGGTTGAGGTAGAAATCATCCTGAAGCTCTGGAGCATCTAAAACTTTAAAGGGAATTTTGGAAATCTTGCGTGTAGGCTTTCTTGGTGACCGTAGCAATTTTTGGCTGCAGACCAAATAACAAGTTAAGAAAAAAAATCATAGCAACAAAAAAACCCAAAAAACTCTTTGATTCTGGAATAAAAATGATTACCTGTTGCTACTGACGGGTGATAAAGAATACGGGGAAACCGTGTTGCCGTCTTCTTCTGGTAGAGCCCTCTTCGTACTTACAGAATACTATGAAACACAAACGGCAAATAACTCGGAGGAAATCCCCGTTTAAAATGAACAAATACGAATTACAGCCGTTTTCTTTTCTTACACTAAAAAGGCTCCTCTTGGCAGGAGTAGATGGCTGCAATCGACGGTCTTCAGACTGAGGGTCTTGAACTTTCTCGATTCCCGCTCCTAGCAGCTCGTTCTTCAGCAGAGCAGAGTAAGCCAGACCATCCACTGACGACAGAGACGCAGATGAGAGGTGAAAAATCTAACTGGGCTGTCAAAATTAAACAAATTCACCGTACTCCCTCTGCAATCTCACTGCTCCCTCTCACATTTTAGCGAGAATATTTGCCTGAGCTGTGCTTAATACTGATTTCCTTATTCTATATGCCTTCTCACACTTTGTAAATAAAGGAGAGGTCAAGTCATCAAAACTGGCTTAAGAATGAGGAAAAGCTTGAGGAAACAGTCCAAAGTATTAGATAAAAATCAGCTCAGAATGCACATCTAAAACCAATAAAAAAAATATGTTGCAAAGACTCACTGTCTTCTCTGGTGTATGTCGTTCACTATAAACAATTAATAATTTATCATTAATTAAACTTCGCTATGATATGATATTTAAATTCTACTATGGAAAAAATACAGATTTTATTCTTTAGAAGAACATTACTAAGGGCTTCACAGCGACACCTTTGTTGCCAAGCACGGCTCAGAGATTTTGTTCGGCTGGTCATCAGGTTGGCAAACCTCTCAGGAAGGATTTTGGTTCGCTCCTCTGTTCAGAAATACTCTAAATCCTTTAGGTTTAGTGGTTGCTGCTAAGCAACACGAAGCTACGGCTCATTCAGAACATTTTTGGAGGACTAAGGTGTGGAGACCGACTAGGAGCCTCAATGACATTAACGTGGATCTCCCTTCCTCCCTCCCTCCTTGTTGCCCTGGCAATGCGTCCTGGGTCACCACTGACCAATCAGTGCCTCCACTATGGGAGGAATGTTCACACATGACATTTTTATGACTAGATGGGCCATTAGTCCATAAATGTGTTGAATTCATGTCGTAACAGAAAAACTCCCTGATTTTTCATCATCATGTTTTCCAACATTTCTGAATAAAAACAAAAACACACAGATAGTTGCAAGATTTACACCCTGCTCAGATCTCCTATCTTGTGCCTTTGACATATCCTGTCTTTCCATGGTGATAGCTGATATGAAAGGATTTATTCTGCGTTTGACCTCTGTGCCAAACAGACACGTGAAACCTGGCAGGGTCGCAGGGGATCAACACCTCATTTCATTAAAACCCTTCCTTTCTTTCCAGGTGAGCAAGCTCACAAAACCGCTGCGATCAGATAAATATTTCCTCCACTTCGTGTTCATTGAACAGAAGACGGCTAAACAGAAAAGTTACTGCTTCATAAGAGCTCTTTCAGTAAGGATGTTTTAGTACAAGCTCAAACTTGCTTGAATCAGGTCAGGCGGCCCAAATTCATACACAGCAGCTGCAATGTTTGTCTCCAGGAGTTCCCGAACAGGCAGCTGAACCAGAGAGGCTCACCAGCCAAACCGAGCCCTCTTTCATAACGCATGATGTTTTTAAAATGATTATTTTCAATTTAACACTTTTGGTAGAGTGAAGGTGCAGGAACCAGGTTTTATGTTCATAAGCAACCACAGAAAAAAAAAGGGTAATGATCATCGATCTCTTTACAATCTTTTCTATGCTTATATGCAAGTAGCAGTGTGAAAAAGTGTTTGCCTCCCTTTTTTTGTATGCTTCGCACACTTCAGTGTTTAAAAATATCAAACTAATTGAAATGTTTGTCAAAGTCAACACAAGTGAACACGAAATGTAATTTTTAATTGGTGTTCATTATTAAAGGATAAAAAATTTAAAAAACTGTCCAACAAGTCTACAAACCCAGAAGAACAATACTCTGTAGTTAAAAAGCAAATAGTTAATAAAGTTCGGCATCAATGTTTAGCTAAATAATCATTTTTGCTTGAGGAAATAAAAAGACAAAAGGGTTAAATTTACCAAACTACAACTGTCTTCTTAAGAAAGATGTTAAGGTCTTTCTTAAGATGAAGCTCTTAAGAAAGATCTTCATCTTTCTTAAGATGAAGATCATTTCAACTTAAGAAAGATTAAATGATTATGTGATAGATAAAATGCTGACATAATAAAACAGCTCTGACTGACTGTTGTGATAAACACAGGCTTTTAAAATTAAAAGAGCATAGCTCGCATTTTACAAAAAGTAAACAAGGATAGAATTATGCAATTTATGTAAGAGTTGTGTGTTCATTTACAGCGTTTTCTGCCTTGACTGACTCAGAATCCTTTAAGAGAAAATTTAGAGTGACTGATATCTATCTCTGATATTGCCTGCTTTGAGAAGTCAGGAGAAATGGATGCCGTTATGGATTTGTGCCAAAAATATCCCAGGTTAAGAGAAAAACAAATAAAATAAATCAGGACATAGAGTACCTTTATTGCTGTCGGTTGTCCCATCTTTGGTTTTTCTATTTTGACTGTGCGACTTTTCAATTTCCTGGATCAGAAAATGAAAAAAAAAGACGAAGCTGGACATTAAACAGAAGATCGAACAAAACGAGTAGCATGAAATATGTTTCCTAAGCGCACAAACTGATCACTTTGATTCTGGAAGCGTTATGCGTTTGCTAGGACAGACAGCGAAGTCGCTGGTGCAGAGCGGCAGACTCACATTAATGCGGTGGAAGTTGACACTCCAGTTGGCTCCCGCCCGGGAGGGGATGAAGCGATCACCGTGCTTGCTGGGAGAGGACAGGGGGGAGCTGGTGGGTGTCAGAGATCGCACCGCTCCCACAGCTTTCTACATGAGGGAAGAGAGAAGACGGCATTTTCTGACTGGAGGCCAAACAGAAACGGCTCTTGGACACAGACTTGAAATCTTAATAACAAAACAGGAGGATAATTTATGTGGCAGATGGTGCATTCATTTGAGGTGTTAACAACAGGAGGCAACATTTACAAAGGCCAATCATTTGTCCAATGAGGTCCTGTTTTAGCTCAACCCTGGAGCCACGGTCAAATAACTCATCTGTTAACTATTTTACTTTCACACAGATGGACAGTAACAAGCTCTTCCATTCTTAGTCTCGCGCCAGTTTACAACTATTCTTTTGTGAGAATTGTCAATTTTGTTCAATGATGATGAATTAAACATCCTAGTTAAGACAGATGGCACAACTTTCTGCGCCTGCTGCGGCTGTCTTCTTGACTGTCGCCTGAAGCCCTTTACATTCTCAGAGCTGAGGACTGGACCAAATAACGGCGATTTGATGCAATCAGTTGGCTTGTTTTTGTCAAACAGGCACTTTATAGATGCCAATATATTGAATATGAGTCGATAATCCGGTTATCTTTACAACAAAGGATTACAAAATTTGAGGCTTTGGCTGAAGATGCTTTATTTGAACAAGCAACTCTAAAAACTGAATGCACACTTACATTGTATAGAGGCAACAGAGCAACAAACTTTAGACCCAAAAGCTTCTATATTGCGTTTGCTAACATGAAGCTAACGAGGGTTCTTCAGTAAAGAGCAACAGTCTGGCTCTCTTTTAAGCCGTTACCCACCAATTCAACATTGAGTTGTTTTAATGTTGAACAACATCTTTAAACCAATTAAACATAAATTACAACTGCGTGAAGTACAAAGGGAACTTGAGTAGCTTTGACAGAGGAATGGTGGCCGGTGCCAGACAGGTTTGACCGAGCATTTCAGAAACTGATGTCCAAAATTTGGACATGTATTTCTCGGGTTTATAGACAAAGGTATGAAAAAGAAAATCTCCAGTGAGAGGTAGTTGTGCAGACGAAAGTTATTTGTTGATGCCAAAAGAGAAAGCTCAATAGTTCATTAAAACCCTTAAACGCAGAGCACAATCTGTGAATGCACAATATGCTGACACTGAGTAGTGGAAGACTGCACTGGGTGTCACTCCTGTCAGCTGACAACAGGAAACTGAGGCTTCAGTTAATACAGGCTCACCAAGATGGAACAATAACAGCCTAGAAAACTGTTGCCTGGTCTGATGAGTGTTGATTTCAGCTGTTACATTCAGATGGCAGTGTCAGACTCTGGTGAAAAACAATGTGAAACCACAAATCCAAACAGCTTTATTTCACTCTTTCGGGCTGGTGTTGATGTACTGGTAGAGAGAATACCTTTTTTTGCACACTTTGAGCTCATTAGTGCCATTTGTTGTTCAAATTTAAATAAAAACAGGAAGAAATAAATTTTTTAGTCCTATTATCTTCTGTGAGATATTGGTTTTGTTTCCTATGAGAAACAAGATTTTTGGTTTAATAATAATAATAATTGGTTGAATAATAAATTCAATCCGAATCGTTCCAATTATTATTGTTGACCATCTCAATATCTTTATTTACAATCTACAAATCTTCACATGGATATTTCCTGCAGAATTATGCACCATGTCTCAAAGCTCACTACATCGCAAACTGGTTTCTTGAACATAACAATGAGAGCAATTTATTCTAATGGCTCTCAAAGTCCCCAGATCTCAATCCAGGTGAGTACCTTTGGGAGGTGGTGAAACAGCAGATTCAGAGAATGGATGTTCGGCTGACAAATCCACAATTGTGTAATGCCATTATATATTTATGGAACAAAATCTCTCAGCAAAAAAAAAACAAACAAACAAAAAAGTCTCATAAGAACGTCACTTTGTGCGATATTAAAACCACAAAAGACTGTCTTTGGGTGGAGTTTCTCTTCAGTATGTTGTGCATAAGATGCCAAATGTCACAGTGGGAGTTGATAACACAATGACAGATCAGACAAAGAGCAACACAGAAAATCTGGGACCATCGCAAATGGTCTCCTTATTACAACTTTTAACTTTTATGGCACAAAACCATGCAGTAAAAGTGTTTGGAAATATTCAGAAAGTTAAATACTTATTTAAAAATACCATAACTTTAATAGAGGAATAGCACAGAAAATAGAATAGAATGTATTGCCATACAATGGCATTCTTGTGCATTTATTCAACTCAAGAATAGTAGACTTTTTAAAAAACAGAGAATAAAATGGACACATAAAAAAACAACAGAGCATGTAAACATCTTAAAGTGAATGTTTGCCTTGACATTTCCATGACCGATCAATTAACAAGCTGAGACCTGAATCTTGCTTATTTTTGTGATACTTTTTATTTTCTCCTGCACGTTCTACCAGCTTCAATGAAAACAATTTTGAGGGAAAAGAAAATGAGCAAAGAAGGACAGGTAAGTTTCTTGCATACTTACTATGGGGCTTGCATTCTCATTTTGAATATTTATTTGTCTCAGTAGCCGGCACTCATAGTCCTGATCCATCATACCTTAACAAAACAAGCAAAGACAACACAATAAGTTATCCAATCCAACTGATGTTAAGTTTGGCTTTAACGTGACATTATTATTCATTTATTTTATATGGATGGAGTTCATTCGAAATAGATGCTAATAAGAGCACCACTATAATCTACTTGCCACTACAAAACTATTTACTTAGATTTGAAACTGCATCTTAACCACACGTATTTACCTATATTTAGCATTAGCATTACATGTTTACATGTTAATTGTCATTAATATATAGTCGCAGTAGTGAAGAAAACAAAAAGAAAACAAAAACAATCCAATCACCTAGCGCACAGAGCTAAGCTAAGCTAACGTTAGCTGTCAAGCTAATGCTTTGTCAACACTATTTGTGAACAATCTCCACTTGCGATAAGTCCTACCTTTATCTGATACACTCTCCTCTTTTGGTGCCGGTGAGCTCCTTCTGTCCAGGCGTGTCAAACTCAGGTCTTTTCGTATGCCTTTAAAACAGGAATTAATAGAATACAAATATATTCTTTAGTCGAGCATTCAATTTGGGTTTCCAAAGCACCACGGGAAAGGCGTGACGTCACAGATTTTGAATTTCACACTTCCCGTTGCTAAGGAAACGTCTGCCACTCGTCGGTTCTGGTCTTCTTTGCCATGCGATATAATAAATTAATGTTTGCTTTCACAGCAGCCTATTGAGCTCTCATTAAGATAACGCATTTTTAAAACAAACCAAGGAGGCTTAGTCTGAAAGGAACTGGGCTGCTGTCACAGAAAGTATAATTAATAAAAAATACGATTTCTTTTTTATTTTTAACCACTGACTGTGTGAGCATAAAAAGGAAAATGTCTGCACCTTGTTCAAATCAGGAGCAATTCACAAATAGCATTTCTTAGCGGCTGTGACATGAAAACTAATAACGAAATGATATTTCCACGTGAGTGATACTGATTTAATTATATATATATACAGTACAGACCAAATGTTTGGACACATCTTTAATTTAAATGGGTTTTCTTTATTTTCATGACTATTTATAAGGCAAGAAATCCCACTTATTAACCTGACAGGGCACAGCTATGAAGTGAAAACCATTTCAGGTGACTACCTCTTGAAGCTCATCAAGAAAATGCAGAGTGTGTGCAAAGTAGTAATCAGAGCAAAAGGTTGCTACTTTGAAGAAACTAGAATATAAGGGGTATTTTCAGTTGTTTTACACTTTTTTGTTTAGTGCATATTTCCACATGTGTTATTCATTGTTTTGATGCCTTCAGTGTGAATCTACAATGTCAATAGTCATGAAAATAAAGGAAACTCATTGAATTAAAAGGTGTGTCCAAACTTTTGGTCTGTACTGTATATATATATATATATATATATATATATATATATATATATATATATATATATATATATATATATATAAGTTAATATGCCTTTAAAACGGGAATCAATAGAATACAAATATATTCTATAATCGAGCATCCAAATTGTACGCATGAGTACATGAATACTCATGTATTCATGAGTATTCATCATACTCATGAATACAAACTGAAATTTATTAATTACAATACTGCACATTTAATAATGAAATTGCAAAATTACCCAAGCTCTTATAACTGAAAGGAGCTTCCACTACAAGCTCAAGTCCTTTGCTGTCTTTGACAGGCCCTTTTTCCAGGATTGACCCATATTTAGTTTCATCTTCAATCTGAACAGTTTTCCTGTCCGTGCTACATGATCCTGACATCAGCATGCCTGATCATTGGGACGCTATTGTCAGGCTAATGTGCAATGTCAGTTTTCTACCAAACATAGCATTTGGCATATTGGAATTATTTTTAATTTTGGATCTCATCGGACCAGAACTCTGTCTTTCACATCTATGCTAACACGATTGTGACAAACCGAACTTGACTTTCTACTTGTTCTTCAGTAAAGGCTAAATTAGAATTTTGTGTAATTAATAGTTCTGCTGACAGATTTTTGTACCCGAGCTGTGAATCTCTGCAGCTCCATCAGCTGCAGAGATTACCATGACTGGTCCTCTGATTAATGCTTTCCTTTCCAGATTAAGAGTTTAACCATGTCTCCACTTACGGTAAGTAGGTTGACTGATGGCACAAAAATTATTATATCATGCATAATAATTCAGTTTGAGAATATTTTCTTTCAAAGAGGACTGCATGAATCTCTTTCAAACTGCTTTATTGGTATAAAATGAAATGCCAGTGGAACAAGTGTACTGCAAATAAGTACTAAAAGAAATAATATGTGCAAAAGAATAAAAAGAACATACATTCAATGACAAGTAATGGAACTCTTGACTAACAGCATTGTAATTTGTATGATACTGCAAAACCCAGTGGAAAATTATAACCGGACAGAAAAACTCCCAACTATAATTTACTCTAACTTTGTAAATTGTGACATTATATTTCATGAATAATGTCAAGTATGTTGTTTTCTAAATGGTCCAATAGCTTAGCTAAATTAATCTGATTCACAGTTGTAGAAAAACTTAGATTAGGTTCAAGTAAATGACCGTAATTCTACTAAAAAATAAAAAAATAAAAACTACATTTCCAGTGATATGTGCAAAAACAAATTTTAAATGTGATATAAACTGAAAAATCACTCAAAACAGCTAAAATGAAAAATGGGGGCGGTGTTTAGCTGTGTCGATTAAGAATCTAATGAAGGTTAAATCAGAACAGTTATCTAGCAAAGTTTTTACAAGTATAATGAGAGCTAATTGTGGACTGCTTCTAAATTTGGTTATTTCACATGTTAAGGTGTCTTGAATTAGGCTGTATTAAAAATGATTGCTCACAAAATGAATGCAGGAACCCCATCTCGAAAACAATCTTTCTCTTAGCATCACATTCTCTGCAAAGTATACAGTATTTAATAAAAAAAAAATATATACAGTATACAGAAAGATTATTTAAAAAAGGAGTCTGACAATCCAACAGAACAGACCAATGCAGATGGAGAACATTGGAGGAGAGAATCGCTGTTTTGAAGAAAAGTGAGTGATGGAATGGCAAACTGAACAAAATAATCTGAGCACAGCTTCCTGGTCTACAGGGAGGAGGTATCTCTGGTCACGAGCTGCGAACCGCTGTTGACCTGGAAGCGGGTTTCATCAGATATACCATACTGCTCCAATGGATCCTGCGCAGAAAGCAGACAGTCAATATTGACTAGAAGTGGCAATTAATTTTTATTACGGTGAAATTAAATATTTTTAAACAAGCCATTAATTGAAACAACACGAGATGAGAATACATTAAAGACTAAGTGTTGTCCCACTATATTTCACTGAAGTTTGTTTTTATAGTAAGCACTTCTAACAGTCTGTAGTTAAACTAGTGGCTGTAAAAATCTCTAGGTGTGAATATGTTCCTTATGTCTCAGAATCCACAAAAATGAAGAAAAACAGAGTAACTGCTTGGCATTTAGTGCTAATAGCAGTCATCACCAAACAAATGGTAAATATCCACGTTTTTCAACTAGCAATCAGAATGCTCTAAAGGTAGGGCTAAGTTACTCCATGCTTCAACTTCAGAGACAAATCAAACACAAGTAAATGATAAGGACTTTAGCTACAGAATGTAGCTAAAGACGTTTATCATCACTGTCTTTACAGTTTCAAGGAACTTTTCTTAAAAAAAATCTGTAAAGACCTGTGGATTATTCTATTTAACCAGGAAATGTTCTTCTTGGGTTTGTAGTGCTAACATAACACAGCAGAACAACAAGGAGAAAAAGAACAAGAAAGAAAAAAAAGAACAAAAAGAAAAATTAGGATGAAGGGAAGAATGAGGAGAAGAAGAATGGAGAAAGAGAATGTGATTAAGAAAAAAAAGTAGGAAAGGAAGCAAAGAGAACAAGATTAGCTCAAAAGAACGGAAAAAAGAAAGGAAAAATAAAAGAAAGAAAAATCCAAGCTGACAGCAGATAACTGAGCATAATCTATTTCCTAGTTATTTCAGTACTGATGCTTATGTTTAGAATACTTCAGTGACAGAAATGTTCCCTGTGCCAATCACTGTTCAAAGGTCGTCACCAGGAAAGAGGCTTAATATGTGTTGCTGCAAATCTCACCTTTCCAGTGAGCCTGTGGATTTCCGTTCGATAGAATATAAGATTCTTCCTCATGAACTCGTAGCTGCAAGAAATGACAAAAATTAATTGAGCATTTTAGGCCTGTAGTTAATTTTATAACAGTCAACTGGTCTTGGGATTGTTGCTGGTAAAGATTTATAGCTTTAAACGGAAAAACTCATAAGGTTACAGTATTTTTACACTGCAGTTGGAAAGCTACAAGAATCACGTAGGAGACCATATTCTTTCTAGTTAAGCAGGTAACCCAACTAATAAACCAGGTAATATTGGGAAATTAACTTTTGATGAAGTCTATAAAAATGTTTCGAAAAGTTCAGGATAAACAAAGCATAAAAAAGTGTAAATAATAATTAAAGACACGTAGCATGGGATGCAAACTAAGAAAACGAGACTATCCTTTTCCCTCTGCAGAAATATTTCTCATGTAATTACAAAATCGTGTCACTTTCATGTAGCACTCTAAAACAGCAACACATGGCCGACCAAGCAGGGATATAGCTCAATAACTATAATATATTTAAAACCAAAAAAGTAAACAAGAGGAAGAAACTGATGAAGTAAGATAAAAACAACTACTTTTCCCACTGAACAACAGCCGCCTTCAAGCAGTTGCAAAAGGAGACGCACTTCCAAAGAGACACCATTAAAAATTATATGCATGACACTAAAGCCGCTGTTTCTCACAGCGATAAGAAATTAAAAATATGCAAGACGGGGATGCACAAATCAATTTGTCAATGATTTTATGATTACTGTAGAGGTTATAAGATCATCCCATATTTATGTTAAGCACTGTTTGTGCTAAAAGAAAGAAAGATGTTGGTCTTACCTGGCTTTGATAATAGAGTCCATCCACTCCTTACATTGCTCTTCAGAGTCGCACTCAAACAGATATTTCCTCTCTGCTTCATCTAGAAATGCTGGGAGAGAAACATAATCCAGTTAGTAAAACATGCAAATTGAAACTGTAAAACAGTGATGATTACTGGACTTTGCTCCTACATGGATGCACCGTTTAGCAGAAATGGGAATGAGATTGTTACTGGTGTCAAAATACCAAAGTTTTTCTTACAAGAAAGAAAGAAAAAAGGCTCCGTCTAATTTAATGGCAGGCGGTGAGAATAAAAATGTGATTCATTTGTATGTGGTGTGCATAAATATCTGTTGCTGAGGGTCAGTGGCTCACCAATGGAGAAAGTTTGACTGTCCTCTCTCTCTACATGACACTGCTCCAACAGCAGAGCCCCGATTGGCTGTAAAGTAAAACATTTACATGGAATTGAGCCAAGTCATCTACTAAAACAAATGCAATAGTTGTGGTGTTGAGCAAAAAAGGAAGCAGTGACTCAAACTGACCTCCTCTTCATCAGTCCGGAAGTAAAACAGAAAGTTAACGACCAGTTTCACCAGCCTCCTCTTGACAACTGTACGCGAAAGACACACAGATAACACTCCTCTCTCTGAACTGTACACTTACGGATGTTAGCGCAGCCAATAAATAAATGACGTAAACATTAGTTGTTGGAACAGAATACTCTAGAGTTGAACGAATATTGTAGTCAGAAGGAAATGGGTCGTATTTTACCGTCTCCTTTCTTGGGACCTCGCATTCCCAGCTCTGCTGCCATCTCTGAGGGTTGGCGGCTCAAACACACCAGCTCCTTCTCGTTGAAACGCATTTCGATCACTGAAGAAGGCGGAGGGGGTTTTCTTTGGCTACGAGTGGATCGCTTTACTCAATAAAAACATTTCAAAGAAGTTCTTAGACGATAAATGTGCCGGAGCAATGTTGGTGTTTCTCAAGCCGAAGTTCGCTTCTTCCTTATCCGATGTCCTCGCACCGTGACCGAGGCAGTCCACTCATCTCTGCGGTGAGGCTGTTGAACATCCGTGACCACGCTTCTCCTTCTGCTGCACACCGGATAAACTCACTACTTTGTGCCTCTCTGGTAAGATTTGCGAAGGTTGTCAAGCATCCAGAACGCCCACTACCGCCATCTAGTGGGCTGGAATGTCAGGTGACGTGGCCGTCCATCCCAGGGGTCAGCAACCTGAGGCACTTTCCCCCCCCTCCATCGTGGCTCTAGAAAATCAAATTAGGCAATAAAGAGGTTTTAAAAGTAATTTAAACCTCTTTATTTAAAAGTAATTTAATGTTAAAAATATGTCGTAGCTTGAAACTATGACATGGTTTTATGTGAACTATATCTATTTTTCTTCAGTTCCCATATTTATGGAAATAATTCACTCAGCTGGTGTCATTCCACTAAAAATATTTTTTTTCAGTTGTAAAAAATTTAATAATATTTTTTTCTAACGTCTGAAAATGGGAAAAATAGTTAAATGTTATTAGTTTTTGAGATAAAACATTGTATTTATGTTTATAAAGTTTCAAATTTTTGAGGCTCTAGATAAATTGTATTTTATAGCAGAAGGGGGGGAAAGCGGTACTTTGTATTGAAAAGTTTCCTGACCCCTGAGATATCGAATATCAAAATGTTACCAATAAATAAACTTTCAAATAAGTTACTTTGTCAAAGTTAAAATAAATTCGAAATAAAAATGAATGCTATAATCATTTAAATGTAACAAAGCACATATTCATAATTAAAACAAAAAAGCATGTGATAACAATTAGAAAATTAACTCATTGAATTTCTTATTCAATGTGTTAATTGACTAAAAACAAATGCAAAACAGCAGATATATAGTTTTTATGTGTATATATAAAACTTGCCCCAGCAATGAATAACTATCTAAAGACACTCATAAGGAGAAAATAAAATCACTTTGAGTAAATGTATTTGATAGGAACCACAGAACACCAGCAGTATTTTTCAGAAATTTGCTGCAAGCTTAAATTCATTTTAATGATGAGTAATTATTAGAAGAAGTTTGTGATTTGTTCAGTCAATGTCAAACACAAATTTATGTCATGCAATGTAGGGAGGAAACTTATCGATGATTCGATCATGTTCTTTTAATACCAGACATCAAATGATTCATTTTAAGGTGATTAATTGCCAGTATTATGCACTGACTTGCTATGAATAAAATGGAATAATATAGGAGAAAATAAAAAAGGAAAAAAAAGTAATGAGAAGAAAAGAAAAGGAAAAATGGAAAAAATAACAGAAGAGAAGAGAAATACGTTAACTTTAAGCCTGGACTCCCAGTCAGTAGGTGGCAGTATTCAGTTCATAAATTGCTTTAAAAAACTGTAGAAAGAAAGCTAACTGCTTCTGCGTTCTTCTTTCGTTTGAGTCGGTAAGTGTTTTGGAAAACGTAGTTTCATTGTTATATATCGACAATATTTTACTCTGTGCGTATCTGTAAATAATTATACATACATGTATGCTTTGTTTTATGATTAGTGAGAGGAAACTGGGAGAAATCTGTTTCTGTATGCTAACATTGTTAGCTTTGTATTAGCATGCTTACAATGTAATCTAAGCTAACGTAGAGCTAAATGCGTTTTAAATGGATTGTTTGGTTCTGAAACTTTTGGTCCTTTGTGGAATAGTAAATTACGATCCATGTGTTATAAATGACGTTGGTCAAATTGGATAAAAGAAAATATTGTTTATGAAGCACGTGAACTGGAACCATCAGTCACATTAATACATTAGTTTATAGCGAATCTACTTAAAGTACGTATTTCATATGTTGTGTTTTACTTAAGCTGACTTTTGGCAGAAACATGATTAAAACAAATAGATTGATTAAATAAAAAAAGAGAAGAAATACACACTTGCACAGTGGGTCAAAACTTCAACAGTAAGCTCTGTGGTGAAACTGTCAGCTGCAGACTCGCTGATAGCAACTTTTTTCCTGGGTATACTGAAAATGTAAGAGTTTCAACAATAACATATACTTTGTAAAATAAAATTATAATTCGTCAAAAACAGCGAAAGGTTACAGGCTAAATAATTTTCAGTGATACTGGTGTTTCACTGAAAATCTACAAATGCAATAAAATTCTTTTTATGAATGTGACGGAGGTATTTATTTTCAAAATGTACCCATGCTAAAAGAATTACAACACTTCTGATTTTCTCTCCAGGTAGAGTAATGGTCCCAAACCAAAATGTAATGTGCAACTTAAAACAAGATATTTTTTTCTCCTAAAACATTGTTTAAAAAAAATCAGAAAGAAGCTCTGATTTGTTTTTAGTTGTTAGATGCTATCATTTGGACTCTTTTGATGGATGAAACAGTAAATCAAAGTAAAAATGACCAGATTTTGGTTTCCAGACAATAGTTTTCTCTGCGTTTCTATTGATTGTTCTATAAGTAAAATGCTCTGTCGTACGCTTTTTATGATCATGTTTTCACACAGGAATTTGTTCTAAGTCTAATTTTAACTGGACGGATTCTGTTCAAGTGGTTGAGTCCATCCACCCGAAAACATGGATTTCCAGCATCGAGCCGGAGGGAAAACCGGCAGCGGTGGGGTGGCCTCTTCCTCCGAGAGTAACCGTGACAGACGGGAGCGCTTACGCCAGCTGGCTCTGGAGACCATCGACATCAACAAAGACCCCTACTTTATGAAGAATCATTTAGGCTCATATGAGTGCAAACTTTGTCTGACGCTTCACAACAATGAGGTGAGAATACAAATGATCAACTGGCTTGTGCAGTGTTTTAGATTTATGGTTATGCTTCCATATGTTTGTACACCTTGTTTTTTTGAAGACAACTTAAACGTTTCTCTGGTGTGTTACAGGGCAGCTACTTGGCTCACACACAAGGAAAAAAGCATCAGACTAACTTGTAAGTGCATCTCACTCATGCTTTTCCAAATGCATCATTATTTTTCTTGTTCAGAAATGTAAATATTCATATTTCACATTTACTTGTTTATAACTATAACTATGCATATACAGTAATTATGTTTGTGTTGCAGTAGCACCTACATTATCTTTTCTGTGGCTCAGGCAGCAGTACAATGCTGTGTCACATGTTGCCCTCACCCTATTGACGGTTTGATACTTTGTGTCTCAGAGCACGGAGAGCAGCCAAAGAGGCAAAAGAAGCTCCTGCTCAACCAGCTCCAGCCAAAGTAAAGGTTGAGGTCAAGAAGTTTGTCAAAATTGGTCGACCAGGATACAAAGGTAGGCTGGCTGTGCAATAATCAAATCAGGTTTATTGTGGTTCTCTCATATTTTGCTAATGCAATGCTTTCTGAGTGCATTGTGTGTTTATTCTTCTTCTTAGTGACCAAGCAGAGGGATCCAGAGACCGGTCAGCAGTCGTTATTGTTCCAGGTAGGAACTTGATATGAAAACCAAAATCAGTTTGTTTTGGGGAAAACTCCTCAAGGAAGATGTAGGGTTTAAATATTTTCAGTTTCACAACTACAAAAAAACAAAACAAAAAGAGTGTAAAGTTATTCTAATAAGATGTCAGAGGAAGTATTAGATTATTTCCTACTATATGGAGTATAAAATAATGAGGGATTTCCTTCCCCCCACCTTGTTCTGTGCACTGCCATTCAGCTGACTGGAGGAAGGCTTTTACAAGTTTAACCCTGCTTTCAAAAAAGATAAGGTTGACTGGAGATATTTCCAGCCTTTAAAAAAAATCAGTCATGTAAAGCTAAAGCAGTGTCACTTATCACAATTATTAGTCAACGTTGTTGTTTAAATCTCTGTAAAATAAGCGATTTAAAATACTAATGAAGCAAATAATTGTATTAATAAGTATGAGATCATCAGAAATATCTAATATTCTGCACAGTAAGAAGTTTATTTGAACATGATTAAGTTTATGGTGCATAATCTGGGTTATTATAATCAGTATTTTCTATTTTTGTTTTACTAGATTTGTTTTTCTGTTTTTAATAAAAGCATATAAAACCTAATCTTCCCGTTTTTTTTATTTTTTTTATTTGAATTTTTTTTTTTTGCAATAATTGGGACACATCTGCTACTAATTAAATTTAAAAAGCCGCTGTCTGCTCCAGATGTCAGAAAAATAACTTCCTCTCCTTAGCAGCCACTTTAATCTGAAAGTCAAACTGCTCCAAGTAACTTACAGCTAATATTTCATATCCGTCTTGATCAGATCGACTATCCTGAGATTGCAGAAGGAATCGGACCAAGGCACCGTTTCATGTCTGCCTATGAACAGCGCATTGAGCCTCCTGATCGTCGCTGGCAGTATCTTCTGTTTGCTGCCGAACCTTATGAAACTATTGCCTTCAAGGTGAACTACTCATTCACTTTGTGTAATTGTTACAGGATTTCTGTAAGTACGTAATTGACTACACCTTCCTTCATTCATTCAAGACAAGGTCTTCCTTCATTCATTCGGACATTCTGTATTTAAAGCTGCACCTCGACAGAAATGTTTCAATAATGTTTATGACAACGTTTTGTATGTATACTTTGAGAAAATGTGCAAAACGTGGAATGCAAACTGTGATGGACTTTCAAAGTATTGAAGTTGGTTATGAATATTTGTGCAGGAATTATGTCAATGTGCCGACGGCACCAACGTAACATGTTTGCTCTTTCAGGTTCCCAGCAGGGAAATAGATAAAGCAGAAAATCGCTTCTGGACCCACTGGAACAAAGAAACTAAACAGGTACTAATACACATCCAATTATGGCAGTATACATAAACTGAAGGAACTTAAGACTCATTCAATAAATTGGAATATTGAACTTTATTTCAGGAACTTTATCACCAAGTGAAACACATTGTATAAATTAATTACACGCAGATGGATGTTCAAAAGTCTTTATTTCTGTTAATTATAATTTTCCACTTGCAGCAAATGAATAGAGGGCATTTAGAAATACGATGTCCAATCAAACCATTAAAAAAAAACCTGCTTTCAAAAACAAAAATGACATGTTGACTTGGTGAAAAGTATATTGAATGCCTGCTTACAAGTTATTGTCAGAAGTTATTTTTAATCTGACAAACAAGACTCGTTGGGACATAAATTTTAATTTATTGAATATGACTGTTTTGACACCATGTTTTTTTTTTTTTGTTGTGTGTGCGTGTGCAGTTTTTCCTGCAGTTCCACTTCAAAATGGAAAAAGCTATTTCCCAGTCTGGCGGTCCAGTTCCTCCTCCCGGCATGAAGCACCCACCTCCCCTCATGAGCGGACCAGGATCTCGGCCACCTAGTGATTCGCTGCCCCCTCCTCCTCCAGGAGGGATGTCGGTCCCTCCTCTCCCACCCGGGGCATCCCCACATATGCCCCCACAGATGCCCATGCCCCCCATGCCCATGAGGCCGCCACCTCCGGAAGGCCTCGGAATGTCCAATTAATTAATTTACTATAATTGGTTTTATAATAGTTTTTTTTTTAATGGTAATTCCTGCATTTGTCACAAAAAAAATCCAGTTTGAGTCTGTTCAGTAGATTTTCGGTCAAATCTCCAACATGTTTCTTTTTTTTTTTCCACCAAAATCAGTACATAATGTGAGCTGAAAACTTTTTTGAAAAGCTGTTTTTCTAAATAAATACCAACAAAAACAATTATTTTGTCTGTGTCTTGTGACCGTGAAGATGTTACTGTACCAACCTGTTTGAAGTCAAATTTATTTACAAGGATAAAGCTTCGGATTTAATCTCTTTAGCATCTCCTCACATATAATTTTCATGTTTATTTCAATACATCAAAGGTTTGGATTCCCCCCCCCCCCCCACTTCTTAAATTACTTTTTAAATTCAATTCAAAAAGTAATTTATTTCACAGGGATACATTTTGACTGTTTATGTTCTCCTGAACCTTTAAAAATTACACAACACCAATAAGGGGTTTTTCCTACAGAACTATTGGCTCATTGAAAACTATGTGCTCATATTGTATTTGCTGTCGGTTCTAGATTTGGATTCGACCTCTGTATGTTTCCTTTCCCCCTCTATATATACTGCATATATTCTCAGTAAAGCAGTTAGTTGTTTTGGACATGTGGACGGTTACTCTTGTCCTGTTGGCAAAATAATTGCTTACCTTAAAACTTGACAGTAAACTCGAACATGAAATGCTATCAAATTTCTTACTAGAAAGCTTCACTGATGTTTAGCTTGAAAAAAGGATAACATCAGCAGGTGATGTGGGTCAAATCATCACCAGCTGGAAACCTCACACTTTGACCTCAGGCAACTTGAGTTTGTTTCTTTTTCCACTCTTCTTCCAGACTCTGAAACGTTGGTTTCCAGATGAATAAAAAAAAAGTATTTTCATCTGAAAAGAGGATGTTGAACCACTGAGTAAGATGCTTCTCAGACATCTCTGGTTCAAGAGTTGCATAGATCACATAATGCGACAGGTAGCCCATGTCCTGGATGTGTCTGTGTGTGGCGACACTTGAAGCGCTGACTCCAGCCACAGACTGTTTACTGTAAATCTCCAACAAATCATTGAATGGATTTTATTTCACTGTCCTATTACGGTAGATTTGAATAGGTGTTACTTGGACATCTATTCAAACCCACTTTTTTTCTTCCACTAAACTATCCATGATCAGTCTTGTATGTGACCTGAACAGCCAGCTTCTTCAGCAGTTTCCTTTCTTGACTTCTCAGTGACAGCTGGACGTCAGTTCCAGTTCCAATGTCTGTTCATAAGGTGGGTTTAACATCTGGTGTAAAAATCCCTTATTTTAATGGTCTTCTGTAGTCAAATTTTAGCCTTACTGAGATCTGAGAAAAAATAAAATTTTCTCTCAGATCATCAGCAGTAACAGAGATAAACTATTTAAACACACCAGACGTTGTGGTGTATCTGCATGAGTTTCAGTTTTAAGTTTCAAAGTAGTAAAATAAATTAACCTTTTGATGACACCTTTTGAGATTTCAGCTGAAATGTGCAGATATCAGCTAAGCAGTCAATTCAGAGCAGAATTTTTTAAAACATCTTCTCCAATAAGGAAGCAGGGAACATATTTGACTTTCATTTTTAGCTTGACATGTTAAAACAACTTTTCATGGAAGCACCACTGAGCTTTAAAACTTTTCTGCCACTTGATTAGGCAAACATTTGAGACTCCATTTGATGTGTAGTAGGAGCAGAATAAAAATTCTGTCTGTTTTTTTTTTTTATTTCCCATCTTGCAGCTTATTCTTTTTTGCAATTGTCTCCTCTTCTCTTTCATCCTGTTCGTCTGCTGCCTCTTCAGGGTCCTCTTTCCAGGCTGTCCCTCTCTTGTCTTTGATTTTGTTAGCCCTGGCTTTCCTGGCCCTCCTGTCCTTTAATTTCCCATCTCTTTGCTTTAAGAGTTTTTTCTCTGGCAGCGGCCTGTTCCTGAGACCTCTCGATGTTCGTCTTGTTACTTCCCTCTTTGATTTTCTTCTTTTGATCTCTTCATCAACATCCTCGTCTTCGTCTTCATCATCAAGGTCTGGCAGCCACCAAAACATGACTTCCCATAGAGACATCTCTGGCTTTAAGGAAATGAAATGTGTCTAGCTTAGATGGGCTTATCAAAGTCATGGTGATGAAACACCCGATGTTTAATTATAAAACCTGCAACAGAGACCAGCTTACCTCCGGCAGACGGCCTCTGTGACGTAACAACTCTGATCGTCTCATTGTTAGTCCAGCTTCCTCTTCTTCCTCTATTGTTCCCTTTCCACGTAACGTTTCTGTGGGATTTTGAAATATTTTATATTCTTACATTTATTTTACAACAATTCAGTCATTTCTATACACGTCTGCTCAATATCTTGAAACCAGGGATCATTTTCCATCCTGCTGCAAGAGACAGAGTTGGCAAATTACTGAAAACATTTAAGCTGCCCATCAGCTAATCAAAGTTCAAGAACAAAAGATTGGAAAGTCCAAACCTGGATGCTTAAAATGGCTTTCGTGTTATTTTCTGTCATGCATTCACACTCTCTTGACCCCCAGATGCCAAACACAAAAACTTGTCTGTCTTTGAAAGTGCAATGATTGTTGAGCCATTTTAGAATAATTCACACCTTGAGGCAGGGCCGTGCAGAGACCTTTGGAGGGGCAGGGGCTCAAAGTTAAAAAAAGGGCACATTGAACAAGATCTTAAAACACCGTACAGCAACATAGCAACAACCCATATTAATCAAGAATCTAATTGGATCCTGCTGTATCATTGCCAGCATGTGGGGACAATGCAAAGCAAATGTATATTTTCCCCAACAGGTATAAAGTTGCTGTTTCTGCTACTGACAGTCTTGGAGGTCTGAGTTGATCTGAGACTGTGGCTGTTATACAGACCATCGGAGAGAAGGTCGCTGGTTATGAATAAGCAAATTTGCTGCTATTTTACTAATTACTAATTAAGCCCTAATAATATATATTTTACCTCTACAACAACTTGGCTGCAGACTGATTTATAGATCAAAAACTCTATAACTATATAATTTTTTTATGTTAGCACCTCTGAGATCTAGAATTGTAAGACTGGGATATCAGGGCAAATAAAACTCAGTAGCTGCTGATAGGGGCCCTCCAGACATTCAGGGGCCCCTAGAAATGGTTTAATTGTAACACAGACCATAGAAAATTTTATTTTCTGACCAGAAGATAAAAACAAGAGTCATGATGGATTCCAATGTCACTGGAAACACCAGACGATCCCACTGGACAGGTGTCCTACAAGTGGACATGAATCCATCATGATCTGGGAGCTTTTTCCTTGAGCTTCAAGTCAACTATAAACTTTTGCATCAAGCATGTCTGAACTACTTTTCGAAGTGATCAACAAGAACATCAGGGTCACTCAATTCTCCACCTTGTGTTTCTTTTTGTTTTTTCGGCCCTGGTCTTAAACTGATGAACAGTTTACCTGTGTTCTTCTGTAAATTGTCTGCTCAGTTTTGTTCGTCCCTGAGCCTGAACCTCAACTTAAAACCAGGTTAAAGTCCAACAGCATGGGAACATTTTCCCAGACTTCACATTTTGATCAGAAGCTTACTTTTATGTATTTATAGTTTAGTCTACTTGCCATGAAGCTTCTGGAAGCCTGAGGTGAGCACCAGGATGGCAATGGCTACAAAAAGGCAACGGTTGAGGGTGACGTTTTCCCAGGGTGTCTCTAGCTGAGTCAGGTTCTGGATCGACAGGGTTTTATGCAAGGATGCTGGAGGATGTGAAGAAAAGGGAACACTTTTAAATATTGAACTTCAAAGATTAAAGAGTTTAAGAGGAAGTATGTAAATTACTCACTAGCTTTGGTGAAGCTGGGTTCTCTGGGTAAGATCTTAGGTTCTGATATTGGTTGCAGAGACACAGGAGGCACTTCCTGTCGCAGAACAACTCATCAATAAAGGATCTCAGTACGAACCACTTTTGTAAATGTCGGTTGCTTCCAAACTCACCTCTCTGATTTTTCTTGCAGTGTACATTTCTGAAATAAAAATGATAAATCCACTGAAGTGTTATACAATATAATAACTAAAAAAGACAACCAATAATAAAGGGAACCCACCAGAATAAGCCCTTAATACTATATTTGCAGGGTTCCATTATGCAAACATGTGACTGGTAAATGCATGTGTCATTTCTGTAAGGTTCTTCTTGGGAATGATGTGTGAATCAATCTTTGTCGTCTTTTGTAAACCTTTTTATCAAAAAGGACAAGTTGTGAATTTGCTTCTTTTCGTTTTCTCTTATTTTATAATATTATTTAACGGAATATAAGGCTAATCTAAAATGGTGCTTGATCTTAGTGGCAATGGATTGCCGTTATTTTGAACACAGCTGAACATGCAGGCATCAGTGAGTCAGTGTGTGTGATTTTGTACGTGCCGCCACTCGCTCTGCGGATCTGTCGAACAGGTCTCTGTGGAGGAGCGTCTGCCCTCGGTGGCCATAACTCCTCCTCAAATGTCTCATAGCTTTCCTCCATTCCTTGTCTGAAAAAGATAAAGACAAAGAAAGACAGAATCGGCATAAATTATCATTCTTTTATTTAAATTATGTCTGAAACTTCAGGCATGCACGTTACATAAGGTTGTAATCAGACACCAGTTTAGCACATGATATTTTTTCTTAGCGCTTCTGATTTGAGAACTGCTAAAAACAGTATTTGAATATTCCTAGTGTTAAGGTTATTTATTTCACTATATTTACTTTTACCCACACTAAAAAAAAAGTCTGAATAAATCAGTATTCAGCTTAGCTGCACAGACTTGTCAAAAGAAAAAGGTTAATTTCTCCCCTTTATGGACAAAACTGATTCATTTTTCTTGACCTTCACATTTAAAGATGAATGCTGTAAGGCCGTCCTGTCTTACATGACATTTCTACACGAACACTGAGCTAATGTCCTTGTAGGCCTATAAATAGATGGAGCAGGGCCACCCGGAAAGACAGATGGATTGACAATATAAAAATACATGAAAAGAATATGTTGGATGTAACAACCGAATGCTATAAAATCCATTCGGTGAAAATCCCCTGACAGAAATAAGGACCTACCTGCCTTGGCATTCGGTGTTCCTTGTTTGGAGTCAGGAAACCTTTGTCACGGGGTTGTTGTTCCTCCACAGAGTCTTTGGGCCGTCTGACAGCCAAGCACAGGTGCAGGAGGATGAAAAAAACAAAACGTGTTGACTGAGACAAGCTTGAAATTACCATGCCTCTTTCAGCTGTTAGATATTATGCTGTAATGTAAGAATAAAGACAAATATAACCTGCCAAGAGAAGGTATGTAGAGACAGTTTTACAACCAGACCTTTGTTCACAGAAGTAGTTATATAGATTTTTTAGTTTTTATTCTAAAGACTTTTGTAGTCTTACAATGTTGTCAGGACAGGAATTAGTAACCCTTATAATTCCAAGAGCCCTTTACAACTTTGATCCTTGATCTACATGCAATGTAGTTCAAGTGCCTTTAAACCTACTTGACCCTTTTTAAAAAAAGACAACCTATTGACAGCAATGTTAAAATATATACTCAAGACATTAAGTGATTATTGTTCTAAACAATCCCAATTTATATCAGAATTTCATACAGTTCTGGACTGAAATAATCTGATTTTGCAGCACAGTGAAGTTAGAAATATGATAGTAAATTATGTCAGATTTTTTTAAATTGTGGACAGCCTTTATAAATGAAACCTGAAAACAGCAACAACAAACAAGCTATAAGTAAGATGAGGGAAAGAGGAAGGAAGGCAAAGCGAACAGAATGAAGAACACAAAGATGAAAAGGTACAAAACAGAGTTTTTAAAATTCTTTTGTTTATTTTTGTTTCATATTCAACCAGAACTGTAAAATACATTAATAACTTTCCACACTTTCTCTACAATTTTTCCAATCATGCTTTCACATTTTTATCGACGAAAAAAAAAGCACATTGTTTGCAGTTAGGTGATATAAAATCACTGAAAAAAATAGGCATCCTTTGCACCATTAGCATCTTTATGTTTTGATTATTCTATTCAGATATTCCATAAAAACACAAAGAGGAACTTATAAACTCCTGCCTTTACGTTTAAAGACGTATGAGGCATCGTGTGCTGGGAAACGATCCACATGCAGACTTCTCCACTTCTCTGATCTTGGAAAATGTGTGGCTGTCATGTGGGGTATTCACCAGCAGAGAGCGCCACCGTTCTTGGAAGCTCTCGGAAGGTCACTTTGCTTTTCCAAGTTGGGTTGCAGCTCATGTCTGCTAAAAAAAAACGTCAAACAAATTAACTTCAGTCTTCTGAAAAACCATAACAGTTTCTATAGTTTATCTTGAGACTACTGTGATTCACTGAATATGTTTCTCTTGCAGCTTTGGTGCATCTCCCTATTTCTTTCAGTTAAAAAAGAAAATAAAATTATGACAGATGTTTGCAAACGGTGTGTTTTGTAATTGTTTGAGGGAAAAGACTAGCAGGCAGCTAGCACAAAGCTCTATGACCAGATGTAGCAATGACCGGGTTTTATCAGGTTTAGGTGCTTTCGGGCCTCTTGTATGTGGGAGTGCAGTGGAAGTGTTGGTAAACAGGCTTGTGGCGATATATGTTAGTGACTCATGCATCTGCTGGTGTCCAGTTCCAGATGAATCACACTTTTCTTTATTCATCTGTAATCCCAATTGGACACTAGCTTTGCAACCTTTGATATGTGTAAACTGGTCAAAAGATGGCAGAGAAATACCCAAATCAGGGACATATGGCTGAACAGCTGGCCTGCGGTACTTTATCTTCTGTAGTGTGATGTCTGGCTTTTTATTCAGCATAAGGTCAGTTTGGCGGTTGTACTCAACCAGCCTGTGGCTTGCTTTGATATATATCCCTCTTCTAAAAGTTAATTCAACTTAATTATAAGACTAAAGCAGCCTAAATTGAAGAGTTTCTATTCCAAACTCCTCAGTAATACCAGTTATGTTTCATGTTGCTTTTTCATCTTCTGTCTGCACTCAAGCCTCTGTTCTTATTAGACCTAAAAAGGTTGGGAGGATCGACTGTAAGTAGATCCTCTGTGGAATCAGTAGTTTCACTTAACACTGGTGGAAAAGGCAACTTTTTGGTAGAGACTCATAGTCAGCTGAGTAAGCCTTTTGAACGAAATGTCTTCGAAAAACAAAATAAGTCAATATTCTTCTATTTAAACAGTTATGATTGGCTGAGAAAGCCTTAGCAGGCTTGTGAAAAACAATCCATGACTTTGCTTCTTATTATCAACTCATTTTAACTTTGTGCTTGTACTCCAAGCACTTTTTCAGATAAAAACTAAGAAGGTTAAAGTGACTCTTTGGGGTCAACATTTTAAAGAATGGTTTGAGGTGAATAGCAGCCCCTTGTGCAAACATCTCAGCACATAAAGTGAGCAAACATCGCTCACGGCAAAAATCTAAGTTCCAGATTGAGGCACCAGAGAGACCCGATGAAGCTTTCTGTCCCATTTTGTGTCCTTTTTTTGCCCTTCCACAAAAGAGGACAGCCTAATTATCCAGCAAGCAGCTCAATCCCTCCCCTCCCCATAAAATATTAGACTAGATGTAGTTCTTATCAAAATTAACTGTTTGGCTTTGTGTTTGGATTACTATTTGATTGTAAAAGATAACCCTAGTCAATGAAATGATCATTTTTGGCTTATCTGTTTGGAGAGTTTGGTTGTGACTAAAGCAATCTCTTGTTTTGGCTTACCTGGTTACAAACATTCAGAATCATTCAGATTTTATGGCAGCACCATAATCTCACTTTTAAAGAAGCAATACCTAAAAAACAACTAACTTAAATAAATGTGTTACATGTAGAAAAGAAATCCCACATTAAGAATATGTTATAGAGGACTACTCTAAAAATCTGGTCACTAACTATCCTAACAGCTGCATCCGACAGGTAATCGCTTACCTGTTTTCACTCCAGCCCAGTTTCTGCCCAGTTTCCAGTCATTTGTCAGATCCTCTTATTAACCTATTTCCAACTTGATGTCTTGCCAGTAGCTCTTTGGTCCCTTTTTGGCTTCTGATAATTTTGCATAAGTTGTTTTTATATTAAATTGCCACAGCGTGAAATAAAGTAAAAAATCTTTTTACATTTTCTCCATTTTTGGATGTTGATGACCCCCACTGCGGTTGGCTTTAGTCCCAGAGTCATAGAAACTGCTTTGTGATCAGTTTAAAACTGACAGAAGTAATTGATGTGGTATTGTTTCATATCCCTTCTTAAATTTATTAAGGTTGGGGCATGAAGTGTTGCTTTTTGAGATCCTTTGGTTTACTTCATGTTGTCATATAAGTTATGAGGGAAAATACTGCAGAAGTAATCTCCAAAGCGGCAGTTTGATTAATAGTTGTGTTTACTTCACAAAGTAAAGAGATTTCCCTGGAGAGCAAGTAGTTCAGCCAAAACATTGTCCTTATCTCAACTAATTTCTGGATCCTGAGCAAAATGTCAGGTTGAACAGAAATTAGGTCATAAAACATGAAGTGCATTTTGTAAGCAGAATAAACAGCCCATCTATGTGCATAAGAATATTGCTGGTCGGGTCTGTTGGAAGAAACTTAAACATTATCTTAAAGAGTCTGCCAGGGGGTAAATTCAATTTCACAGCAGAGTAGCAGCTTTTCTCCCCTCACATCTCTGACCTTTATCAAATAGTGGCAACATAAAAAACATATTTAAAAAAAATGGATGGAAAACATTGCGTACCATTTGCTAGAAACCTTGTAGGGGAACCAAAAATATGGAAGATTAAGGCTGAAATTTTCTTGTCTTGCCAACGTGGTCAACGCTATGTGGAAATTTTCCACGGTAAAGCTGTAGTGGTAGTGTTATGTTGTGGAGATGATATTCTTTAGCAGGGAAGCTGCTTAGATTTGGTGGAAAATGGTTGGGGGTGAAGACAGGGTGATACTGGAAGGAAACCAGTTGCAGTGGCTGGAAAAGACTTGAAGCTCTGGTGGAGTTTCACCTTCCAGCAGCAGAGCAGAGTCAGAGTTACAATAGAGCAAAGCATTTTCAAATTTTAGTAGGGCCTTGTTCAGACATAAAGAATATTGAATATTGTGTGAAACTTGAAGGTTATGGCTTTCCACCCAGTATTTCTGAATTTGAGGTATTTTGCAAACAATAATGGGCAGAAATATCAAGGAAATAGAGACATATTTAAAAAGACTTATAATTTCAGAGACTGATTGCTCCTCAAAGTATTGACACAGTGACATTAATATAAAAGTCTCTCATAATTTTAAGATATTTATTTGCAGCATTTCTAGTCTATGACATAAAAGCCCAATAAAATACATTGAAGTTTATGGACATAATGCATATGAACACTATTAAAAGACATTGTAGCCATTGGTTTCCAAATGCATCAGTCCTTTCTTTTTCTGGACCACGCACAGTTGTCCATTTTGAGTGGGACACCTTGGGCCCACAATTGGAAAAACGTATATTCAAAACAAAAAAGATTTAAGCACTATGTTTACTCAAACCCAGAAATGTGCATTTTGATAAATTTTGAGAACTTTCAGAAAACCTACAGATCTATTGACTCAAGATCACTGGAAAAGATTGCCAGGAAGCTGACTCTTTAGAAGCACACAGTACAGATATGAAGGATGACTCGAGACTACTGCTTCCTGAAACCAGCAGTTGTCAAACATTGTGAGTCAACAGGACTCTCATCTGCCAGGCAGCCTCACAGGACAACCTTTCCCCCCCTCCAACATCAGTATCTGCCTGTGTGTTTAGCATCCTCCTTCACCGTTATGCTGACAGTGTAAAACTAGCATCTGAGGAGAAGTGACACCAGATCCACGAGGGCTCAGAGTCATTGTCTCTTTGCTGCTTGCCTTTCTCTTCGCATCTTCAGAGCAAAGGCTTCCTGTTCTCCTGGAGCTGCTGTGGGACTCTTTTGTTTCCCACATACTCTGTATGTCTTCAGGCGGCTCGTTGAAACTTTGATCTCCAAGAGACCACGACATGTAAGCGCACGGGTCCTGGTGGTAAAGAAGGATGGACCCTTCTGCTGCTCAAGCCGCGCCCCCAGGCAGATATATGTTCAACTGTCTAAACAATGTGATACTCTGCCTGTCACAATTTTATCACAGGAGAGGAAAGGTAAAACATCCTGAGAGATATCTGGGAAAGAGCTAGAGGAAGGCCAGGACATACGTTATAGAGGATGGATGATTTCAGAGAACAAGATGAAAGATTTCCCCTCGTGCGGGGCATGTGCCTCTACTCATTGATCTTTTCCTTCCAAAATATCTCCAAGCCTTTTTCATCATCACTAAATAAAAAGCACACAAGACACTGAGGGATGATGTGTGAACTGAGAAATGAAGAAAGAACAGTAATTTTTGATATTACATGGACTAAAATCCAGTCTATATTGATCGATCGTAAATGCTCAGGTCTGAAATATCACCTTTTTGTTCCAGAGTCTATTATCTACAATTATGTGTGGCTTTTATTCTGGGTTGTTAACGTAAAAATCTTTGTTTTAGCTATTCTTCATTTCCTTCATAAATATTCTCCCTTATTGGACTTTTCATGGCTGCTTTAGGACACTTCCTCCATTAAAAATGTTTGTCCAGGGACGCGTGACTGAGTTACGGGCCCCTTGGCAGCCCATTGCACATCTCTTCCTCTCTCTCATTGTGTCTTTGGGCTATTTTATTGACAGAGTAATTTGCTCTGTTCTTGTACTCGCGTCTCGTGGGTGCGATGTGTATTAATTACCATCTATTCATCTGAGGCCATTCGTCCTTTCAGCGTGTCACAAAGCAGCACTTTCAGGCTAGCTGTTCACAGCTTCTGTCACGACCCTAATGCTCCAGCAGAATCCTGTGTGCCTGTGGGAGGCGAGCTGTGTGAATCCTCATGCACTAATGAATGAGAGATATATTGCTGGAACATTGTGATTGGTCTGGAGCTGCAAGATTTTGGACGTTTGATGAAACACAGTGAAATATATCAGATTTGACAAAGTTATCCCATTTCCTTTTCTGGAGTAGACCACATAAAGCTTGAATGATTTCTGAGTGTTTAAGTGCTATTGCTAATCAACAACTCATCAACAACTCATGATAAAATGACTCAGCTGTGTATTTGTGCTGTTGTATGTTTTACAATTTCCCTCTTGGAAATGAGAGTATGAATCTCAACTTTTATAAATAAAGGTAAAATAAATGAATAAATAAGAAAACCAATGCTGAATCTCATTTTTTCCATCTAACTAAATACATAAAAGTTTTGTTTTAACCATCTTGGTTTCCATAGCTTGTTTTTCCATTATAAATAAATGATCATTTGAAAACTTCATTTATGTTTACCCAGTTATCGTCTTCTGATATACAAAAGTTTATTTTTATGAATCATTAAATGTGACAAAAAGCAATCAAAAACAGAAGATAGTCACATAACAATATTATTGAAAGCACAAAATTTAATTATATTCAATTTTGCATCAAACCAATAAAAACATTTTCAATATATAGATATTGATTTATGGAAAAAAGGGTTTAAGGTGGGGGCTAGTGTTAGGGTTAAAGAGTGAAGTTAGACAAGAAATGCAAAGTTGGTTTAACATCACTATCTCATTATTAACTATTGACTTTGCAGCAATATTCAAGCAATACATGTTAATATTGTTAACAGGGTGGACATATAGATGCTAACACATTAAAAAAAATTAGTTCAAACAGAAAAAAATATTTGACCAGTATGTGTTTTATCTTAGATCAAATTTTTAATAGTTTTTTAATTGAAGTAATTTTGTTTAAAGATGTTTAGACCATCAAATTGAAGCCACAGAAATTCATCCATTATTTTGTTTTTTAAGAGTTTTTAGCCCTGTGTCATCATGCATAATAATATATGTTTTTTTAATTTATTTTTTTAGCATTTTTCATGGTGTATCTTGTGATTAAACCTTTTTATATATGCAAAGTCAAATTCACCACTAAAAATACTAAATCTTTGCAAAAAAACAAAAAACAAAACATATATATATACAGCTACTTTAAGATGCCATGCCTTTAGGATTTTGGCAGTAAGCTGCTTCGTTTTTGATAAAAACATGAGTTTGTGTAGGAGGCATAAAGCTTCAAAGATGGCAATCTCCAATCTTGTCATTTCCTTTTCTGATTTTTATTCACATTCTACTCTGATTTTGAGTCTACTGCAGGAGCTTGGCGTCTGATCTTTTCTGAATCCAACATCTCTGCCATTTCCCTTTTCTTTCCCGGAGATGTTTCTCCCTTCATGCCCGTCGACGCCTCTCTCATCCTCCACCGTGTTTGTGTGTGAGCAGCTTTTCAGCCGGCCCCTGCTTGTCAGCTGATTGCAGATAATTACAGCTATTTGACTGCAGTATTCACAGCCAGGACTTTCTGCAGGCTCTTACAGACAGAGAACATGCCAAGCGGATGCCCTTAACCGCCTCTGTGGATAACTACAGACATAATGGTGCTCCAAATGTGACAGAATAAAAATCAGATATCGAGTGCATGTTGGTGATCTCAAGTTGTTGCACTTAATGCTAAGAACAATTCTGAAACACAAAATGTTGGCACTGGAAGTGAAATAAAACAGTTTGTTGATTTCAGTAACAACATTAAAATACCATTTAAATTATGCTACTGCTGTATTGTACACTATTGTATTGGTCACAATATGTTGGCATTCCATCAATGTTCCATCAGGCATGGTAATTCATCCAAGTCATCCACGTTCTCAAGTAGCACAGCAGTCCCAAAGCATCACACTTCCACCGCTGTGTTTGACTGTCAGCACAATGTTCAATGTTCCACTTTTCTCTTGTCAGTCCATAAAATGCTGCTCTAGAAATTTTGGGTTCCTAAAAACGTCTTTTTTTTTTGGCAATTGGCTGATGAGTCTTTAGGTTTCTTTTGAGCAGCAGTGGTTCTCGTGTAGAAACTGTCCGATAGATGCCTTGTTTCCCAAAACTCTTTCTTTTTATTGGAGTCATGATCCCAGATTAAAACATGTATCATTTTCACTGCTGTAGATATTGTCGTAGGTACTTTTGAGATATCCTGGATAAGTCATTGACATCTTCTCATGTAAATTTTATTTGACCAGTTCATCATTGTTCTGTGTTTTTTTAATTGGTGAAACATTCACTCTTGCTGTGGACTCAGAGCCTTGGAAATGGTTTTATAACTCTTTTTAGACTCTTGTGGTTTCTTACCTGTTCTTAAATTTCTTTAGGACTCACTGTGTTGTTATATATATATGGCTAGTTTGGCTTTAATAGAGCTAACATTTCAGTGAGATCATAGTTTGAATACCGTTTGTATTTTTATTCTATCAAAACACAAAATAAATGTAACACAAAAATAAACTTGAAGACAAAGTTGTTTTTTTTGACTCCATCTGGAACTTTTTGTGAAACAACGGATGGATATGTGGACAAACACCTCATTTCCACTGACATGCAGGTAGCAGGATCTTTGATGCAGAGGGTATGTTTTCCTTCCATATGCACATGAAAACCGATTTACAGCCCAAGACATTTCCTAGTAAACTGAAAACGTCTTGTCATTGAATAATTCACCAGGGATGATCTGGAACAAAAAGCAAAATCAACACAAAAATGGTTCATCATTATATAAAAGTCAATCATTTTCAATGGCCATTTATGTCCTCAGACCTAAATCCCATAGAAAACCTGAGACAAGCTGAAAAATCTAGCTTCAGTCCAGGTTTGTAAAGACCAACTCCATCTCCTATATGAGACGGATTCCAGCTTGAAGGAATGTAATTGTTCCTGAGCGATCGTAAATTAGGCGACATGCCTCACAGCTCGGTGCTATATCCAGCACCAAATGAGTCAGACGCTCTATGATGACAGCTTTCCTCATCTTTCACTTTCTATTTCCCTCATTCCTTGCCTGTCCCCCTACCCCCCCAACTTCTCCTTCTTTATCTTTGTTGTTTTCTGCGTCTTTCCTTCTTCCCATCACCCCAATCTGTCTTCTGTTTGCACAAATCGAAAAACAGAAGACCTGAGACCGTATCACTGTACTCTCTGAGCAGGAACTACATTTCTGTCTGTCTCTTTTTTTCATGGGAAGCGTTGACAGTTGAGCACTTGACCACCGGCAAAAGTAGAAAGTTAAAAAAAATAATTCAAAACTGGGGCACATACATCTTCTCTTGTTGAGTTTCTATAGAACTCCACTATTCCCTTCTCCTGACAATTATTTATTTGATATTCATGTAAAACTTTATTTTTCAGACTCATGCCTTAGCATTCAAAGCAGCAGTTTTATGGTTGGACATTTCTGAGTAATGAAACAAGAAGCACGACAGGGAATAGGGGATAAAAGGAAAAGAGGAATGAACTGTCACTAATAAATCCCTACAGCATTTAATGCAGAACTGGAGATAACAATCTGCCTTATATTTGGCAGAACATTTTCTTCTGTCCATATTTTAGGCATGAAAACTTGTAGAAAACTTGTGAGCAGTTTCTCTCGTTATGCAGATTTTTTTTTTCAGAAACAACACCAACAACGCATTAAAAGTTTCATACCATCCAAAACTGGAAATGCATCCCTCCCACACAAATGCTGACAGGCGAGCTCGTTAGTTTTAAAAGGTCATTTTATTTTAAAGTCCAAATCCTACCAGAGAGATTTTTTGCATTTTCAGCCTAAAAAAATCAAAACAAATCCTGACACTTGTTGAACAGTTAGTGCACTAGTTTAACTTGAAATAAATATTATTAATAATTATATCAACTTGCTGTTTTTCCGCCCCAATACTAAATCTTCTGTTCTTGATGGTCAATTCACCAAGTCAGGCACAAACAAGCATCAAGCTTCACTTACATGAGAACTTTTGAGAAAACAACAGACTTTTACTAAGCAGTGCCTGGATCAATTATCCACTTTACTGCAGGAGATAAATATCAGACTTTATTTTCCACCACCCCCAGCAACTTCAGCTCCTACTCTGGTCTTGGTTTTCCGTGACACTCTCTCGCCCACTCCAGAGCCTTTTAGCGGGAGATGGAGGGACTTTTTCCTCCAGTTTCCGCTATTCATAGCCAGTCTTCTTACTCGTTCCCTGAAGAGCTCTCAAAGATCTCTTAGATCACTGGACTCTTCAGAGCGCTCAGGTGGGCTGAAGCTTTATTTTCTGAATAATGTTGCCTCATATATATGCAGAAACTCCATAAAAGTTTTCAGGATTTTTTTTGTTTGTTAATACATTGCTCTGGGCTAAACAGACAACTATACCTGTTTATGCCAGACACAAACACTATGTCAATGAAAAATTGAAGCATAATCCAAGTCAGTTGATGGGTTTTCCATAAAGAAATCATCCTCTGTCTCAAGTCTGCAGTAAAGACAAGGCCTTATTCTTTCTGCCTATGTCCCTATGATTGTACTATTAATCTCCTGTCTAGCTCAGATGCTTTCATAGAGGGCATCAAACATCCATGTTCTTCCTTGAAAAACAAACAAAAATAATATCAGACCCTTTTGAGAAACTACAGTCAAATATGCCTAAGTTTTTCATGACACGTTTCTATAACGCTGGGAAGAAAATGCAACTAGGAATGCTGGAAGAACTGGCCGCAATACTACTTGACACGCCACTGACTGAGGTTTGCAAAGCAGCCAATGCAGGAGCTGCATTTATTTTCGTTGGCGCTGATTGGTTGTACCCCCAAGAATACAGCCGAAAAAATCATCTTAGTGCTAAGACGATTTCCACTATGGGTATTAATGTATATTAAGGTATTTTGGAGATTAAACTATTAAAATAGGCAGTTCTAAGCATTCTTAAAGGGGATCTCAAGTATTTGTGGGGTTTGAGTATTCACACGGTGCTGATGATCCAGTGAATACCGGGGGTTCACTGTACTTTGTCATGGACCCCATTTTTTATTTAATCTTTATTCAATCTTTGCTCTTTTTTAGGAATGAACAACTGGGTAACTTACAAATCAAAACTATTTTTAACCACTTTTTTAAACAGGGATTACCAACCTCGTCTATCCAGCCAGAATTAAGTGACTGTGGAAAATGGGTGGATGATGAATTAATATCCATTTGATGTTTTCTTTATAACCAGTGAGATGAATTATAACAGAATTTTGTTCAGTAGGAAATATTAAATACTGAGACTACTTTGTCAGTACAACCCATAAACTATCTCTTTGAGTTTGAAATATTTCATAAATGGAAACTTTTATGAAGTTTCCATCTATGAAAACATCATAAACTTTTTCATAAATGTTGTCAGCAAGGTTCAAAGATTGGCAAGTAGGTCATGATGAACATTTTATTACACTTACAGGCCGGCGTGTGAATAAGATAATATGTGCTGGTGACAATTCAAGTTTTCTTTCCAGTAATATCAGGTCAGTGCACTGAAGTGAAAAAGTTTTCTGTGTGCTTTTAGAGCACAATATTGGTTGCATTAACTCATTGTTTTATTAGGCAGGAATACAAAATAGATTTTCATCTTCTCTGTCATCGCACCCAGTTTGGATTTAAAGCCTGTGAAATGAGGCCATAAGGCGAAAAGCAGGAGGCTGCAGAGGGAAAGATGGCATGAAATAGATGATTATTGAACTGAATTGGGCCCATGTTCTCCGTCAAGCTTGTATTGTCCTGGAAGCTAAATATTGAGATGAGCACACAGGAAAGCCTGCACTTGCAAATGGATGAGCCTTTTGGTTTTGTTTATCTCCACACTGCAGGCACGGAGACAAACCAGAGGATTTCTCATGAAGGCTCAGATGTGTGATTGTTGTACCTATTAAGTCTCAGCTGGCACCTGAGTACATTTGCATGTAATTGCGCTGCTTTATGCAATGATATAAATTTAGTTCATGGCAAGGACTTTTGACCACTGTGATGCTGTGCAGTAAATATTTAATCTCTTACATCTTCCTAATCATCCAGAAAGTTCGATGTTTACTTTCATCTGTTTCTGTTTGTTTCCTTTTTTTGTCAACAAGCAGCTTGTGGCAGATAAGAAGGTAAAAAACGACACGACGCAACACGATGATGGTCCAAAACTGTTTCCAATTCAGCCGCTGGTTGGTGTTCAGCACCAACGGCCAAGTGGATTACCATTTATTTTCTCTGTACTGTTGGGGTTTAGTAATTAGTGCAAACATGAGGCTCATCTGTCTGTGTTTCCAGCTCTGAAATCCTGACACGTCATTAAACACGGCCAAGTGATTTATACATGTGATACATCATGGCATAATTGGTACTTAAAGTGAAATGGAGGCAAAAATTACCACAAATTATGGCTCAACTATCAGTCTTTCTGCAGATATTACACTTTTCCATCATATTACTTTGCATAACACTTGTCCTGAGGTAATCTCTCACTGTTGAAAACAGGGATGCCTGTCCGCATGAGCTGCTATTGGCTGTGCTGCTTTGGCTCTGGTCTCAGGTGATCTGTGGCCATGCCAGGCAGAAAGAAGTCCCGTCTGCATCAGCACACATCATCTATCCCTCTCAGTATCACTCTCCACAAAGATACAGCACTCATTGCTCATCCCACCCCATCAAGCTCAGTTACTGGCTTATGATCACATGTCCTGCACAGAGGACGAAGGAACAATGCATCATTGCACATGTTGTCGCTTCCCCATGCAGGCACATGCTACAGCTGAAGGATATTATATTGTGGGCTATGTCACTTTTTTATTATGTCAATGTCAATGTCAAATTTATTTATATAGCACCTTACAGCAGACAAGACTGCACCAAAGTGCTGCACAAAACAATAACACAAAAACAACAACACAATGACAAAACAGAACACACATCATTTAAATGCCAAAGAGTAAAAATGAGTTTTAAGAAGCGATTTAAAATGGTCCAGGCTGTGGGCAGATCTAATCTGGAAAGGTAAGTTATTCCATAAAACAGGGGCAACAACAGAAAAAGCTCGATCTCCTTTCCTCTTAAGTCGAGTTCGAGGAACTGTAAGTAATAACTGATTATTTGATCGTAGCGTTCTGGACACAGACTGGAAATTTAAAAGGTCCCGAAGATAAGGGGGGGCTAACCCATTTAAAACTTTAAAAGTTAACAAAAGAATCTTAAAATCTATTCGATAAAAAACAGGCAGCCAGTGTAAAGATGCCAGAGTTGGCCTTATGTGGTCATGCTTCCTGGTTCCTGTGAGAAGCCGTGCTGCTGCGTTATGGATCATTTGAAGTCGCTGAATCTGTGATTTTTCCATCCCTCTATATAAAGAGTTGCAGTAATCCAGTCGAGTTGTTATGAAGGCATGGATAAGTCTTTCAAAGTCCTTAAAACCGAAATAAGATTTGACTTTTGCTAAAAGCCGAAGGTGGTAAAAACTCGATTTAACGACAGAACTAACTTGTTTATGTAGCTTTAGAGAGCTGTCAAAAGTGAAACCAAGATTCCTAGCAGAGGTCTGATAAGAGCGAGCTAAAGAACCAAGAATCTGATCTGGATTTGTAGTCTGAAGTTTCTGACCAAATAATAGAACTTGAGTTTTGCTTTCATTGAGGTGAAGAAAGTTTTTTTCCAACCATAATTTAACTTCAGCTAAACAGTTTAGCAACAGCTGAAGAGAATCAGTTGTACCATTTTGCAATTTAAGGGGCAAATAAATCTGGATATCATCTGCAAAACAATGAAAGGAAATATTAAATTTTTGGAAAATTTTACCAAGAGGCAGTAAATACAAGATAAACAAAATGGGCCCTAAAATTGACCCTTGGGGAACACCATACTTTAATGGTCTGGCCCCAGAACAGGATTGGTCAAGATGAACAGAAAAGGTTCTGTTTTCTAAATAAGACTTGAACCATTGGAATACTGAGCCTCGCAGGCCAACACAGTGTTTTAATCTATGTAAGAGAATTTGATGATCTACAGTATCAAATGCAGAGCTCAAATCTAGAAGTAATAAAACTGCAATGTTGCCTGAATGGCTAAAATGGATTAACCCAACTGCATTATAAGAGAACTTAATGTTATGCAATATCTTCAGCCTGGCTGCACTATATCACAGACAAGTAACCAATTTGATTCATATGCTGTCTTCAGTTTTGCGCATAGAATCATTTTATTGCTCAAAAAAGAAACAAAAGGCTGGCAGAGCTTAAATCTTAAAACGGTTCTCTTTAATCAGTAGTTGGTCGCCCCTGATATGCATGCACACAAATCCCAGTTCACAGATTATTTCAACCTAACAATAATAATAATAGTACCAAGGTAAATGCACAGTAAGTTGCGATTTTTAAAAATGTAATGTTTCTGAAATAAATGTTCATAAAAACAAAACAAAACAAACGAAAAAAAAAGTTAGTAAGTAGTTCATCACCCATCAGTTTTTGTACTACAGGTTATCAGACGACAGCTATTTGGCAATCCCCTGGTTGGTCCTAAAAGGCCATTATGCGTCTGTCAAACTGTGTTATCTTTGGTATTTTTTATTTTCAAACTAGGACTGTCCTGACCAAGCAATTTTCAAATGCTCAGTGTTGGAGAAAGCATTTCAAACCTGTTGATACCTTGAGTAAGTCTTTGTTAAAGCATCAAAAATTTTAAAATCAGTCAAGTTAGTTCAGTGAATGGAATAAAACAAACAAGTGAACCATCATTCAATAAATGGCTACGGTATCAAGGAAACTAAGGAGGATAGTTTTGATTCCTGACTGAGCCCTGGCAGTGCTCCACATCTCTTATTGAAATGTGTCCAAGCTTTTATCGGCGGCCTCAGGTGTCGGGTGTTGGAGGTCTTGCTATTGTGCTTTCTTTTGTGTTGTTCATCTAGAACAATTTCCGAGTTTAAATCAGGGAAAGAAGATTATTTTTATTGTGCCCTCGCACACCATCTACCCAGTCCAAAAAGTACATTCTGAACTGATTTTACTAACTTATTCATCATCCACAGAGAAACTGTACAGGTTGGTTATAGTTGGAGATTTTAATATTTATGTTGAGGATGACTGACCTCTCAGCTTGGAGTTTTACAAGCAAGTTTCTGGTCCAGTTCACACGAGAGCGCGAACTCTGGACATTTCATTTCAGGTTTTAATGTTGTTTTCTTTGTCATTAGGACATTTTTATTTCTGACCACCACTGTAATGTTTAATCTACTCTCACTTGTTAAATATTTTTTACTACTGTCATGTTTTCTGAGGCTTTTATTGTATTATTATCCACTTTTAATGCTGTAGATATCCTAATGAATCATCTTAATGAACATTGCCTTTTTCTTTTAGGCAATATCTGCCCAATTAAAAAAGAGAAAAATACCAGTTTTACATTCCTCACTGAGGGGAAATGATGTTGTATGCCATTTATAGCATTCCTGTAGAAAAATTTAATGTCTGAAGACAAAAACTCATTTACAAGCACATTCTATAAACTTTTTTTTTTTTTTTTACCCCTCCAGGGTGTCTTTTTGTGGGCTCTAGTGTCCCTTATATGAAAGTAGGCTGACAGGAAACAGGGAAGGAGAGGGGGGAAGACACGCGGCAAATATCGTCGGGTCCGGGAGTCGAACCCGCGACGGCCGCGTCGAGGACTCAAGGCCTCCAAACATGGGTCGCGCCAACCACCACGCCACCACGGCACGCCACATTCTTTAAACTTTTAGCAAATGTTAGTGTCCTATAATAACTCAGTAAAGGAAGCAAGCTTTTGTAAAAAAAAAAAAAAAAGGTTTTAAAGAGCAGAGGGAGCACTGAATTGTTATTCCACATTATTGTATAAATATTCCTGCTACACCAACTGCTCCTATCCTCATATGAGGACGGTCAAAAAAAAATGTTCTGATCTTCTTGAGCATCTGTGCATCTTTAGATTGGTAGACTCTGTTATCTCTTCTAAAAGCCAGTCAAAAGCATATATTTCAAATCTACTTTTAAATACATTTTCTTGTGTTTTGCATTGTTTTTTGTCCTTTAGTTTATTTTTATAGATTTTTTTTCTTTTTTTAAATTAAGTATCTTTATTTTTGCATCAAGTCTGCCTTCTTTGGATCCGCATTATAAACACCGGAACAGGAAAACATTTGTGACAGTATAAAAAATAATGTTTTTAAAATTGAACATGGAAACCACATTAAGTTACACTGCTTAAATCCTAATGTAGGAGCCTGTATATTAATTGCTGAAGGATTTTGAGATTTAGGGGAGTCACCAAATAATGCAGGAAGACTTGCGATCCAGACAGGCGTGCTCTTGTCACAGTCAGCACCATGTAATGTTGATTAAAAATGCTTTAGTACTGGATTCTTTATCTGTAAAGGAGGGAATTGCAAAATATGTACCGTACATTAATTACACCACATAAAAAAATATACACTGGGCGTTTACACAATTAGCCTTTGTTAAATAATATTTAAAAAATACAAAAGCACATTGAAAATTAGCTCATGAAAATACAATAAATCCTGAAAAATCACTTTAACAATGACATTAGAACTTGCACAAAAAAACATTTTGAATGCATTCATCCTTGAGTCCATGTGGATGTATTTGCTTAATTTGAGCAAATTCCCTCGAGGTGTTTCTGAGATCTCAAACTCACAATTCCGGGACAGACTGTACTGCCTGCAGCCATCGCTGCTGTCCCCACTGAAGCTTAAACTAATTTCATGCATTTCTTCGGATGAACCTTCATGTGGGTTCAGAAACTACAGTGCTGGTCAGAGGTTTACATGCGGTCAACTTAATCAGGCTAAATATTGTGCATGCCACCTCAAATATAAATCTATATACTAAGAAACACGTCCACTAATTTTACATTTTGAGGTGGTTGATGAAAATTGTCATCACTATCACATAATGGTCTCTTACAAAAATGAAGAGACCACTGCACTGAACCCCATCGAAAACCTCCTGGTTATTCCACCAAATATTGATCTCTGAACTCTTCCTGAGTTAAAACATTAATATTGTTGTTTCTAGATGAATATGAACGCATTTTCTTCGCATTATTTGATGTCTGAAAGCGCTGCATCTTTTTTGTTATTTTGACTATTTCTCATTTTTTTGCAATTAATTACTAAAGTTTTGCTTGGAATTTCAGAGACATGTTGTGAATAGTTCAAAGAATAAAAGAACAATGTTCATTTTACTCAAACATATACCTATAAAAAGTAAATCTAGAGAAACTGATCATTTTAAGTGGTCTCTGAATTTTTTCCAGAACTGTATGAAGTGGTTGACATATGTTTAGGAGCATAGACAAGACAAGAGGATACTTACTTATACTTATCTACCAACCCTGAATAGGAGGATCTAGTTTATTTACTTTGATCAACATCATTAGCTTTTTCTTCTTTTGCTCTTTCCTTTGGTTTGTTATTTTGTTTGTATTTCCTTTTAATTCCTGTAAAGCACTTTGTACTGTCTTGTTGCTGAAAATGTGCTATATAAATAAAATTACCTTTACTTTTACCATAGTGTAAAGGTCACTGGATGTCTATTAGACTCCGTGTTATTTATTTACTAAGCAAACACAAGCAAAAAGTGAATGATTAATAAAGCAATATCTTAAAACTTTAAGTCACAACACAAGTTAGAACTTTCTGCTGAATGCCAACATTTTATCTGACATAATGATCAAAATTAACACATAATATCGCCTGTTAGCTGCTCAGTCAGCTCAATCTTCTTGTTGTGGCTCATACAGCTACTGCTGCACAGCTCATGAGTCTTAACAACAGCATTCATGTTCTCCTCATTACTCCCGGTCTGTCTCCATGCAAATCCTGTCGGTATTCTGCCCGGGATTCTCCTCCTGGCTATCTTCATCACAGGAAGTCAATCATATTGCTGTGTTTTGTTGCTGGTAAGTCTTCCCATCGCAATGTTGGGATATTTCTGTACCAAGTCAATTTTTTTTTAAAAATATCCACCGCACCAATTGTTCAACTAATTCCAAGGTCTTATTCAGAACTGAAAAATAAACAAAGCATTGAGAAGAGATGTGTGGTGATGGGGCCTGTCACACTGCACCGCACATTTTGAGTAGAGTTGCGATCGGCTCTATTAAATATTTAAAACCCCAAAATGTAATCTTGTGCCTGACCCCGTTAAGAGACACATTATCCTTCTTTTTATTTGGGGATTTTTCATCTCCTGCTTTGGTTTCACATTAATTTCTATTACAAATTTACCTGAATCTTTCAAATCATGAAGAGATCACAGTAACAAAGCGTGGTTGCTCCTAGAGGTTATTACTATATCAGGGTCATATTATATGCTATTTTAGAGCTTGTGCATGACATATAGCTATAACGTAGTGCAGGAGTTGAAGTGCAAAGAAACAAGAATAATAACACCTGATTAAAGTGCAGTCATTTACAGAAAAGCCTGCAGCCAGTAGGCTTCCTGGCTTCACTTGGCCGAGTGCCCCAGCAGTGTACCGCAGGATTAGTTTTCTTCTCTAAAATTTTTAAATAAAATCATTACCAAACAGGAGGACAAGTGTTGAGGGCCTGTGAAGTGCACTGAATGAACCATTCATCATAAGTATCTGCAGCAGAGCGTGGCTCTGGTATAATAAACTGCACTGTGGTGGAATAATCTCCCTATTTTTCAGGCCTGATTTCACTTCAGCTAAAGAGGGAGGACAGGGGTTAGTCAAAGACACAGAGGCAAAGAGTGATGCCACAGACTTCATGCTGCAATCGAGAGCTAAAACACTTCTGTTGTTGCTTACAGAAACATAAAGAAAAAGCACAAAACAAAGAGAACACCCATGAGTTGATAGCAAGGACATTTATTTCTTCTAATCTAAAGAACAATAATGGTAACCATAAAACTTCCTTTGTTGCTCATTGTGACCTTGTCATTTTTGCACATTTCTTTCAATTTCTGGCTTTGCAAACATAATGTTTCTACCTTTACTCTGTTCCACACCAATTTCTTACCGCATCTCTCCCAAAGCCTCCATTTTCTCATCACTTCTACCCACTCACTTGTCAATCCTCTTCTATTTCTCACTTTATATGTTCCTATTTCACCCTCCCTCTTTCAGAGCAGTTAATCTCTTCCTTCCTTGTACCAATCTATGTTTTATTTCCACACTCCTCCTCTTCTCTCATCATCCCTCCTTGCCCTTCTTCCTATCCCATTTGAACTTGCCTCTAAGCCTTCCTTCAGTAAACCCCGAGACTTGCCACAAGTGCTCGAACAGCAAAGAACTGTAGCGCTTATCAGAGGGCTGGCAGAGCTTCAGGGTGTGTGAGGTTTAGTACTCCCATTTTTGTTTGCATTTCAGAGACTGTCTGGATGGGTTGGGAGGAGTATTGATCGTGGGGCTGTGGGAAGTGGGACAGCAGGGAGGAGAAAGTAAGATATAGCAGAATTATTTCTGCAAATTTTAGATAAGGATGGTGAGGATGTATCACTGATAAATCCTTCCTGCACCTCACTTTGATCGTTACCACAAGGCATGCCAGCATCACAAGCACAACACACAATCACATTTATAAAGAACAAACCAAGCTTGTTTATTTTGTTAAAGTTACAGAAAAAAGTGTCATGTTAATTCAAATTAGAATAACTTTGAATTTAACACTTTAAAACATGTTTGCAAGAAAGCATTTGTAGCTTTACAGTAACCCAGTTCAGGCATCTTTCTGGAATTTCTTAAATGAGTGTCATGTTCCGAGTTTTTCTGTGTATTTATTTATTGTTTTCTGTGTCCTTGCGTCTCTTCGTTGTCCTGTCCTCCCCTTGATTGTTCCCAGGTGTGTCTCGTTTCTGTGATTACCGCCAGTGTATTTAATGCCACCTGTGTGTCTGCGTCTCTGTCGGGTCCTTGTCTAATGTGGGTTCTGTCCTCCGTGTCATCCAGTCGTTTTAACGGTTGCTACCGGCGTTGAGCCCTGGCTTCCGCTCGGCCGTGCTGCCCGTTTGCTGTGTCTTCATCATTAAAATCTATTATTCATTCTTACCTGGGTCTGCTGCGTCTGCCTCACCACCTACACCACCACCACTTCATGACAAGGAAAATACTGGGAATTACAGACTAAACTTTCACATTTGGTTATGTTACATCAAGACATATCTGCTGTTTTATCCACTTTAAACACTTTACAACCTGATAGGCTCATTAGGAATAAACACTGATCACCTGAGAAGTCCTTCCACAGATATCTCAACTAGATTCAGGTCTCTGCTTTGACTGGGCCATTCTAACTCGCTACTATGCTTTGAATCAAACCATTTAATTGTAGCTCTGGACATCAAGAGGGTATAATCATGGAGTTAGTTTACAGTAGGGCTGCATGATATCAGAAAAAATATATGACTCTGATAATACTGCTAAATATTGGGGTGATGATACTATGATGATTAACGCACATTGTAGGACTTTTTTTCTTTTTCTTTTACGACGTCCTCGCCTTTTTGTTTTAGTATCTCACCCACTGGAACTATATTTGCTGTAGGAATCAAGGGAAGTTTGAGTCCTTCCAACATGTCAGGTTTTGATCACATGGTTTAATATTCTCACCAACAGTGCACCCAATTAGCTGACTTGGCAGCTAATTGAAAGGGCAACAATAATTGCAATTTGATATTGTGCTTCTCTAGTTCACAGCCATGCATTGTCTTGCATATAGGCTAAAAAGTTTAGTTTTGGTGTCATCTGTGACCATAGCTCCAACTTCCACATACTTGCTCCATTTGAGGTGTGGTTTTCTTTCTTGTACTACAAAAATAATGCATTAGATGCATTAAATAAGTGTAAAAAAAAAAGTCAAGCTGTGTGTTGGTATGCAGATCATTTTCTCACATATAGTGAGGAGTGAAAAGATTTCCTTGAAGAATTTGAGGGTTTGACTGAAAACATCAAGTATGTCCGATCATCATTTTTTAGTAGAAGACTATAAAAGGAGCAGACTGTGAACGGCTGGATATGGTCTTAGAAAGGGCCACTGAGGAGGTAATTGCATCTGTCCTGTAATGAAAGCTTGTGTTTGACTCCAGGGTACATCCTGTCTGCTTGAATTGGGGAGCAGGTGGACACAGAGAGATATGGATATGGAAATGAATTAAAATTCCCTCTCCTCTTCCTTTGTCTTTTGATGCAACTCTGTGCTTGTGACCACAGGGTTGAAAGTCAGCCACCTGAGAGGAGAGCAGACCATGAGAAGCTACGAAAGAGAATTTGGGAGAAACGATAGTAATGACATCGGTCTGCCCTAAAAAGCTATATTTTACAAAGCTGTGAGTGTTTGTGCATATATGGAGGATACACAAGCTGTGGCTATATTTTAAGGAGAAAATTGGAGATCATTTTTCCTAATTATTAGACATGGTTTTTATAAGAGACATGGACGTGTGTTTGTTTTCCAGCACTTGATCTTGATTTACAATCAGAAAAATGAATTATGAGCTCATACAGCCACTGAATCCTTTTGTGGCAAATGAAATTATCCTTGCTTTGCAGACAAAGTAATGTGATCAGTCAACTGCAGCAGAGCATCTCTGTCTCTGGCTGCGAGTGCACGCAGGCAGGTTAATAATCGTGGAACCTCCATCTGATCCGAACCAGCATCCAGAAGAAAGGAAGGGAAGAAGTCCAACACTGAACACCGCTTGGGGGGAAAAACACGCAGGCAGTAAAAGCAGGTTTTGTGGCCAGGTTCAAAATAGAAATGTTGCTTCGGATAACCTAGAAAGTGTTGCATTTTGGAGAGGCTTGAAACACCCGATGCCACAGATCATCCTAAATCACGTGGGGTGTATTTGTAATGTGACAACAAACAAAAGTTTTTGCAAATCAGGGCCAAATTTATTTAGTTGAAGCAATATGAGCAATCAACCAGCAACCACCCCTTTACCAGACCACATTACTCTAAATGGTATGTATTTTCGTCAATTCAAAAATACTGCATTATTCCGAAAGAGAAATTAAAAAACAATATGTTAATTAGCTCATTAGCATTTGGTCATTTATTTCTAATTTCTCTTTTGAATAATATCAACATTTTATTGAGGTCTGACACACAGATAATTGGCACTTTCTGAGGTCATTGGACAAAGGATAGGATACACCCTGGTCAGTTTGCCACTCCATCACACACTGGACAAACAACCATGGAGGTACACACTCACTTCTAAGGGTAATTTAGAAAAACCAATTAACCTAAAATTGATCATGGGAGGAAGGAGGCATAGCCTTAAATATTCATATCTTATTAATTCTGCATTTATTTCTATTCCTCATTCTTTTTAGCTCAACTTACATTATCAAGTGTTTTTTGTAGGATAAATTAAGGACAGAAATTATGTGAAACACCAGGATATATAGGTTTTTTTTCATAGTACACGTGTGCCGTGTGTGGGCGTGTGTGTGTGTGTGGATGTGTGGTGGTGTGTTAGAGAGCTTTCATTGGGTTCTTAATCAGGACGTCATGCTCTCAGTTTCGATTAAGTACAGCAGGCAAAGCTCTCCAGCCAGCTGCTGCTGAACATTGCCTCTAAAAAGCAGATAATGCTTCCACACTCACAGGCTCAAAGAAAATGAACAACTGTGCCACTTTCATTCTTTCATTTTCCCCCCTGCACATTAGCCGTCCAAATCAGATCAATGCTGAGAGAAAATGAAACTACAAAGCAGAAGGAAGGTGAGAATAGCCCAAGGTATGTTGCTTGTCATGTGGTAAAAAAAAAAAAAGAAAAAGGAAAACAAGAACATCTAATATGAGGAGCAACCAATATGATTCAGTGTTTTATCCTCTGGGCCTTCACATGTCATGAACCATTTCGAAGATCATCAGATGCGAAGGCAAAAACACACACACAACATAACCGTGCGCACACTCAGGTGCTCAAACGACCAAACAACAAGCTACAAGAGATGCACAGCCATAATGACTGTTTTTATGTTTGTGCATCTGCAGTGACAATATGGGATCCTCACAGTTAATTCCACACGTCAAAAGATATTATTCTTGTTGCCGCTCATTAATTGACTCATCTTTCCTTCATTTAGTCTTTGAGTCAGTGAGCGTAGATTGGTCTGCGGGCCCTGTGGACAAAGCAAGGAACAGAAACAGGGGAGTAATGAGGGTAAATATGTGCATATCTCACTGTTCCTCGCACGTGTCTTTTACAAATCCAAAACCAAAAACACTGAAAGCCTCGCTCTGTGAGTGCCAGCAGCTTTTTACCAGGTGAAATTGGTCAAACGACATGCAAGTGTCCCATTTAGGAGCAGAGAGCAGGTGACTGGTTTACTGGTGCTCCATTGTCTTCACAGTATGATGACATTCATAAATAAAATTCAGCAGCAGACACAATAGGTGCTCCCTGCACCTGGCCACCCACACAGCCCCACACAGCACAATCAGTCCTGCTTTGAAAAGAATAATGTAAGAGTGGGATTTATGTAAATTCATGGATGAACCGCTGTTCTTTTCTCTTTTTTTGCCATCTTATTACACAGGTTTATTTTAAGAATGCTTAATTTATGCTCAATGCAAACCTCTATGACCTATTTTCACTCATAATTATTGACAGTACCCTCTACATACTGGTGCCAGTGGAAAAGAAGAAGCCATAAAATAAATAAATTTAATTTTGCTGTAGAGTGATCACACATCAAATCCCTGCCTGGGGTGTGTCTGCATGTGTGTTCTCACCATGGATGAGAGGATTCTCTCTAGGTACTCTGGCTTCCTTTTGTTTCAAAAACGTGAGTTACTCTCAATTGCCCTTCCCTGTGTGTGGGGGGGTGGAGGGGTGCACATGCGTGTGGGGGCGTGCGTGGGGGGGCGTGTATATGTGCGTGTGTAAACTGTTGCTTATCCTGTGTGTTTCTTTGTTGATTGATTGGCGACCAATTCAGGACATAAAGTCATGACTTATTTACACTTCAGCTATGTGTTTTAAGCGTCTTGTTTCAGTATTGTCGGGCAGCTCCATTTTTGCATTTTTGGGCTGTGAGGAATCCATAATCTAATTTTAAACCGAGATTAAAATTTTAAAGAATGTTCTTACAATGATGAATTATTTCCTACAGCTTTTCAGGGAGCGATGACATCCTCTTTTTCTTTATTTATGAGAAAGCTGGCCTCTCTGGGCTGCTCTTATTTCACTGCTCTGCTGCTATGTAACTTAATTGACTGTGAGATGTGGTAGGGTGTTTTGTACATGAATCCAAAACATATATACAAACATACATATGGGGTCGTTATTGTTGCTTAAATATAAAGGCGAGTGTGGTTTTGTGGAGGAGCTACTTGCAGATAATTACACTTTATTTAAATGCTGAGGCACAACACTGCGCCACCAGCACCATTACTTCTGTTTCAGACCCGATGCACTGCAATAAAATGCTTTGTCACAACCCCAGATCCTCCTGTCTCACATATGCTCCACAGCAATTATGCGATGGAGTACTACACAAGAAACTATGACAGATGTCCCACTGTTCACTCTGAATTGAAACTTTTGGATAGTGCGAGGCTCCTGTTTATTCCTGCTTCATTTATAGAGATGATGCATAAGAAGGCGATGCTTGGCAGTCAGTCATAGCTTTACAACTTGGTTTTTCACACCCACATTTTAAATGTCATCGAGGTTGTTTCGTTCTCAGGACTTGCGAGGTGAAACATGACGCAAACACTATTCTCTCTTTGGCTCCACCAGTTCGACTCGCCAGCGAAATCTGGAAACGTATCAGATAACACCTCTTTCTGCTGCGGCCTCGAGAGAGTTATCGGTTTGATAGCCAAGTTTTAATTATCCCATAAAAACCTTCAGTGGGAGCCGGAGCTGTCTCGGTTTCCGAGCTGCTGTGTCCTTATCTCAGTCAGACGGCTCTTGGTTCTCTGCAGGAGTCCTGACCATTACGACCGACATTAAAGCTGGGACACTGCTGCGTCGTTCTCTTCGGATCTGAAACTAATAGAGGCTGTAAACTTTTGTGTTAGAGGCAAAATGAAGTGATTGAACCGAAGAGTATATTTGTTTATATCTCAGTTGTAAGTATTTGAGCACCCTACCACATTTCGCCAGTACATAAAGAGATACAGTACATCTTACCTCTGGCTGAAGCGCAATAACAACAATATATACAGAGTTGATATCAGGACTTTCTGCAGCAGGCAGTTGCTGATACCCCTACCAAGGAAATACTTTTTCATTATCAGTATGCACTGATTCTCTACATTGTAGATGATGGTATACTGAGCCAGTGTAACATCTGAATTTTACCTGATAGCATGTTTCTTTAAGGGAAAAAATTACATGAAAAGAATAATTGAAATGAAATAAGATACAGTGAAAATTCTTTTTTTAAGTTGTCCTGAGATTTTATTGAAATACTTCTAATATGCCGCATTCTTTCTACCGTGACTTTGTCAGTGAGAAAGGGAAAAGGATGGGAGTGATACCACTTTGAGCTCAAAAAATTCAAATTTAAACACAAATTACACTTAATGGGCCTTGATTGTCAAAATTAGTTTCAAATACAGATCCATAAAACCAGAAATTAATTGGCCAATCCCAGTGTATGTCAAATAAGGTTCTGATAAATCTGAAAGCTAAAACAAACATTCCTTTGTTTATTCTTAGTTTTGGTCATAAATGAACAAAAGATGGTAAGAACACCAATATCCTTTTCTCTGATTTTAACGTGACAGCATCACAGTAGAGGATGACACATTAAAAGACGAGCAAAACCGGAAACATTCTTCATAATGCAAATGTTCTGTAGTACTATTTATGTTTATATTTTTTATATGTATCTAACGGTCACATTTCAGAAGTGCTGGTGAATATCAAACCACACAACACCACAGTAAACCCATCTGTCCATCACACTGCTGTGCAGAACTTCACAGGGGAAAATGTTTTTCTTTCAACATGAACAACACAGTTCCTCCAGCCAGTCCAAAATAGACCCTTCCTCCTTAAAAACCCACAAAATGTACCTCACCGTAGTTAGTCTCCAAATGCGTGTTTTTCCAATCTCCTGCTGTACAGTATAGCGGAGATTGGAGATCATCTGCACAAGGTTTCCCTTCTTGAAATGCAGTTCTAGACTAATTGCATTCCATAATGACAGATGAAAATCTGTGCATTTTCTGCATAAAAATGTTTAATCCAGAAAGCTCTTCCCTCCTGTGTGCAATTATTCATGACAGGAGTGGAGCCGCAGATTGTTTAAAGCTCCTTACATGCTCTTGTGGTATTTAATGTTCTACTTAAATGGTCAGCAATTAATCACACTCAGTCCAGATTTACACAATACCAAAATTCCTCCTTCAGAAACTAAATTCTCCAGCATCCTCCGCCCTGTCAAGATAAGTAAACAAGTATATTATTCATATTTTCTGCAACTTTCACATCTGAATAGCCTCCTATGTTCGGACAAGTTCTGCAAAGTCCTGTTAATGACCTCATTGTTTGAGTCAGGTGTGTTGAAGCAGAAAGATGTCTAAATGTTGCAGGACAGCGGTCCTGGAGGACTGGAGTTGAATGTTTGACACCATTTTGGTCTGAATATTCTTAGACACAGCTTCCTGTTCGGCACTTCAAATCCACACTGGCATAAACCTGTTTAATGGTTTTCCAGCAAGGTGCAAGATAAAAATGAACCTTTCGCTCACCGCTAAACGCGTTCTCCAATGAATGTTAAAGTGGTTATTCTGGCTGAAGAACCGGTATCTGTCTCATTCGATAAGAACGCATTTAAAAGTAAAGAACGTACTGCAAAACTGTGAATTTAACAAAAAAAAGGCTATAATCTAGAAAAAATGCAAATACAAAAAATGACGATCCAAAATCAGTCATTACAGTTTATTTTCTTTCCCTCCAAAATATACAAGATATACATGGTCAAAAACTGGATTGTTTTGCTTTTTTTTCTAAGTAACATAAGGCTCAACAGGAAGTAAGCTTTTCAAAATAAAGCCAAGTTTCATAATAAAGCTGACATGAACTAATATTAACCTTACTTGCTAAAAATGACAAAAAGTAAAGACAAAAAGCATCTAAATAATCTAAATAATCACATAATCCAAATATTTCTTATTTGTGGCTGTAACAATGGTCAGTTTCAGCTTCTTGCATTCCACTCAGTGTCATAGATAGTTTACCCTGGCCCCTTTTTGGATGCCATAATTCCAGCTCATTAGTTAACCTGGCCCAGAACTGCTAAAATACCGCAGCACATGTTGGATAGTAGACGGTCACAGCCACCTGTTGTGGACGACCCAAACAGATGTAAAATTAAAGAAAGTTAAATGAAGAAGACAAAGATAAAATAAAGAGAATCATTTGAGAAGTGAGAGACAAGTGAAATGTAAATACACATATTGACAACACCATCATTTGCTCACAGAGGACGTTTGGAAAAAGAGAAAATACCCCATGAGTTGCAGTTGTATGAATAAAAATGCCTTCTTGATCTAAGAAATCAAGGAGAATATGTACAATTAGAAGTCAATACAAGCACAAATCAATCAATCAACTTTATTTGTATGTCACATTTAAGCAACAAAGCAGTTCAAGGCGTTTTACGTCATAAAAATACAAAGCCATAGAAGACACAATCAACAATTGAGAAATCAAAGAAACATTACATTTTGCCAAGTGCCATCATTACACATCAAAATGTTAGTGTTTCATTTATTTGGTTCAAAAGCAAACAGGTGGGTTTTCACTCTGGATTTAAACGAACTCACTGTCTCATCTGCTTTGCATCTTTCTTTGTTCCAGATTTGTGATAAATAAATAACACCTCCAATGTAACTATGAAAAGCAAAGTAACATCTTTGAAAGTTCAACGGGTGAAACCCTTTCCAGGTAAGAACAAAAAACAGAGGCAGAGACTCACCAAACTGAACAATCCCAGATTTGAAAAACATTGATGAGTCTTGACTTCAGCAACCAGCTCAGATGGTTGCGTCCTAATTTGTCTGAAACAAGACATGGCTTCATCCTGCCATGTATCAGTGATCCAGGCTGGGGATGGTGGTGCAATGGTTTGCTGGATACTTGATCAGCAGACTAAACACCATATCCTAGCCGAGTATTTATGCTCTTTATGACAGCAGTGTATCCATCTTTTGACAGCGACTACAAGCAGCATAATAAAACACGTCACAGAGTTCAAATCATCTCAAACTGGTTTTCAAAAATGTCCAGGCAACAAATCTGCACCGACATGTTATGCAGTCATGTTAATGTACAGTAGACCAAAAATCTTTGAAGAATGTTTCTGACTACTAACTTGGTATATAAAAGGAACAATTAAGGCATTTTTGAAGACAAAAGGGGTCAAACTTAGTAATAAGCAGGTCTGGCTGAGTGGCTGGTAAATGCAAGTCAAGTTTAATTGGGGATGTCATCATTCTTTTAGCTGGTAGTTTGACACTGGAGCTGAATAAGCATCAGTTTGCAGATTATGCACAACCAAGGTATAATTGCCTTATTACAGTGAACATTAAATGAACTAAAAAAAAAAAAAACAAGCCAGCACAGTAAACCCATCTGTAGAAAATGTATGTATGGAAGATTGAAGCCATTACATGACAAAAAGCTGAACAAAATGTGAAAGCAAATTAAGCCCCAGTGAAATGCAGCCTAGTCTGCCTCGTTCAAATTGCTTGTCAGTCAAATCACAGCAGGCAGTCGAGCAAGTAACACCTCCAGACACACCTCAGCAAGGACTAACATACACTCACTGATCAAATTAGTATCTGAACCACAAGAGCTAAACTGATCAGAGACAGGGTGTTTAGTACTTGACCTGAAAATTAATTGAGGGGAAAAAAATATATTCCTTGGTAGAAGTGAAGTCCAGTCATAATCTTGTAACTCTTAGCTGCATTAAATTTCAAGCATCAGTACCCTCCACAATTACTGGCACCCTAATGATAGTGAAATAACCTAAAAACAAATTTATTTTGTTGCAGTCATTTTTAATTGAAAATAATTCCTTCAGATTTCCAACAGTAATATTTTACCTCTTTTTTACCTCCCACGTTTGTCTGGTGGCGAGTCATGTCGGGGTACTCATCCAGTCTTTATTGAAATATCTGCCATCTTAAACTTTTTAAAATAATGCAATTTTTAAAAAACTGAAACAGATTTTTGTATATACTCTAGTTACCTTTGTATGATATTAACATTTGTTTGATGATCTGAAACATTTAAGTGCAACCAAACAGAAAAAAACCCCTCCAAATTTGGAGGAGTGAATACTTTGTCCTGCCACTGTCTCACTTTTATGGTCTATATTTCGTTGAGGCATTCATTGCTTCGCATTAAGCTAATGTTCTCAAAATTTCATTTAAGCATTCTTTACTATGTGGTGTGTTTTATTTAAATGCAAATTTAATGAAGAAGCTGTTCTCAGATCTGCCTCAGTATGCAAAGCCCACTCAAACTGTATCTGTCAGTATACTTGGAAAACTTTCATTACCAACCTCTTGTGGGTTGCTTCAAGACTCCGCATGCTAATACTGAAGAGTCTGTTAAATGAAGATTAAATATTTAGTCACTTGGTTGATGCCCACAGACAAGGTGGGGATGAGCACAGAGCTTTAAAGTATAGATAATCCTGTAGTGGATAACTACACATCTATTTTAGAAGAAACTAAGTCCAAGAATCTGACTGGTTAAAAAAGAAAAAAAAAAACAGGTGTCGTTCGGGCCCAGTTTAGCCCTTTGTGGGGGTGAAACAGCAAATGAGACTGCTTCCTCTCTAACTCCCTCTCATCTCAATCTAAGCTGAAAATCCAGACAGTCATCGGTGGCTCGTGCCTGTTATTTGGAAGTGAGGGAGTCATCTAGAACAGTGACCCACATGCTCTGATCTTCTGTCCGTCACGGCTGCGTTTCGGGCCTCAAAATACGCTCATCGCCCGAAAGCTACACCCTCGCTGTCTGCGCTCCCGTCAGGAATTTTCTGACTAAGAGCCTCGCGGGCTGCTGTGGCACGATAACAAACATCTCTGCTCAAGGCTGCAAGCTTTTTCTCCCTGCGAATGGTAAAAATAACATTGGCGTGGATCACTGAGTGCAGATTCTTTTTTTTTTTTTTGTAAATTATTACCATTTGAAAAAACATATCTGCAATCTCACCACCACACCTGATGTCCTCTGTTCTTCCCAGGTATGAGCAGTGACTGACTGCTACTTGAGAGTCCTAGTTGCCATGGTTTCATGTGTTTTGATCATTCTTATATAATGTTATTGGTGACTGGTTGCTGTGAGGAACGAGCACAAGCACGCGCGCGCTCACGTTCGCTCACAGTTTGTGTCAGTAAATGTTGCTAACCACCCCCACGTTCCTGTCCTTCCTCGAAGAGAGCAGCCTAAGGACAAACAACAGCTCTTCTCACATCATCTCTCACTGTATATTCATCACGCCCTCCTCTTCTTATCACTCTCTCCTCCTCTGTGTCGACCCTTTCCCTCCTTCGCCCTTCTCCCAGGTTTATTGTCACCGCTCTCCTCCCATGGCCCAGTTCTCCTCGATCCACTTTATCTCCCACCAGTCAGAGTCGTATTGATTCTCACAAAGCTTCAATTGTCATATCTCCATATCTCTTAATTCACTTGCACTCCCATCTCTCTCACACCTTGCAAAGCTTTCTTTTCCATTCTCCATCCTCTATTATTTTCCTGTCTCCGGGAATCTCAGATTATAGCTCATGTACTCCTTGTATATCCAGATAATGACATGATTATTAAAAATCTTTCTTTCAACCCTCTCGTCCTCTAAAACAAATAGCATCTCCACCCTACTAAGCTGTTGTCCCACTCACACCTGAAATTTATTTGACACCCTTTATTGTCTTTTTTTTTTTTTTACATCTATCTGAGCTGCTTTTTGCTGTGACTTTCCTTTTGAAGTCACACTCTCTGTCTTTGACTGCCTGCTGTGTCTCCTGAGCGAGGCAATGTGTGTTTGCACTGCCTTCAGGGCACTTCATAGCTGCAGAATGATTCTAGAGCAAATCGCTGAAAATGTCCCTTTTCTTTCCGATAGTATCAGTAAGAAACACTTTATGTGTGTTTTGTATGCAGTTCAGATTTATATGCACACTGTTTCATGGTATGACGGAGTAATTACTGTGGAGGAAAAATACATCGGGACGACACAGAGGCCACATGTGCATCTATAGTTATACAGTTATTGTTTAACTTTCTATCTACTGTATGTCAGTTTAGTAATGTCAGAAGTCTAGTTGCGTAGAGACACAAATGTGGGTTGTCAGTTTAACACAGATCTACAACAAACTTAGTGGTAAAGTACACAGTTGAAACTCCTGCTTTGGTTAAAGCTTAAAAAGTTACAACTGCAACCTGTTTATTTTGTTCCTCCACGCCAAAACAAAGTGCACATCGTCAGGGTTGAGGTGGTACTTAGAGTATTTTATCAATAAAAAAACATTTTTAATCTGAGATCTTTGCTGTATTGCAGATGTGTGTTGAGTCTAAGATCAGAAATGAGGACGGCCCACGTTTCGAGCTAACGTGCTAGCCACACTCACTCTGCTTGCTGCTACCGTGAGCTAACAGTTTTTGCTTTCCCATCAAAGCAAAAACTGTTAAGAGGTTGTGTCTGGTTAGTGATATGCTAGCTTAAGATAAAGTGTTTGTCTAAAACAGTAAAACCTTTCTTTAAGTTTGCTTAAGCAGCCATCCTGTGAGTCCCAAAAAAATTTAATTATATCCATCTCTGTCCTCAGTCAGTAGATGTAGAATCAATTGTCCAAAAGGTTATTGACTTTCAATTCAGCACATTTATAAAACATTACTTTCTCAAGATGTTTTCTTTTCACTTCTGCTCTGCACTGCTGAGTTAATCTAAGCTAATAGTATTTATCTTGGAGCCAATCTGGCCTCATTTCAAAATTCCTCTGACATAAACTTGGTTTCTCAACATCATTTCATGATTTCCTTTTTATTTTTTTCTATTTTAGACTTAGATGATTCAGTTAAATGTTTTCTCTCTCATTGATTGTGTGTGCCAACAGTAACAATACAAACCCTCAGTTAAATAGTGGCACCAAACACACAGCAAATAAAGAAAACCGCAGAGAATAAGGAATTTGGCAATGATGGCTGTTTGTCAAGAAACAAAGTGTGGAGATTTTTTCTGTTTTCACGTCTGAATAATTTATCTCTATAGGAAAGCAAAAATTGTACTGATTTGCTGAATAAATCTATTTATATTTTCTTTTCAGATCCTCTGTCCATCTCATCTTCCAGGTAGACGACTTTTTAAACCAGCGAAGAAACACCTGTATTTTAATCCTTCTGTCCTGTCTTGCAATGTATGCTGGTGTTTAATAAATCTCTGATATGTAGGTCTAAACATGTGGAAATTGAGGAGATTTTCTGGAACATCAAGTCCTGTGATGTCTTTGAAGTATGTGAAAACTTATTTTATATGAAGATGAATTTGGGTGAAACTTACAGTGTCCCGCTCAGCCATTGCTGTGTAAGTTTCTTTTCCACAGATTATTGATCTGATCTTGTTTTTTTTTCTCATGATAAGGATCAGCTGAGAATTAAATTACAGTAAGAGCCTCCAAGAGGTTAAATAATTAATTGAGTCAACAATACAGCATGTGGTGGCACAGGTTTCACTTTTGCTTTCTCCATCCAAGGTTCGTTGAATCCTGTTCAATGACAATAAATGCTATCTATCTATCTATCTATCTATCTATCTATCTATCTATCTATCTATCTATCTATCTATCTATCTATCTATCTATCTATCTATCTATCTATCTATCTATCTATCTATCTGCAAGTCAGTAAACCCTCTGTAAAGTACATTGAAGTAGTAGTTAATGTTATTGCTGAGTCACTACTCACACCGCTTCATTTCTGTTCAGTGCTGCACATTTGCATCATATAAAAGAGCTGTGGCTGGTATACCTGGTGATCAGTTGTCAGATGTCAAAGTAGCACAAGCATAAAAAGTTTTTCAAATGGAATCAAATCCTCCAACTCCGTTGGAACAAAATGCTCACAAACAATACAGTGACAGGGTTATTAAAAAGAGCTGAATTTACCACCTCTGGCTTTCAACATCTTTCAGTTTTGTGCATTGGCTTCCACAAAGGTCTTGATTCCCAATATGATTGAAATTTTTGGTGATTTATGTTTAAAAACCCCTTCTGTGCCATGTAGTTTAAATATGCCCTGCTAATTCTGCCAGGGAGTGTGGTCAAATAGCCAGAGAGGAAAATTACAGAGCCTGTGAACGAAGCACAACGTGATATGAATAATTTCGACCAGGAATGAATTCACAGAAAATTCACAATAATTTTAAATTGCACCTTTTGATTTGCTTGATTGTGTAAATATTCTAGCCGAAAACTTCCGACCATAATTGTGTCTGCACTGACGCTCAGGTGAACCAGAGTCTGAAAAGTAAACTCATGTTAGCATTTTGAATATCAGCAAAGTTCAGAAACTATAGATAAAAATATATATACTTATTGAAAACTATTTCCAGAGGAGCCTCAGTTCCACAACCTCAGTTTTCTGTACTGGTTTGTGTGATACAGTTAAGTGACTGAAGGGCTAAGAGGCGGTACTGGGACCTCATGTGAAACACGGTAATTTTTAGGCTACATTTCATAATTTCCTATGCTGACATTTATGGGTCTGCTTAATGACAGGTGACACTGCCGCATTGCAGAGCATAAAAACATCCTGACAGATAGTAATTTGCAGGCTGGGAATTTTATGTAAATGTAGCAGTTGTAAAAAGGGTCAATAACGTCACACTGGAATCAGGATCTGCATCAGTTTATTCCTATAAGACACAGTGTGGGACACATTCAACCATCGGCATCCACACAGACACAGTCAGATCCCAGCAGCTCAGTTAGGCAGTTAATGCATAAAGGATCTATATTCTGTAATAAAGTAATTAAATTAAAAGATATAAAACTACAACAGAAATCTGTGTGTTCATCACATAAAGATAGCACAGTTTTTCATTCTGTGCTGAAATGTTGAGTTCCAGCTCCCACTCTTTATGGGTTTTCATACACTGAACTGAAGTCAAGTGCCGGCAGTGGTGACAGGCCCCCTGCTGAGTCTTCTCACTTTGCCAGCGTCTAGGGAAAAAATAGCACTGCAAAGGCAACCTCCAATGGCCAACTCTGATATATAGTCTTTGTCTGAACAACAGCACTTACTGTAAGTTTGCAGCTCAGAGTGGAACATGGGTCTTTAAATATAATAGATGTGACATATAAATAAATGTTTCAGTACAACTAGGTTCTCTGTTGCTTATTTTTTATGTTTCTGGTTATGTCCAGCTTAGTTCTTATTTAAATTTTGAATAGAGGAAAAAAATTAAAAAATATATCTTAAATATATTTATTTTCTTTTCCTTCAGGTTTGAGAGTAATATATGGATTGTTGGGAAGAGATGAAAATATCAATAGAGGTGAATCCCTCTTCTTCTCAGACAGGCTGAACCTGTGAGCTTTGCCAGGAAGAGGTGGTGGTGTCACCAACACCTTATGCAGAGTCCATCACCCTGGTAACCGAGCAGACTGGGAAGACAGACGCAGCATGAGTATGACTTTGTAATGGTGCCAGTGGTTAAGAGTGGGCAAAATTTGACAACATTAGGGGCCTGATCTTCAAATTGGTTCCAATACAAACATAGGCGCAAACTTGATAGCAACCTTTTCTACAAACAACTTACGGGATTGCATCAAAAAATTAGGAGAATAGCAGGTGACAAAATTAGCATGTCTGCCTTCATGAATGTGAAAAAAAAACATGTTGATCATTAGAAAGCACAAAATACTGGGAAGAGGATATGCAAATGTAACTACTTACCAGAACCAGATTGTACGTAGTGTTTTTGCGCCGATATTTAGCATCCTTAAAAATCAGGTGCAAATGTCTGTGGTCACTGTCAAGCAGGATGCATAAGTACAATGACAGAATACATTGCTTGTCAAATATTTATAACATTAAAACAAAAGGGAGTGAAGGGTACAGCTTTTTATTGACTGTGCGATTTTCAGAAGCTGTGTGAAACTCATCATCTGTAGAATGGAAATGTGTTTCATATGAGTCCTCATCTCTTCCTTCGACATTACTTGGGGCAAAAAAAATGAAGTAATACAGAATCAGTTCCCCAATCTGAAAATAAGAATGGATAAAATATTATTTTGTACAGCACGGTTTTGAATAAGTGTGACATAGAAAGAGTTCCATAGGCATTAGTGAGGCAGACACTGAAATATCATTTAGTACATACAAAACGTTGAAGAAATACAATCAACGCAGCAGAGTTTACAGAAGACTAATTATCAGAATCAATAATCAGAGTTGACTGGCTGGTCCCTGATCTCCAAGAAGCAACAGGTGACATTTACAACAAAACAACATTGGTGAAAACAGAGCAGCCTTTTCAATCTGCTTCAATGTAAGAGCAGATCAGTGATTTTTGTATTCTTTCACTGCATGCATCAAAAGTTTTGCACAGACGCTTTATTCATCAAAACACTTCTCAAATAATACTTTTGCAATTATCTCTTAATTAGAACAAATGATTATAAGGTTCGGTTGTGTATGCTTTTCAAAATTATTTATTTTTTGCTCAATATGTCAGTTTTTACCACAGACGGTACAGTAAATTGCACATAAAAAATTATGCTAATCAGACCACAACAGACACAGTAACAAGCATGATGATAAAACCATTAATTTGTAGAACCAAGTAAATTTAGTGTTACCAACACAAAGGTGTGTACACAAACAGCTGGTGAAAAGCTGCCAATTTGGAGTGAAGTTCTCATCATTGAATACCAATTTTACATACATAACAAGTTTGTTAACATGTAATAAAGGAACGTAACTGCAGTTGCCCCTAGTGACCAAACTCATTGCTTATTCCCAAGAGTGTAACTAGGTAGCCTTTAGTTCCTGTGTTTAAGGTTTTCAAAACTTTTATTCTGCTGGTGAAAACACAAATGGGATGTTTTTTTAATGATCTATCTGGGCATTAGCAAAACCTTTATTTACGAAAATCCTAAAAACCCCAATATATTTGCCACACAAATCTGCACTGACTTATTTAACTCTGATTTCCAGGCCATTTTATGGTAGTTTATGAATCTTGAAAACGTCACAGTTTTGTGAGAAGTGAAAAAAGTTGCCATGAATGTGATCATTTTCAGAAATATTCATTTGAAGAACATTGTGCTTCTAAAACAACAGAAGAACCCAGAAGCAAGCATTTAGGGATTTATATTAATGATTCTTCATAACGTGATATACATTTACAGGCATATCAAAGTATGATTTGCATATGCAATTTTTTTAAGAAATAGCTATCCAATCTGAAATTACTCTGCACAGCAGTACCAACAGGGAGAGCTGGGGGCAGCTGATCCTTTTACAGCGTACATCCTCTTTTCTGTCTCACTTGTTATTATTAGCATATTTTGAGCCTCTCAGCAAATCTCATCACCCAAACAGTCATTTTTTCTTGTTAAACAAAACCCAACTGTTTCCATTTTCTACTCAAAGTTTCTCCCCATTCTTGTCTTCTTCTCCACACATTCTTATCACATTATCCCTTTAAATATCTTTCCAACTTGCTAGCTCAGCTTGCTTAAAATCTCCTATTTATTTTTTTGTTTTCTTATCCTCCATTTTTGCTGCTGCCTTCCTTCCCCCAGTAGCCTCCCTCTGTTCGCCATCCTGCTCACGTCCAGGTCTGTTTTCGCTGATAAGAACTGCACTTACACACACACACACACCCGCCGACACACACACAAACACCCCATCACACGTTGCACTGCCGTCCTACTGTAGTTATCATCACAGTTAACTGCGTTCTCTCTCTTCTGTCTTATTGTTGCTAATGAATGTGTCATCAGCAATCTGTCTCACACAGTGAAACAGTGGCAAAGCCACAAGAAAGAGAGAGGAGGATGAAACAGAAAGGACAAAAAGTTCCCTTTATTTAGTTAGCCTCTTTCGTTTGGTCTGCACAGAAAACAGAGCTGTTACCTGACATGTTTTGACCGGCTTCATTTAGAGATTGCAGGACAAGCTGCTCTCTCCGAAACGGGCTGTTCGTCGGGTCGGACAGGTTATTGTTGTCAGGCACAGATAAACTGTTTGGCTCAGGCACATAAAAGGCGACTCCATCAATTACCAGTAACACTGGGCGAATGTGACTATGAGACTCAGATGATCTTATGGTCGTTGTTGGAGACCAGGAATAATTAATGACATTTTAATTGTGTTTTCTATAAATAATAATGATCAAGCTGCAGACATTTTGTGATACAACCACAAAACAAAGGCTAACCCATGTCAGAGAAAACACGAGTGAAATCATCTGCGAATGTTTTGAAAACACCAAACTAATTGAAATGTTAATAAGGACTGAAAAACATGGGATTGCTATTTAATCTGACTCTATTTTATGTTTTGCGACAATTGAAATCATGTCTAAGACTCATCCACGTCATCCACTAATGTCTGACACCCCACATACGCTCAGAACCTAAATGCCATCCCATTCTGTCCTAAATGTCACTTCCATTGAAAGTCCCCCCTGCCTCGGACTAAAAGTATTGGCTGAAAAAAGGTGCCTGTCATTTTTAGTGACCTGCAGTTCTTACATTTGAATACATAATCCCGAGACTCTCCACCTGCTGTGAAAATGCATCCTTAGTCACTCTACGCCTACATAAATGCACCTACATACTTTCAGGAGGCGTTACACAAACTTTTCATGACACTGACATGAAATATTTTTTAAAAAATGTGACATTTCTGCCACCTTCTGCATGAATTAGCAGTAGGAATGTCCTGGTAAGGTCTGATTAAACAATATACAAGGAATATTAATGTTGTTTTTAACTTATTTGTGAAAATGAAATACTGTTTATTTCTTTTTCTTCTGTGAAATTTGGCTCATGATGTAAAAAGGAAGCATTTCAGGAGTTTCAGCCAAACTATTCTTGGCATCTTTTAAGTAAAACAAAGAAGCCCATCAGGAGTAAAATGTTTTCAACAATTTATATGCAAGATCTTGTGGAGTCAAAACCAATTTCAAAATCGAGTACCGCATTGCTGATGTGACGATGTGGCTACGAGGAAATGAAAACAGTTAACAATTAAGAGAAAATAATTGTTTTCTCTTCATTTTGAAGAAGTCTAAATACTTTTTCACAGTCAAATGTTTACATACACACATGAATGCAGAACCTGACCAATTTGTTTTTACTCTATATCAGGACTGAAATGGTCATGGATGAAGAAACATGTTTTGCTTGGTGAATCGTTTCTGTCATGTAATGCGGTGGTGAGAGGTGGTGAGGCAGAAGCAGGAGACCCAGGGAAGATGATAAATAGTTGTTTTAATAATAAGTAAACGTCAAAAACAGTCCAAAAACACAGGCAGCACGACTGAGCAGAAGCCAGGGCTAAACGCCGGTAGCAACTGGTTTAACTAATGGACACACGAAGGACTAAGAGCACATTAGACACCAAATGAGACGAGGACCCGACAAAGACACAGACACACAGGTGACACTAAATACACAGGAGGTAATTGCGGGGATGAGAAACACCTGGGGACAATCAAGGGGAAGACAGGACAACAGGGAAACACACAGAAACTCAAAATAAATACACAGGAAAAACACGGAACATGACAGTTTCTAAATCCACGTCATCACAAGTTTTAGTCCTATTGACCCATTGTCCAGTTATTCAGGCTTTCTGACAGTTCACCAGATTTTCATTTAAGATATCCTGGTATTTCATAATGCCATGCACTCAAACAATGTTACTTACAGCTCTTAGAAGAGAAACGGGCCCACAGCATGACGGATCCTGAAGTGCATGAAGTGCTTTCCAACATATTCAGTCTTTTCATATCAAACCCTCCTGTAGCGTCCGTGGCTGAAAAGCTCAGTGTTAGTCTCATGCAGTAGCATTTAGCTCCACATGTTTAAGGTTGTGGTGGGAGAGGAGAAAAATCTCTTTTTCTGGCCTTTAGATAGCATGGTTGTTAGAGACTTGGTGACCCCAAGACACCGCTCTTTGCAGTAGTTCTCCAACAATGACATTTGGAGTCATGTTTTTACTCTCCTTACCAAAGTCAGCTTAAAATGTTGGCAAGATAATCACTGGATTATTTAAAGGGGTGTGCATGAGACTGACATGACACTGTCGTAAACATAACACCTGTTATAAACGTGAAAGAGTTTTCATGAATGTTTATGACTGTTGTCATGAAGTGCCATTCGGTAAATAACAACACTTTTAATGCAAAGTTGCACTAAAACGTGCACTTAAAGTTAACTCTAATTGAAAGAGTTAACTATGTCATTATTTACCTAATGGCACGTCATGACAGCAGTCATAGCCATTCATGAAAACTCCTTCATATTCATAACAAGTGTTATATCATTCTTAGGACAGTATTATGTCAGTCTTATCTACACCCCTACAAATAAAGCGTTACCAAACCAGCAAGTGAAGAATCTGATTAACATAATAAAAAGCTTTTAAAACAGTCTGAGTCATTTTTACTTTCTCCTACAACTTTTTGATATTTCCATGGTCCACCACACCTCTATCAAATGATTGAATTAGCCATTAGCTTGAAGTGAAGACGTAGTCCTGCTATTTCCCTGTCGAAGCAGTCGGAAAGTTGGGAAACACCAGCCATCAAGAATTGATTTTGAAGTCCCCCCGTTTAAAGTGAGTGATTACGCCACCAAAAATAGTGCAGCTGGTGATTTTGTTTGAATAAATCTACTCAAAATGAAGGTTAAATAGTATTTTTTTTTTTTTTTTTTACAATATCAGGAAATGTTTCTATAAACTGGACACTGTGTCATCTGGTAGATGTTAGTTAATATTTAGCGAACCATAAATACATGCAGGTTATAAATTACCTCATCTGTTGCTAAATATATCTTTAATTTAACATAATGATTAGACACCCAATGAATCCCAAGCACCGTGTTAAATGAGAAGAGCACCCAGCCTTAATTAAAACCCCAATTTTTAACTGTCATCAGATAAGAGCGACTTTAATCCGTCACTTGCCTCTGCAGTGTAGTCCTCCTTTGATGAACTGCCTCTAATTGACAGCTCAGTTGCTCGTGTGCACATTTGGTTATTTCTAAATTTGATCCAGTGAGTCAAAGCTGAGTTTGGAGATAAAAAGGCAATGCCACTTTCTTTGATAGTCACAGTGCTCCATCAGCATCAGCAACAGTCACGTCAGGATAAAACCAGCATCTTCTCATTGAGTGTCATAATAAGCAGCTCTTATGTTTGACTGAGATGGCACTTTTTAAAAAGCAAGGTAGATAACGCGATTATGTTACACATAACGGATGTAAAAAAGAAGATTTCATTGACTAAAACAACAAGAAATCAGCTGACCATTGAGCATAAACTACAATCAGGCATTAGGAGCAGAGCATGTGATTTGGTGCGTGGTGTCCGACGTCCGGCTCAGAGTGGCTAAGAGGTTGGCATGGCAGGTGTTTGTTGGACGAGCTGCCTTGGCGGTTTTGCCTCGTGGCCTTAGGGTCACAGGACAGACTTTTCCTCTCCTGCAATGATCTGTTTCTGACCTTAGGGCCAGTCAGTCAGGCCAGAGTTTTTCAGTGCTTTTCAGTGTGTGCGTGTGTGTGATTAAACCTCAGTAGCCTGTGATCTGATCTACTCTGACAAGGCAACAGGACCGAACAATAAAAATGTCTATTTTCCTTCACGCTCCTCCGTTCCTTCTCTCTCTGGATGCTTTGGGCAAAGCGGTTTAGATGGTTAAACAGAAAGAAAAAAAAACACAGGAGGATTAAAATGATCAAAAGCTAGATTTGTGAACCTAACATTTTCTTTTGACGTGTTTTTCTTACATCTGTGATCAATGAAAGTTTAATATTGTTTGATTCAAAAGACTGCAACTGAAAGAGCGTTAACCTTAAAATGTATTGTCCATGGACTGGTTACCTTTAAACACAAGACTGGTTTTCAAGACTTAAAGGTTATTTTTAAAGGTCTTGATGTTTGACAAGCTGAATTGTATTATTCTCCATTCACATAAAGAAAGGACAAATGAGATTAGGAGTCTGAATTTCAACGTTTTACTCTTTGAAACTCTTGATGTATTTGAGGGATAGAAATTTACTATAATATATTAGGCCAAAAATAATGCATATTCAGATAAAGGAGCAACTATTAATTACCACTGTGTAAAGACATTTACAACTGGGTTTATGAATATTTAGAGGTTTGATAAAAAAGGAAGCTAATAAAATTAATTCTGATAATCACTATGGAGAAATATCTCTGATATCTCATAAAAAAAATGTACTGAAGTCCTTGCCAACATGGCAGCATTTAACAGGTAATAAGAGAATATGTTTCCTTCAAAGTTGTGAACAAATATGTGGAAAATTAGCGAACTACAGGGATCCCAAAGTATCCGTTTGGGTCAGAACTTCTCAGAATGGGACAGTTGTTTGGCCCATTGAAAAAATATGTCTTTCAGCTGCAGATATTCTACTAATTAACTTTTTATTACTTCAATTGTCCAATGACCCTTTAGACAATCCTGCTACAGAAGAATATTTCCAAAGAGATCTAAAGTTGCAGACTTTATAGCTATTTTTCTTACAAATCCATGTAGCCTACAAGAAGATGTTTGTTAAAGTTTTTGTTCATTTTATTTTCAGCTCATTACCACAATGGTCTCAGGGAGCCAATTGTTGCCACCAGTCAATCCAGGAAGGGTTATAAGGCCACTCCAGTTAAAGTCTAATTATCCTAGAATGGATATCTAAATAAAATCCTCCCAAATTCAAAATCCTCAATACTCAGAGAAATAGCAAAAAGAGAGAAACCAAAGCAGAGAGGACAGAGAAGGTGACATTTGGTAAAGAGGTCGAGTACAAACATTTTCCAATCCATAATCAAGTATTATGGTCTGGACTTCTCTCTGCTTTACTTACAGTTCATCATTAATCAACATGAGTGAATTAGTCCATTGTGCAAATGTGCCAGATTTGACCTGAAGACTCACTTCTATCTTCAGGGACCGGCAGGTTGATTGTACAAAACAAGATAAAAAAAACATTAAACCACAACTGTTGGTAAATTTCCAATTTTTAAATTGAACTCAACAGGAAACTTAAAGGAAATGATTAATATGTAACAACCAGATTCTGCAGATTGGATTAATTACCAAACACTGCTTAGATAGATTTAGAGGTCTGCCTGTGAGCTGTGACACCAAATATAAGCTGCCAAAGCAAAAGCTGGCTGCAAAAAATACACTTTCCTCCTATTGGGAAAAAGAAGTTGAGACTTATTAATCTCTACATATAATAAATAATGCCCTCTGTCATACTATAAATATTTAGACAATATTTTGAAGTTTGCTCATACAACCGTCAAATGCATCCAATGAAATTGAGTAGTAAAATTAAGCTCAGGTTAAATTATTACACCTTAATAGTACGGTTATAATTGTACAAAGAAGTTTCGGCATGTTTCCATTATGCTTTAATTAAGAAAAACTAATAAAAATGAGTGTGAATTATTATTATTTTTATGTAAAAAATAAAAATAATAATTCAGTAATTGATATAATCCAATTATTGAATTATGTCAGTTCAGTAAATGATATAATCATATAAATTGCTGAAATTTATATGATTTTATTATGTTCAAAAACTTAAAGAAATTGAAAGTATGGAACTGACTGGAGATTTGGTTGGATATTTTTCCAGTTAATAAAGTATTATAAGCAGGCATAGGCAGTACATGGATGTTTTTTTAAAATGTCTAAATAAGGGTGCATCCATAATTAAGAATAAAAAAAATGCTTAAATCACTTTGAAGTTCATCTGATGCAAACTTGACAACATAGTGTCCCAGCTGTACCTGTAGGTGTACCGAAGTACAGTCTGAGGCCACCTGGATGAAAGCTCATAGAAAATGTAAAGATCAATAGACAATTGTAAATCTTCAGCAGATTGCTCCACAGGAAAATAGTTACGAGTCACAGTCCAAACCCTGAACTGATTGAAATGCTGCGCTGGGGACTGAAAACAGCTGCACAGAACCAAACACCCACAAACTTCACTGACCTCTAATAATGTTGTTACAATGACTGGGTCAACATTTCCCCACAATGCTGTGAGAGAATGGAAAGGTCATGTCAAAAGCAACTACTGAATCACAAGGTGTACTGTGAAGCTAAATCATTTTTGATCAAATCTAAAGCGATATAATCCATCCTAAAGATTGTTGTTACCACATTAAGATACGTCGCCTTCTCTGTAAAAGCTTCTTAGAATGATGAGACAATAAATCCGAGGCCAGAATATTATTTTCACAAATTACTATTTTTGCTTAACAGAATATTGCATGATGCAATTGATTTTGTTTTAGCTCCTCTCACTAGCGGAAAAAACAGTCTGGGATTTATAGTCTGCATAAATCATGATTTTCCTTGCATAATGATGCCCTTTGGCAAAGCACTGTGCCAACTACAATCCATTTATTGACTGAAACACTTTATTTTCTGATAGACAGAGAAAGTACTTCAGCCTGTTTGCAATTCTTTCAATCTATTGCAGATGAGAATGCTGGAATATTCTCTTTTCAAAGAGAAATCTTTAACTTTATGTCGTTTTGACTTTCGTTTGGAGCATTTCCTCTCTTTATCTTTAATACGCAGAAAAATGCAAAACAGTATTTTTCTAGTGTTTTGGTCCCTCTGTTAAAATATATATAAAAAACTTATACTATACAGATGAGACCAGAATTATTCATACTCCATGTTAGCTTTAAGTTTAAAGTTATAATTTCATTGTTCCATCTTGTTTCTTCTGACTGGACGCATAGTGAGAATATTATTGTTTTAGAGTCCGGATCTGAATTTGATAAAAACATTAAAAAAATAAAATAAAATAAAAAATTTGTAGGGGGAGCCAGAGATTAGGGTGATGGTAAGAAGGCCTTCCAACCTCAAAGACATGAAGCTCATTGCCAAAGATAAATCTTAAAACTACAAATATGTTTAAAAATTGTAAGAGCGTTTTGAAATCTTTTATTTTTTACAATATTTTCAAGGAAACATTTCTCTTTTTCCTTAAGATATCTGTGTGGTTTTCAATCAGAAGCAAAGATCTAGGTTTAATAAAAATAACATTCAATCCTTACCTGCAAGGAGTATGAATAAATACTTGCTGCAGCAAAAGGTAATTTTGCAAATCAGTGATCCAGGAAGGGTGGAATAGACGTCCACACAGCACGTATTTAAGGGTTTATATGTAAACGAGTTTTAAGCTCATTGGTCATTATCCCTCCATTTCACAACTATCTGCTGCTTTGTGTTGTTTTCCCAATCCCACTGAAATGCATTCAAATGTATGGCTACATATGACAAAATTATTAAAAGTTTCAGGGACATAAAATCATTTCTATGGGACTGTCTAAATGTTTTAATGTAAATCATTTACGTTTTTATTTTTCCTAGTCAAGAAATTTTTTTTTACATCTTTTTTTTTTATTATTTTCTGTCTCCCCTGCTCCTGTTTTCTTCATTTCTTTTCCCGTAAGAGAGACTCGCTCCAGCAAGCGGTCAACAGCATCCAGAGCGGGAGCAGATAGACAGTGACTGAGGGAACAAGAGAGGGGGTGGCGCAAGATAAAGAGTGAGTGAGCAGAGAGAGAGAGATGAAAAGAATGCTAAGCGAGAGAGAGGCGCTCATACAGAAGGAGGCAGAGGCAACAGCTACAGCAACAGCTCGCTCCTTCCCCATCCTTCCTCTCCTTTCCCTTAATTCCACATCCACGTCGTTGGGAGACGGATGGATCCCTGAACAGCACTGGCTGAAGGAGAGGAGGGTCTCACGTTAGCCTCCTTAATGTAACAGGCTTTCATTTTTACCGGGGTCACATTAAGCAACAAGGAGTAGAAGGAGGTGTGAAGTGTGCACATAAGCCTGTCGGCAGGAGGGAGGGCAGGAAGGAGAACTGGGAAGAAGAGAGGAGTCAGAGGCATGTTTGGAAAGCCGAGGAGTGAGACAGACTGAGGGAAAGATCAGAAGATCACACCGGTGAGCTTCGCGAGCGGCGACGGCCACTTGTGGGCCAAGAGGAGAGGAAATAAGATCTGCATACACACACACAGCTGGACAGATGAGGAGGCATCAGGGACCACGCTTCCGTCCTGGGTATGTTTACTCACACACACACATGCCAGCACACACTCGCACACAGTTGGGCATGAATATTTAACCCTCATTGGTTGGAGTATTTTCACAAATAGAGCTCAGACACACTTGAAACAAAACTGCGTGTTTGCTGATCTTCTACGCTGACGACTACCAGCACTGACAAGACTTCCTTACTCGTCCTAGCAGCAAAGCAAAGGAAAGAAGATGATGAGGCTGAGGGGTTGCGTGTATGTATGTGGGTGTGCGTGTGTGTGTGTGTCCATTCATGGTCATGCTTCCTTTTTTTTCTAAATGCTTATTTTTGCAACCAGGGTGAATTTTTCAGCCGTTTTTGAGTGATGCATGTAAATAAGCCTCCACTGGTGGAATGTTGTTATGTTTCATGTCTCAGGGCAGAAATCTTTTTCTGGCTCATTACATTAACTTTGAGTTATATGTTTGGCACACAGTGTGCAGCTTTGGACTGTGGCAAATAGAAAACGGACGAAAGCCGTGGCTTACATTCTGCGCTGCGGGACGCCACATGGAGGAACATGACATGAACAACCCTGTTTAAGGTGACTTATAGTGCTTAGTGACCGCTTACCTATACTGGCCTGTAAAGCCAAGAAGGCTGCATGGGGTGTTTCAGCATTGCACTGAGTCCCACTATCTCTCTTTCGCCAATCCTTTTTCACAGTCTTCCTTCTTTCACCATTTCCAATTACAGACTGTCACCTCCCCTCTGATCCTATCTCCTGTTGCATTATCTTTGTAAGCAATTACCTACACCTGAATCTTTCCCTTTGGACACCAGGCCCGTCTAGTTTCCTCTCTGCCTCTTCAACAATGAAAGCAAAGGATGAGAAATGAGGTGATGGTCATATTTTAGAGCTCCATCTGTTTTAGCAAAAACTATCAGAAAAAGGAATACTGACCATTTTTGTTTCCCTCAAATGACCCAATATCTGCAGCAAATTTAAAGGTTCAGAATAAACGAGCCTGTAATGATGTTTTTTGCAGCTCATCATGAACTTGTTTGGGTTTCTGACTTTATCTTTGTTCACAGCGTTCTCTTCCTGTTTGCAAAACGAAAAAATCTAACTTCCCTTCACTGACTAAACAACTTGTCAGAGCTGAAACCTTATTCTTCAGGTTTTTATAAATGTCCTTTGACTTACAACTTGTTAAATTCTTCATCTGTTGTAATAGAGACCAATATATAATTATCCCTCCACCAGTCATTTGTAAGGTACATTTTGCTAGTACGTGATCGTACCTCCTTACCTTTCGACGTGTCTTATTTTTCACTGGTAGCTTCAGAAACATTTCCCAGAGATTCCGGTACTTCCTTACATGATGGCATTGCACACTTTTCCACGGAGCTCCAGATTTGTCAGCTGCACATCTATGACATGAACCTTACACCTTGTCAAATTTTGTGTTACTATGTGGTACCCATCACCCTGGAGATCATAGAAGAAAAAAACGTTGAGGAAATGTTTGTGTGGATTTCCATTTAAGATCGGTTCTCATGCATAGTTATGGCTCAACAGTGGAAGCATAAATAACACTGCTGTTTGGATACTTGTGATAAAGTTGGTCTATTATTAAAGTTTCATATGGAGTGAAATTACATGTTTGAGAGAAATGATGATGCAGTGTGGCTTCAGTTCCCCACCTTACCATCTGCTCCGCAAGTTTCCCCTGTCTCCATATATGGGTGAGAAACCGTACACTCCAGTTTGTGTTTTATAGATCACAACTTTTGCATGGAAAGTGAAGTGATGTAAGCCAGTTTTGGACTTACATCACTTGCAGTTTCAGGCTTAGTGTTTTGTGCGTACACTAGTTTAAAAATAAAACAATTACTTTTCATTTTCAGTCGAAAGAATACTCAGAAAGTATGATTCCAAAAGTCTGGATATTTGTCTATTGTTTCTTCATGGTTTTTCTAAAGAGAAGCTATTTTATACCTGCAGCTCTCCTTTGGGTGAAGACGTCTGATTGTACAGACAAACATCTTCTTATCAACAGTTGCAAGAACCTGTTGGAGTTCATTCATTTTTGTCTCTGTGTACTTCCCAGGTTTGTTAACCAGTTTCAGAACCCGACCAGAACCCCTCATTGTAAATTACCTTGAGAAATAATGGGATTTGGTTATATAAAAACAGGCTTTAATGCCGAAAAATGATCAAATGTTACAAGCCACACATGTCATACAAATGGAACAGATACAGAGCTACATTCACCGTCCAGCGCTGGGGCCACTTAGCAAACCTTATGGATGAAACCAAGTGAGGCAAAGATTGTAGCGCATGTTTAGTTTTTATTCTTCTCTGCCATGTGTACCCTCCCTAAAGGGGAGTCTAATCATTTTCAGTCTGTTTACATCTAACTGTCGGCAGTCACACATAAACATGGTTATGTAAGCTGCAGCGTGTAAGCAGATAAAAGAGGCTAAAAGATACAGAGGAAAAGACAGAATCCATAACAAACCTCTTGTGGGTCCGGTGATGATGTTTTCAGGTATTTGCAGACTTATGTTAACATCTTGCAGTCTGCTTTCAGGGTGAACTTGTTCAAATGATCTGATCTGGGGATGTTGACATACAGTGTGACTTGAATTTTCTCCCCTTGAAGACTGTTCTCCGTACAGTGGGATGACTGATTTCAGATTCCTTTGAGACATTTTCAAATTCCTCCTCAGACCGTTTCAGATCCATAGACGGACCGTGGAGTTTACGCTCAGTTTGAGTCAGGAGCCCACAAGATCAGTGTTGGATATTTAAACAAAGCAAAACTGTCAAAATGCAGTAATTATGTTCAATTGTAACCACTTTAAACAGAAACTACAGAGCACAACTTTTAAAAAAAATCTATTTATTTTCTATTTCATTTTATTTTATTTGCTGCAATTTACAGTACATTTATTGTCAGTTTATAATATGTTTTTCATCATTTTTAGTATTAATATTGAATTAAATTTAATATTAAACATCTATGTGTGAGAAAATCATCAAATCAAATTTTATTCGTATAGCACAATACAAGGCATTTCAAAGTGCTTTACATTAAACAAACACAAAAATAACAAGGTCATAGAACACAGTCAACAACATTACGCACCAGATTGTTTATTAATGCTTCATTGATTATGTTTCAAAAGCAACTCTGAAGAGATGGAGTCTTATCTAGATTTAAAGGCACTCAGTGTTTCCACTGCTTTACAGTTTTCTGGAAGTTTGATCAAGATTTATGGTGCATAGAAGCTGGATGCTGCTTCTATGTAGGACTTTCTGATAATGTGCAGTTTTGTCAACTTTTTCTAATCCAGTATTAGGTCTTTATTGGGTTTACAAACTTTCAGGGTCTCTTTGCACTATAACTGATCTACTAGATGTTTAACCTAATTGAAATTTAAAACAAATGTCTAAGAGCTTTTACTCATCGGGCCTTCGGGCTGGCTTATAGGAGACAGACTCTTTAAAAAAGTTTTGAAACAGTTAATCTGATTGGATGTTTTCAGATATTGTTTTTACCAACCTTTTATCTAAAACGGTGCCACACAAATGATTTAGTGAAAGCTTTTTCAACATTTCTATAACAAAGTTTGTTAGCAACACAAGAGCTGCAAAATTAGCCAACACTAATTCCTTTTCTATTTCAAAATAAGAGTCTCAACCAGATCGATATGAACAAGGGGTGTTAAGCATCCTATCTGGGGCTCATTATAATATGTTGGACTTTTCTCACCCAATGAAATCATATATTAAGCATGCTACACATTTATTAAAACTCTTGGGAGTTTTAATGTTTCAGTAGCAATACGGCAAATTAGGAAAGCTAAGAAAATTATATTCACGTGGTACGCCACCTCTGCGCAGGGCTTAGAAGCCAACATGGGAAGATGATAAAGCGAACACAGCGGGTCAAGTGCCCAAGAATGAAAAAGTAATAATCGTTTTTTTTACTGTAGGGAGGTGTGAGAAAAGAAAGAAACAATCTAAGCAGAGCTTTACCGAGAAGATTTGAAGGAAAGGTGAATAGGTGGTTGTCGAAGGTGCTTTTGATCTCAGCAAGTGCTTTATGTGTGTAAGTAAGGATGATGAACCAACCTTGAGCAATGCATCGTGGGTCTTCAGATGTCCTGCATGGAGGATTGCTCCCATTAGCTCACTGGAGTGTGATTGAGGTGATTTCACAGACAAGGACAAAGTCTCCTAACCCCAGAGATCTGCGGATAACCACACTCGCACACTTTGTATTAATCCACACACACACACGCAACAAAGCAAGGAAAATGTGATGAAGCACAAGGCACTATTAAAGAGAGGCTTGAGGTGTAGAGTTGTGTGTTGCTGATTTTAATGGTCCTGTTTTCAGTGTTACTCACCTTGGGTGGGAGTGTGCTTGTGACTCTGTTATTTTGTGAGTCCATAGAGGTTATAATGCTTTGGTGTAAAATATATGGTGTGAAATAAAGGGCATGATCTCAGTCTGTAATAAAGAAACAGGCCTTTTCCTTGGGTCAACTAACATGGAGTTGGGAGCTGTGCCTCCCTGCAGCCGCAGCCTCCTTCACTCTATTACAGCCTCCTGGCCTCGACGCCTCCTCTTCCTCCTTCTGCTTCTCTGTTTTTCATTGCCTCCTTTATGAAAAAATAATTCTCTCACAAACAGCCTTTCCCTCATGCAACCCTTTCCGCTTTCTATTTCGCTTACTTTAATTTACTTTCCCGCTGCAGTCTTTTTTTTCTTTTCTTTTTTTTTTTTTCGGAAGTGACCTCAGGGCTTCAAATTCTGTTGTTCCGCTCCGCACTCGGGTTTCTATCCGTCTGTCTGCCTGCTGCACTTCACCGTTGTCTCTTTCAATCTCAGCCGGGGAAAGTTTTAAGGTCACCTGCTGTCTTGCACTTTTAATGAATTTTTATTGAGCTACGAGCATTGAGCTCCGCGCCGTTATTCGGTCTGACAAATATCCACTAAGTGATTTTTAATGTATTTAAAAGGAAATGCTCAAATTGAATTTAGCGATCATTTAATCTTTCCTTTTCTAATTACAGAAAGCTCTTCTCCTGGGAGGTGTTCCACAACGCTTCTGTAAAACATCCAGTATCTCGTTCAGGAGACAGCTTCATGCTTCAGTCGCACCCCGTTCTCTCTGTCCTCCCCAGGAGATTAGTTTGAACGCAGAAAGCAGAAAAATAAAGTGCTTGATTCCAACAGCCATTTGCCACAAGGTTACATCACTGTTATGAATGTCACACTCCACCAGCAGTCAATGTTTTCACACTAAATATGAAAACACTCTGGGGTTTTTTGTGACCATACGAAACAAAAGCTGTTATTACAAGAAAGACTGAAATGGACGATTCTAAGCAACCCCTTAAGAAAGCAATTAGCTTCACAACAAGACTTTAATTAGCATTAAATGTACAGTTCATTCTGACTCCATGTTCCGACTTCACAGCTAATTTGTTTCCAGAAGGGTTCCTTCTGGTTTTATGCTTTTGCTTGAAAAGAGATTATGAAGAAATGAATTCATAAGCAAAACATAATTATATATTTTATTTATAATATAGATTATCATATTTCAAACATGGGCAAACTTTCACAGACTTAATGTTTCCCATTTTCACACATCACTTTGCAGCATCTTTTTTTTTTTTAAAGTTGGAACTATAGACTTACGTGGCTCCATTTAATTACTAATTCACCATGTCTTTATTTATATTACACAACTAATTATAGCTTCAAAATAATATTAGGTTTTCTGGCTTAATCATTGCTGCTTTGCTTACATTTATCTGTTAGAGACTTCCATAGTGTTATCACTGAAAGAAACAAATTTTTACTAATATTTTGTGCTGAACTGTGTACATAAACGTAAGTTATTTGCTTAATCATTTTTACTTTGTCATTTGTGCTTTGAGGCATTTGGGTCAGCCCTAAAATAATAAGAAAAATAAACTCAGACAAAATAGAAACAGCAGAACATCAACAACCCAAGACAGAAATAAATACATGCGGTGAAACAAGAAGGCCAATTATACATATATTTTTTATATCTTATTTTAATTTGACTTGCAATATAGAATTGAAAACATTCATCAGAGTGAGCAATGGAAAGTTTTTTTTTTTTCAGTATTTTGAAATTTACACTAACAGGGTGTCATTGGCCCTGCATGAATGAGATCACTGTGTTTCTCACACTTCATTAAATGTTTATTAGGTGTTATTGAGTTTGGACGTCTGCTCACCTGTGCTTCCTGAATGTCTGTAAGTTCAGTTATTTGGGGCATCTGTGCACCATTTGTACTGTGGTTAATTTGATGTTAATGCAGGTTAAATAGTATCACTTTACCTTTTAATTATGCAGCTCAGTTAATGAGCAGCTGCAAGATGTAGGAGGTCCCCTGTGTTCTCACCTATCTCCGTTCTCTCATGTGTTTGGGAATGTGTCTGACTGAGAGAAGAATAGGGGCAGGGACAGAGCAATTGAGACAATAAATGACTATTTTTGTTTAGATTTGTATTTAGTACTCTTTGGAGTAATTTTATGTAGTTTGACTGGTGCTTTTTTTTTTGTATAATTGAAAACTATTAGCTTCAGTGTTAAATGTTAGTTCTGATGTCAGGGCACAAATGTCTCTTGTGTGTGTGCATTTGTGCTCCGGTATGGAGCTTGTACTTTACTCACATGAGGCTGAAGAGTCTCACTTGTATACGTCGCTTTTCTCATTTCTGTTTTCTTATTTCTTCTCTAATGCCATTTGTTGTTTCATCTGTGATTTTCTGAGGCTCCGCGGCGCTCTGATCCATAAGAACTCTCTTAAAGAACGTTGTATTGCTATCGATTCCTTCCCTGATCCCCTCAGTTTGTCTTGGCACAACACAAACCACATTTTGCTGCTTAGAAAAGGGTCTCGGCTGATAGCCGTGATGGAGTGTTGTGCTACTTTCTCACAAAATTGGATTCTTTTGACTCAGGTTGAGCACGGTGCAAAGCTCACTACACAAACTGCTAGGCGGCATACTGAGGGGCTTTTTTTTAAGTTTACCCCACCTCTATCCATAGATTTAAAAATTCAAACATACAGAGGTTTTTAATATTCATAAAAACATATTCTGTATGCACTAAATATTCTAGAACACTAAATTACCATTTACTGTTTTCATGAAATCAATCACATCACTGAATGTTGTACTTGACCTTCACAAACCTCATTGTACTTTATTTTGAATTCACATGAAAGATCAGTGAAAGAAAAAAATAATGTGATTTAAAAATGTTTTAGAAATACAAGTCTGGAAAGAGTGGCATTAAATATATTATATTTATCTTCAGTTGTAGAAGCAAGTCTGTGCTGTACCTTTGCCAGCTTTGCACAGCTATATATGTTTTTATTTCCTTTCTTTTTTTGTTAAAATTTTAATCAAGCAGTTGATGGTGGGCTAGGGTGTCAGGGACTCCCCAGCCAATTTTTCTCCAGAGTCCGTCCCTAGCATAATATATAAATCACTATTTATGCACAGATTACAAGATAGTAGGACAGCACAAAATTACATGTCTCAAAGTCCACTTATAGTTTATTAGTCACTCTTTAGCTTATATTTCAGAAAGTGTAGAGTACTCACTATTTAGATTATATTTCTTAGATTAATTTTTAGATTACTACGCAGAGAGACTCCTATTCTTGCAACCCAGAAAAGGAATTAGAACAAACTTAGAATCCAGAAAAAATTCTTCCAGAACAGGAACATTTAGTTTTTATTATTATTATTTAGAAACTGTGGAGTACTCATTAATTTAGAGCACACTCAGAAAGTACTTATACTTATCTAGCATCCCAGAAGTCCAGAGGATACTTACTTACACTTATTTAGCAACACAGAACAGAGATTAGAGAAAAACGTGTAAAGCATTGCTTAGAGAGAGGTTAAAAGTGTTCTGCTCAGTCTGGAGAAATATCTTTTATTTTCTTTGAGTTAAAAACTATTGAGATTTATGCACATGCATTCACTGATCTAAGTGCTAAACTTTTGGTCCAACCTTGTATTTGTGGGAACATTTTCTAGAACAGCCAGCACAGAACCAGCTGCTGAATGTATTTTACTTCCTATTTTATAACGTTGTAGATTTATAACCTTGGATTTAAATCCAATTGGGGCTTTTCCTTTAAAATGCAGGAGAAAGGTGAAGTAGTAAACCAACCTTGAGCTAAAAAAATCAGAATTTTCATAGCAAGTCATTTGTAAGTAAAAATAAGTATCTTTTAGCTTTTAATACTCACAACAGTAAAACATCTTAATGCTGAGGTTTGTTGCACGCTGAGATAACACTTCATCAGAAACACAAACACACACCTGGGTCAAAAGAAATTTGTGACAATTTTTGTATAGTCCCCCTAAATGGGTTTGTGTTTTACTTTGCATTGAAATATATTTAACACCTATTGATATTAAAGGAGGATAAAGAGGATCCTCAAAATCTAGTAAAATAAAAAGAAAAATTTTGAGATGAGATTCAGTCATAGTGTAGGATACTGGAGGAGACCTTTAGAGGCTTTAAAGGGACCGTGCTTCTAGTGGTCAAAGTAAGGGCAAATATTAAATATTTAGCATTGTTGAAAGAACATCATCACCCAGTAGGAATCAGTGCAACATTAAAAGAGCTCACCAGCTTCAAGTAAGATGCATTTAGATGTCTGACAGGTCCTAGAAAATTTTGAGACGGGGCAGTTTCAATCCCTCCGTACGTGTCACACTTGTCTCCACTTTGTTTGGTTTTCATTCTGTCTACTGTCACACTGACTGCCCAGGCCCTCACACATGACTCACACCTGTCCTGCAGCCGTCCCAGGGTGCTTATACCTGCCATCAAGCCTTCATTGCTTCCTGTCAGCCCGTTAAAGGTTCATGCCTTCTGTTGTCCTGCTCCTGTTGTGTGATTCTGGGCTGTTTCCGTTTGCCGTCTACCTGCCTGTGAGCAAAATTTGCACTTTAATAAACCACTAAATCTGGCCCTGCCTGCTTGCTCATGTCTGCCCTTAGGTTTTCCATACTCTTCGTGTCATACAATGTCTCTGGCTGTTCATGGGGAGACACATTATCTCAATGTCAGAGTTCACATATAGGACAAGAGCATGTTGGATTTCCAAACTTGGTTAACTGTATTATTTAGTTCCTCGTTGTTGTTAAAGACGCAACTGTTTTTTAAAACATAAGATAAATCTTTATTGATTTGATATCTTCTACTTTAACATTAGCAGTAGCTGCAGTTTCGTCATGTTTTTATTTCCTCAGGCAAAGCGGATTGTTAAAATACAAAGATTTCTCTAATTGGTGTCCAAATTTCTCATTCTCATTAATAAAAACTGCTCTAAGGGCTGTTTGTTCTGGGTGAATATAGACAGACAGACAGACTCTTTGTACCGTCCTTTAGCAGTGACCCCCTGTTTTTTATACAAACACACACACACGCCCGCATAGACGCCTGCACACAGACACACACATGCGTGCATTTTGCTCTGAGGAAGCACAGATTCAGACATTACTTCTGCCTCACTGCCACACAAACAGGCCTGCAGAAGCTGGAGGCCTTTTCACCATTGAATGCTCACGCACACACATGCCCACACACACATTTGTGCAGTGTCCATCCCTGCAGGAATGGAGACATGTGGGAATCAGTTGGGAATGCCAGCACATATGTGTTGCTTTGTCCTTAATATGTGTCACAGATGACAGAGAAGCCAGCAGTTAAGGAAGCGGCTAAATCTGTATGCAGTTTGTGTGTTTTCTTCTTCTGGATCTAAAGGTTAGCTGCCTCCTTAAGTTGAAACGTGGCTCTGCTTGGCCTCTGCTCGCAATCAGACAATAAAAACCACCTTGAATCATGCGCTCCATTGCAGGTTGAACTATTTGTTTTTCACCAGCTTTAAATTGGCCCGATACTTGTTGCCTTGCGGCAAAGCAGCCAGGGTCTTTTGAACAGAAAATGTCTGACAAGAAGGACTGCTTGAATAAAAAGCAATCAGATCCAGACAGAAGAAATGTCTCACGAGAGAGATGGTCACATTTCTTTACTTGTCTGCTCACTTTGATCTATATGTCTATGTTTGATTTTACATTGTAGTTTTCTTTCCACCAACTTCTTGTGGCAAAATAGTAATATTCCCTGAGTGAATTTTCATATTTCTGAAGCTTTTTATTGTTTAATGAACACATTAACAATGCAGCAGTGAAGCAGCGCACCTTTAAGCATCTGTCATTCTCCTCTTCTGAGCCTCGTTTATTTTGGAATTCATGACGGCGACATCTGAAATCTGAAATGTGTGGGTAAATGAAAGTCTGGGAATTCAAACTCCTACTTTTGTTAAAAGGAATTACATACCACTTTAGTTTTATAACCTAATTAATCCACTGTCCCAAGTCTCAAATAATCTTTTTCTCAAAACACGCAAATGTGTTAACAATTTCCCGATTCATATCGTAAGGACCAAGGCTCTACTGAGGCTACCTGCTGCCTTCCAAGCTTGGTTTAAAAATCAATGGTTATCTTACCTTACCATTCAGGACGGTCAAAATGTAGTGTCAAGTCAAAAGTCATTTTAGGTATCTGGAATGAAATTCCAGTTACAGACTGATTTTATGGTAAAATGGCCTGCCATACACGGCCTAGGGACCGCAGTAGGATACCAGCTTCAAATTTAAATTTTTTTTAAAAACACACAAAATGAGAGAGAAACTTGGCCCAAACGTCAAAACGATCCACTGGGAAAATTCCAGGTACTCCCGGTGACGTAACTTGTATATTTATATGTTTTAATGTGGATATTTCTGCTGGAAGTGTCATCGATATTACTCCGTGAAGCCCTTTGTATTGCAATCTTTTGTGAAATTACTTGCAGAGTGAAAGTTTTGAAACGGAAAGGTTGACCCCAGAGGCTAAACTGTTAGCATAAAATTTTACATTCATATAATGAAAACAGTAGTATAACAACATAAAACGAGATAAAACAATTATACACACTCAAATTGAACTTTAAATGAAAGCCAGTGTAAAAAAAAAAAGAGGTTTTAGGCAGGATCACAAAATCTGTAGACTCCAGGGTGACCATATTGAGTGGTAGTTTGCATCGTAGAGACTCCCACTGCATCTATGATTTAATTTGGACCTCAGTTGTACTAAAAACGTCTTGGCTGGATGACCTAAGTGAGCCTTTGGGAGCTATATAAGTTGAGCACTTGGTTAAATGCTTGCTTCTCAAACTTTTTTCAACGTTAGGATAAAAGAACCCTTAAGAAAATGCAGCCAGTACAAACCTGCTAACACTGGAGGAATATGAACATGCCTGCTAATATCTGTGAAAAGAAATGGATCTGGACTGTTTCTTTTACATTAAAAACTAAAACTGTAAGCTATACGTAAAATATTTTTTGTGAATAGGTCAAGTTGACAAAATGACAAAACTGAACTTTGCATAAAATATATACAAATATATATTTTTAATATGTGTGTTTAAACGTATCAGCAGAGTCTGTATAAATCCAGTCATTGAATATCTTTGGAAAATTAAGAAGAGCAGGGATGTTTGTAACATTTAATCCAGTCAGATATTAGATTTTGCCTCCTCTGTTTGGTTCCTCTCAGTGTAAAAGCCTCACACTCAGCTGATGACGGGTTGATGATCTGTGATGCTGATTTTACGTAGAGTTTCTTATCTTGCATTTCCCTCTTTGCTTTGTTTTTATCTTGGTTGTGTTTTCCTCCAAATGGCTCTCGCGGTGTTCTCCACACCTCCACTGTTTCTTTCTACTTTTGCACATCCAGTCATGAATTTATTATGTGAATAGAAAATAGAGCAATGACTTTTCATCCCTTTTTCTGCTTGCCATTGCTCTAGAATGAATAATTCAGGCATTGGGGTTGAAATTAGGATAAGGGTTTTCAAAAAACAAATAAATATATATATATATTGAAGTTGAAGTATTCTCAGGTTGGTTTGGAGCGGCGAGCTGTCGGCACCTCTTCTTTGGTGCTTGTGATTCCTTATCTTTCTCTTCTTGCCGCCTGTCAGTCCTCCCATCGTTTCACTCACTATCTCATGGAGAGAGAGCAGAACTGTCGCTGTCTCCTTTGTCCTTGGGAAGGACGGTTTAAGGATGGGAATGTTTCTGTTCTCCTGTTTTACAAAGCTTGTGCGTCCTCGAGTGTTGATCCTGAGGGCTGTTTGTTGCGATGATAATGATGATCACGCATGCTGTTTTACAGATTTCTGCTGCATTACTTTGATGGTGTAAAATGCAACAGACAGTTTATTCCCCCAGCTGTCACCCTCAGAGAGCACCACTGATCTCATTACCAAGCACTTGCCACGGCGCAGTTTGAAATGCAAGAGATGTGCTGCGTTTAAGGTGGCAGTTCTTGAACGCCCAGAAACGAGTCCCTCTATCTTCCACTTTCACTTGTACGACATTGTATGTGAGGACTTCACATGGCGAGGGGATAGAATGACCCTCTCTAGACTCCGCTTTGTCGACCTCCGTCATTTGCCTGCAAGGACAGTGAAGATTCTCCATGTCCAAAGATGATCTGTGCATTGACAAACACATTGGCTTCACATGCACACGAGGCCAATCGTGCGTTTGGAAACGTCCCAGCCTCCCAGGGTATCACTGAGACATCTCAGCCGTGACCTCGGTAAGAGCCGGGGAGGGAGCAAGATGAGCATTAGTGGCAGCTAATGTGAGAGATGAAGAGAGTCCTTGAATTTTAACTGGATGCTCCCAGAGGGAGGACTCCAAACATTTCTTTGTATCTCCTTTGCTTCCTCTTGCAGCCCAAGGGCCCCGATGGCTTCAGTATTCTGTCCAGGAGGAGTCTCTCTTTATTTTTTGGAGAGAAATCATTTGATTAATTAGCAGCAAATGATTTATGTTATCTGTTTTCAGCAAAGGATAATGACTCTTCCTCCAGCAGGAACTAAGTTCTCCGCGGGGTAAATGTCACTATCGCCTATCAGGAATGTGATCTGGGTTTCAACAACGTCAACCTTCTGGTGCTGAGAGATTTCTTTTTGTGAAACTTTCTGTAACAAAAGTTGTAGTTTTCAGAGTATGAATACAGCAGGAGCTTTTCTTCAAATATTTCAGAAGCACAGCTAATGAGCTGAGAAAGCTTTTACCAAGTTGATAAATCACTGTCTGTGGACAGAATTGCATTGACCTTTGAATCGCTTGCATCAATTTCATAAATCAAAATTTTTTTACAGACAAACACTAGTGACTTAGATAACAGACACTTTTAAATAAGTCTGCATATTCTAATCCTTAATTAATGTTTTATTACTTAAATCTACCACGATTAAGTTGCTTGGAGTTGTGCTAGCTGGATCGGGCATCACAAGAACACATATTTTCTGACAGTAAATTGGTTCAAATAGGGATCAGAACCAACACAAGTTGAAAAATGGTCTAATACAGTTGCAATAGTTTAAGTACATGGCATGGTTGGTTTTGGGTAAAATGTTCCAGTGTGAGTATAAACAGTGGGTAGGAAATGAGTGAATTTATATTTCACTTCGATAACCTTTTTGAAACTTAGTGATTCTTTCTGTTCATTGTACCATTGTTATCAGGAGTTATATGCTTGGCCTAACCTGTAGAAATGGGATACATACAATCTTTTTAATTTTGCACTTAAATATATTTTTTGACTTTACAGATACACATAATCAGACCTTGTGATACCTTAAACCTTTCCCAAGCTTCAGGCCCTGCTTTGCACTTGTGCCTTCAGCGTCTTTTATTTGCTCAGCCACTTTTCTGACCTTTCCAGACGCTTCGTCCCCTGCGAATTCCCTTCTTCTCCCTGGCAGTGATCTGTTTCTTTACACTACCTTGCTCTGCAGCGTTTACAAAGCCCTCACACACAGATGTGTGTATAGAGATGTGTGCACTCAGGACTATTGTAGATTTTCCTGTGGGATCTCCGGTGAGAAGAGGGGCCAGAAAGTGTGATGATCACCAACTGTTTTTGCGAAGCACTGCCTTCACACACACACAGACAACTCTCCTGCACAAAACACACACGTGCTTTGTTGGTGTGCAACCACAAGCCAAACAGCTTTGCCAGTGCTCAGGGATTGCTGTCTTTGTTTCCGTACAGCGGAGGGTTCGGCTCTCTCCTCCACATCGCCTGCTTTCTTTCATCCCACGTCTCCATCCTTGTCACTCTCCATTTTCTGTCTTCCCTCCCCACCTCCCAACATCATCCAACTATGTCTCCCTTTTTTTTTAACCTTCACCTCTATTTCACCGTCCTTCTCGCCCGCTTCGTTCTGTTCTTTCATCCCCACATCTGAAACGGTGGTGACAGCTCCCATTGGTTGCAGCAGCCGAATCAGAGAAACAGGCAGCCAATAAGCTTTTGGGCTAACAGGGTCACTGTTATCCATGAAGCCGTGCAATTACTCTGCTGTCTGCATCCCTGCTATGTATGCATATGCAATGCTTTCCACATCCATGCACACTTGCACAGTGCATGAACATCCTTTTTGGGTGCATGGTTTATTTACCACACCTTGACTGAAAAAGGGGAAGGTCATTTTCTTTATGTTGGAAGATCTCAAGTCAATGATGCTTTGACTTTATTTTTTATTTTTTTGCACATTTTTAAAAACAAGACGATGCGTCAACAATCGAATAAAATTGAAGTCTTCTCCAATCGGTTTATGCATGCATGTCAAAGCCACAAATATTTCCATCTTAGATTCTCTCCTCATATGAATCCAGCATCATGCTGTTGTTCAACGGCTGCAGAAGGAAAACTGTCACACTGCTCTCCTCTCCCCCATCTTTCTCCTTCTAACTTGCTTATTTGCCTGCCACGTAGACGAGCTTCTACTTTGACCATGTACCAGTTAGTCAGGCGTTTTGGGTCACTTCCTCTAGGAGAATTTGTAGCCATTTTTCTTGATGTTGATTAATATGCCAAATTGCCGTTCATGTTGTGGTGTAACATGCTTCATGTTTGGCCTCTCTTGTGGCATTCGGCGCAGCATCAGCCCTAATTTGCATCATTAGATTCTCGCTGTTGACCTTCCTTCATCCTCAGCGACACAGAGGCAGCGTCCCTCTTACCTCCCTCCCTCCAATTTTTCCACCTTCTCTTTCATTCATCACATTCGCCTCTTTCCTGTTCTCAGTGTCTGTCATCTCCTTCCTTTGATGCCCAACTCTGCCGCCTTGTCTTCTCATTGTGCGCCGGTTGCACAGCTCTTTACTTAACTACATCGTTTCAGTCTCCTCCAATCTGTTCGCAGCTCTTTGTGCAATTATCACATTTGCAGAGGCATTTCAAGGTTTTAGCTGCCTTAATTCTTAATTCTCTGTCTGCCTATTTAAAAAGCTAGAGAACTGAATTAATTTCTTTTTTTCTTTCTTTTTTTTTTTTTTAGACCAAAGGCATTTAACGACAAACCTCGCAGACACTCTAAAACACACACACTTGCACACACTCCGTATTGTGCATTTCAGGGGAAATGTCTCTAGGGAAATGCTTTAAGTCGCCTGGTTATCATCTCAATCTCTAACTGCTCCGCTGTTGCACGGAGAAAGACGTGATTTCATTTCCCAATGACCAATCCACAGGATAACCTTACCGGTTTCTTATCAGGAAGCTAATTAGCCTTTTGAAAGGAAATGGCAGAAGAAATGAACTCCCTTTACATCCCATCTAGACTGGAGTAATCAGAGCTCTGATGATAGAGTCTCCTGTTTGCATGGTAGAGGTTTCCATTAGCAAACAGTGAAAGATGTTCACTGTTTCAGATAGTGAACTGGATTTTTTTTTTTACATGTCAGAAACACAAACTTCAGTGTATTTTTGGGGTCATCTTATGTCATAAACCAACATACAAACTGCAAAACTTATGAAATGAAAGAAAAACTATGCATGTTTATCTACATTTTGACTGGCTTTCTTCATCCTGTTGTCTAATAGGTGACTGCTACGACAGAGCTCAAAGGTCACACCAACAGGGAGACACAACACGAATACGAGTCTCTGAATATACATTTATTTAGCACAAATGTAAAGTCAAACTTTATAATATGAAGTGTGAAAGTCAATGAAATCATTGGTGTCTGTTGTGCCTGAGAAGGGTTGTATGTGGAAATATTACGTGCTCTCAAAATGATCTACAAAGTGAAAGGCAGTGACAAGCCAGTGGAGGAGAGAATTATGGGTAAACTCAGGTTCCCCAAATGAATAATCAGTGTTGCAAAGGAGAGATAAATATCCAACGCAACCACAAGATTCATAACAGTGACCTGTTACCAGATTTTCCCCCCTGAACTGTGGACCTCTGCAGCTGCTCTAGAGTTACCATGCGCTTCTTGGCTGTTCCTCTGATTAACTCCCTTCTGTCGAATGGCCAAGTCTCATAGGTTGCATTGGTGGCGTATTTTTACTCATTCTTACAATTGATTCAGCAATCCCCCAGGAAGTGTTTATTGCTTAAACCATTGTTTCATAACCTAACGCTACCTCTGACCTGTCTAATGTCTGATGTCTAATGGCCCTCATGGTGCTATTTGATGATAACTTTTCTTTATGAAGTCTTTACAAAACCGCTGGAATTTTACTGAGATTAAATCAAACAGACTCTAGTTATGATTTAGGTGACATCTGAAGGAACTTGGTTAAAAACATAAGCACACAACATTTTGTCTTGTTTTTCTAAAAGGAATATGCACTGAAGTTCTTGATTGTAACATAACAAGCTGCAAAAAGTAAGGGTGTGAATACTTTTTTGAGGAACTAAGTTTCCTTCAAAACCAAACATTGTCTTTAAACCTACAGAAAACATCAAACGAGCTTGATGGTAGTGACAGAGCTCTTTTGGAGCTTGTTTGAGATAATTAATGACTCATTTCGATGCACAGCAGTAATAAGGCCACAGATCCCCAGAGGCTATGGCTAATTCAAAGCAGTGTAGACAGTTGTCACAATGGGTGTCATTCAGAATGATCAGTGTCTATATACGTAAGGTCAAGTTTTAATAAATGATTTCATCTCGCTGCAATTCTTAAAATTTTATCTTCAAATGGCTGCTTTGCTAACAATGCATTAATCTCTGAGTTTGCTAATTAATTACATCCAAGAAGAAACAATTGCTTCACTAAATCCTTTTTCGCAATACACTAAACAAAAAAACAAAAAAAAAAATTAAGTAAACACTGGCTTAACAGCCATAAATTGTGCAGCTCGCTGTAGCTTTCGCAGCGCACATACCAGACTTAATGACTTGTGTCTGGCATGTGGCCAGACCTCTGATCTGCAGAGCGAGCTCTTCATCTATCCTGCATAAAAAAAACAACAGAAAAACTGCAGCGGTTCACATGCAGCTCAGTGTCGCAGACTGGCACATGCGCCTCTTCAGCACATCAGAGCGATCCTGCTGGGGACTGATAACAGAAGAAACAGGTGAACTCATGCATCCGTCAGCAGAAGGTCAGCTCTGCCTGAGCTAGAACTGTCTCACTAATGAGGAAACAACTTTTTCTGTGACAAATCTGCTGCAAAGGGGAAAAAAGTATTTAAATTCATTAGACTTTTCGCGATTTGTATTTCATATGTTTCCATTCATTCTAACAAGATTTATCGTTATTGAGGGAGAAGAATCTGCGATAGACAGATGGGACCAGAATTTAGGCTCTTGGACTAAATGCAAACTGTACTCACTGTGAAAACAGTCATAGCAGCATCACACTATTCTCCAGAGGGAACAGGGAAGTTAGTCAAAGTTGTTCGGAAAATGAAGATGGTTAGATAGAAGCTAAAGACCGAAAAAGGATGGAGACATGAATGGAGATTCGCCTTCCGGCCATAAAGAAATGCTTAAAACAACATCGGAATGATCTGAAATTGGCCTAGTCAAAATCCAAATAAAATTCTGTGTAAAGACTTATAGTATATATAATTCACTGATGCTTTCCATCTAATCCAACTGGGTTTTGGCTTTTTTTGCACAAAGAAACAAGTGTCTAGGTGCACAAAATTGGTAGCTACAGACTCCTAAAATTTACAGCTGTACAATGGTTCCTCCCAGATGGGTTCAATACAAATGCACAATATCCATGGGTGCTTTAATTGTCTTATCTTGATGAAACCAAGTGGAAAAAAGAATATGAGATTGATTATATTCAGAGATGAGAGAGTATAGGTGCAAAATTTACAGTTATGTATTTTAGTTTTGTTATGGAAATTTCATTTATCAAAGAATGAGAAGCTGTTTCAATAATAAGAGAAAGATTCATCTTTGTCTCTATGTTTCGTTATTCAAAGGCAAAAGCGTTTGAAGATCCGTCTCACTGAACGCAGTCAGGAGAAGAGCCCTGAACAACACACATCACATCGTTATATAGGAAAAAATCCCACCCAAAGTCTGATCTTATCTCTATTGCCAGATGGACCACAGAGACAATCCTTACCCCCACCTCATGAACTATACCTCACCTCTTGGACGGGACGATTTTATGGCAGAGAACTAAAAAGGATTCCAAGAGAAACTTCTAATTCTTCTTTGTTAGTTACTCACGGGTGCAGGGTCAAACAAGGGTACAAACTGCACTCCGCACATGTCGGTCCTTTAAGACAATTTCCAGGTGAAGCATTTTACCCAAGATGTCTTCAGGTCTCTTCTGCTATCACAGCTGTGGAAAACATCTAAACATTATCTGGAAACTTCCTTAATGGAAAAAAAAAAACCCACATCTTGCAGAAATACAAAAACACAGCAGATATAATCAGTAAATAAATAGTAAAAAGTATCATCAGTTCCATCAAAAGTTAAATAAGGCTAAAAACAAAATTTTCTATTGCAGTTTTCAAGTAGGAATTAACAGAAATGTTATAAACCTTCTCAGACTACAGGAAGTGATCAGATTTTTTTTTGAGTCAAAAACTGGGGGAGCAAAAGCAGAACCACCGTGTATTCCAGGGTTTCAGGTCTCTGCGATATTATAAGATTCCAGTGAAAGTTACTGAAGTTCGCAGTCATCATTTTCTTAAAACAATCATTTAACCAGTCAATTATTCCATTAGTTCTCCCTTTCAAGGTGAAACTGGAACAAGTGCAGCAGGGTTTTTGGATATATTCTCTGAGCACATGAGCAATATTTGCCGTGAACATAAGGAGCTTAAGCAGTGAGCTGAGCAATTTTTTTTCAGCGACTGATTAGGATGTAAACCAATCTGCTCCCTCTATAGCTCTGACCTGCTGCTAATAACGTCGTGAAAGAGATGAAATAGCCTCTGCCCTCAGGACTTCTGATTGCACTGTGGTCCCTGAACTTTGTGTGACTTCATTAGGACTAGAAACGGCGGGAAGTCTGATGTTATACAATGAAAATAGTCTACAGTGTGAGAGCATGTCTGACTTAATTTGAATGGACTGGAAACCTGAAGATGCAGCACCTGAGTAGAGATTGTGTGGATCTGGGCAAGGTTACAACCTAATCAGACAGACTCCCGGGCTGCCCTCTGTTGTTTGTTTACCACACAATACGGTACAGAGCGTATCCACCGGTGTGTCTGTTTGCATGTGCATGAGCGCATGCTGTGTCTGTTATTTTATGTGTCTGTGCGCTCAGTATGCAGAACTACGGGCTCGTATCAGAGCCAGAAAAAAAGCAGGTCAAAACACCGTGGGGTGCGAGAATCGTCAAAATGGTTGCAACTAATTAAACCTGTCGTGGCTTTAAGGAAAAAGAAGAAGAAAAAAAAAAAAACTTGTTCATCGAAAGTGGGTACTGATAAAAATGTGCTTCGTTTTCTAAACCTTTCAAGGCAATAATGTCTCCAGTGGGGCCAGCTGGCTACTCTACCGACAGCGACTGACTCAGAGCGTGAATACTTACTCGTCTCAGACAGATTCTGAGCATCAAATCCTCTTCTCAGCATTAAAAATTAATAAACTGCTTTCAGTGAAGACTGACTTGGGAATTTGTTAAAATATGTTGTTTTTTTTTCATGCAGGGACAAGACTGGCTGTGTGATGTATAACACATCTGAATGATCTGTAATTACTGACAAACAACAACAAAAAAATTGATCTATTGTTTTGTTTTCATTGCAGTTTATATTGCATTTACAAAAAGGCAATCAAAAACAACAAAATATGCATTTTTTTACTTTGAGAAAATACAAATTTATTTGTATTTTGCTTACAAATAAACGTCTTACCTTTTGCTTTTTTTTTATCAAATACTGTATATCGTTCATTTATCTCCCAAGTTGCCTCCTATTGTCTTCTATAATGTGATTCTGCTGCGAGATATGAACACATTCATTTATTTAAAAAGATTAGAAAGAGTTTAATGTGGGATTAAGTCAAATATAAATGGATAATGTGAGAAGTGTAGTTTGTTTTTGAAGAAAATTAAACAGGCATTTTTTAAAAAGATAAGATGGCAACGTAAAAGTTTCTGGTATCTGCTTTCACATTTTAGCTTCTTATTGATTTATGCTATTCTCATCAATAAGTTGAAAAATATTTATTGGCGTTTCAGCGGTCAAATGACCGGCCGCCTTCATATGTTATCTGGTGTTAATTTAAAAAGAAACACAGGCCAGCTGGTGTACCAGAATCATGCAACAGACTTTAAGTAGCCGCCATGAATGGAAAGTAATATTCAAAGTTGTTTTAATCTTTGCTAGTCACTAAAATGTTGGGAGGGGATTCACATTGGACACAAGTGTCCAGATAGATTAACATGACATAAACATCACGATGGGCTCAAATCTGGGTGTCTACTTATAAACTTGTCCTTGAATAATAAATACCTCGCATGTTGCAAATGTTCTATAAATGTGGGTCAGGTCCAAATATTTTGTTTTTGCACTCAGAAATGCAACAGATGGGACACAACAGGTTTGCAGAGGAATTCATCGTTTGTTCTACTTCTGAAAAGAACAAACAGCAGCTGAAGTGAGTCACCGCATGCCGTTACGTTTTATTTTTATTTTTCTCTTTAATTCTATCATCCCTCTGTGTATATTTATCAGAACTGTCAGACAGGACTGTCTTCAGCTGTCAGCTCACAGCCGCAGAGAAGAGGAGGAAACAAACACAGGCAGAAAAGGAGATGGAAACAGAGTGTGTGTCTGTATATAGGTTTACATGTAGGATTCCAGCATAAGCTATTTTGGGAGGAGGATTTCACTCCAGGCTGACACTGAAAGGCGTTTTTGAGGCTCTAAGTTTTTTTTTTTCAGCATTTTGTATTGTTAAAAATTGGTAAGTAATGATGTAATCTTGTAGTGCATTATGATTCGTATTGTAATTGCATAAGTCGCCTTATTAAAGTGTTATTAACAATTACAAACATACTCTAAACCATTTGTGGTTCAAAGTAAAATTTGAAGTGGATTAAAGTGGAAAGAGAGTCAGAGTACTGAGTATCAGGAGGAAGGGAATCTAAGATGGCAGAGTGGCTGAAAGCTCCGGCCCTCATGGTGACCAGATGGAAACAGGAGAAGTGTGATCATCTGAGAAAGAAGATTTAAGAGTGCAGATGGGTGCACTGATGAGCAGGGAGTCACAAAGATACACAGAAGCAATGCAAACAATATCCTTTAAAATGACAAGATGAATTTTGTAAATCAGTATGAAACTTAACCGGTAGCCAATGGAGATGTTGGACGGCAAGAGTGATGCGATAAATGTAGGGATTTGTAGTATATTGAAATAGTATAGCAGCAAATTTCTGAATTAGCTAAAGATGAATGAATCACTGCCAATGAGAATGACTTTTTTGTTGCAGCTAAGTTTGGAAGAAATTGGTGGAAAACCAGGAATTGGCTTTGTATAATCCATTACAAAGGGAAGTGTGAAAAAGAATGAGAAAAGTTTGGCACAAATATTCATCTGTCATCTTGCACTGTCTTTGCAGAGGATCATTAAGACTATAAATAAAACATAACCCAAGACGACTCATGCGGAACTGGAAATGGCTTTGAATGCAAGCACTTGATTATGACCATCAGTGTGGTCATAGAGGTATGACTAAAACCAGTTTAAGGATGTGTTTTATACCAATAGGAGCCTTCTTTTTTTTCACCATTTCCAATTCAACTCATTTTAGTTCATGCTCTAGCTGATCATCATCAACAATCTCACAAGCCGTGATTTTCCAACATCATGTAGATGTTTGAAAATGTATTAACTTTACCATGCAACAAAATAACAAAATAACTTTTCACCATAAATATGCCTACTGTTGATACAATCTTCAGTAAATTTCTCAGCTAAAACAAACATGTTTTGCCTTTGTTTTTAGATACAAGCATTAAGGCGTGCTTAATGTTCTTTTAACTTTTGTTCCGGCAGATACGGCAGAAACCTAGCTCTTTCAAGGAACGTGATGGAAATGAAAAACAGACCTAGAGAAACCAGAGTTTTTCTTTCACATTTTATTTGCAGCGAATGCGAAGAGCGAAACATAGCAGCAGAAAACGCTGATGCACTAATGAAAATACTTCAGAGGACAGAAGCACTACTCACCGTCTCTTCCACCTTCACAAACACATGCACCTCATTGATGTGTGTAATGATTTTGATGATGCGAGCTGCTCTGCTGCTCATTATGATGAAGAAGAAAACAGCTAAGCCACTGCTGCGTTGGAAGACAGCAAGACTCTGAACAGAGTAACAAAAAACATCCAAGATCTGAAAAGCAGAAGAAAATAGTTTTCCTTTAATGATATGTTTTGAGGGACATATTTGTGCAGGGTAAGCTAAACTAACAGAACGTCGACAAATCCCATCTTAGCAAGAGAGGACAAACTCAAAACGCCAAAGGCATTCAAAACTGTTAGAAAGTTATCTTGCCTTGCTTTATTGCACAGAGTCTTTTCTCTTCTGAGGTTCCATTAAAAAGTGAAGTGAAAGCAAATTTCTGAAAAAATAAACAACAATGGACCTTTGGAAAGTGCTGGATGAAAATGTTTTTGCACTTTCAGAGATTTGTTCTCTTTATACTTTCTATCAAGTTAAGCTGTATAAATACATTGTTCAAGTTATGATTTAACTCAATGAGGGGATGAAGTTACTGAAAACTACTTGGCCGTATGTGAAAAATGATCACCATACGTGATAAATCATGTCATTTCACCCTCTTTTTCACCGTCTTCTGTTTAAACATACATAATTGTTTGGTCAGAAGAACACAGCTCATGTATTTAAACTTTGGAATCTAAAAAATTACAGAAAAAATATATACATTTGTGTTAACAGTCTGGCATTTCACAAACAGAAAAACACAGAAAACCCTATCTGACCCAAACCAGGAAATGTGTAGTGGTTTTTAGCTGAAAGTTTGACAAGAAAGTAAAAACAGAATCCGTCATTATGGGTTCTTCTTTCCTCTTTCTTGCCACCGAATTGTCCTTTGACAAAGAAATTAGATTTCCTTAGTAACCTCAATTTTTGCTCCGCGTTTCATCAGCTGCTTCATGTGCAGCTCACCTGTTTCCAATCAGTAATCACCTCTATATATATATGTGTGTGTATGCTTTGTCAGATCCTCTGTCACGTTTCATTTTGTGCATGTGCTTTATTTGTTTTGATCTCTTCTTATCCTGAGTCTGCACTCTGCATGAGGGGACTTGGGCTCATTCAAGTGCTTACTTTGGCATTAAGATTTTTAGCACATGTGGCACATGTGCGCTGGTGTGGCTGTTCATTACTCTAATGGCAAAATATTTTATGGATTAGCTGTGTGAGCACCTTCTGCTGCGCTGGGTGAAACAGATACAGATTAAAGCTATCAGTGTGGCAGGATTATCCAGTCTGACTCCCTGCTGTGCCTGAAGCCCCTCACTGAGGTCCTAGTGTCAGCGAAGTTCAAAGTGAAGAAGTGACACATATTCATGGATGCGCACACCCACACAGAGAAGAAACGACCTTTTGGACTAATCTCCCCATCTAACCCACTTACCATTGTCTACTTTCTGCCTACACACTGACCCAGACAGCTCATGTCTGAATCCAGGGACATTTATAGTGTGGGCACAACAGTGTGAACCTCTTTCACCGTTTAAATTATTTATAGTATTGTAGCAGTAAATGGTTTTGAGGTTGGTTTAAAACGTTCTGCGAGGCTTGGAGGACATTCTTTGGTAAATAAGCTGCACATACAGTATGTTCTTATTTATGTTATTGTCTCTTAGGGGTTTTTTTGATCACTGTTTGTTTCAGCTCTGCTGCATGGGTTGTTCTTTCTCTGTGACTGTCAGGAACTGTATTCGTTGCACCGTGTTTGTTTGGTTTCAGCTGGATTCCTGGCTGACTTTGATCCGGTTGAAAACCGAGGCCAGATCTTGGCATCAGCAGTTTGTGGGAAACGGCATGTAAGAAAAAAGAACTGATAAATCTTTGAAGTCTGAGACATTTTGGAGATCACCTAGTTGTAAAGGAAGGAGAACAGTGGCTTGCTTTGAGTCTGAACGATTCTTTTGTTTCGTGAAGCATCCTCTCTGTTGCAAAGGTATTTCCCAACGAGACTGTAAGAGGTGTTCAGTAAAGTGTGTGCCGCTCATCTCTCACTGTACTGGAGTTTCGTGTTGTTGACACTGTGTGTGAGCTTTGAAACTGACAAAGTCGATGTGGTAGCTTGCATCCTCGGCTCAACAGCCTGTCTACTAAGTGTATATGCAAACTGTGAGAGTTGAAGTGTGTGACCATGTGCGGGAGCAACAATGTCACTAGTATTGACAGACAGGAAGTGCTCAACCCCCAGGCGACTTAGAGGCCATATATAGGCATGCCAAAAATTTTAATTATGTCTGAATAAACTTTATTAATAGATTTATTAGTAATTTTACAGTTCTTAGAAGCACATGTTATCTTGCTCATTTTATCAATTAGTGGTGCACTGCAGAAATACTGCAAGGTCTTTATGTAGGAACAAGAAGAAAACTATTTCTTTATGTTGTGGTTTGCCATAAGCCATGTAGGCGACACAACAAACGTGGAAGAATGTGCTCTAGTAAGTTGAAGCTTGCACAAAACATGTGTAGTGTTGTGATGTGGCAATCACAACTTTTCCTTAAATTTGACCAATCACCTTAATGTTTTCTGTATTTCCTTCTTTCCTGATCAATATTTGCAATTTTGACCAATCCTCTTATGCCCCCTTCTAATTTAACTTCCTGTTTTACGTTTCCCTGAAGCCAAACATGCAAGATGAAAGCATGTGTGACACTAAATAGTATCATTTGCCTTTTAACCTTTCCTTTGTTCTGTAAATACAGTTCACATTAACTTAATTTGTATTATGGGTGCAACTCTTGAAAAACGATGCCCCGGCCTAGACAGTCTCGATCCAGTCTGACAGAACTTGAGTTATTTTGCAAAGAAGAATCTGTAAAAAAAAAAAATGTGGGTCCATACAGTGAAAAGACAGTTTCATTTGCTGTGAAATGTTGTTCTGAAAAGTACTGAGACATAAAGGTGGGGAACTAAAGACGAACTCATTTCCCAATTTTTTATTTTATTTTGCTATTTCACATAAAATATTATTAAAACATGTTGCAGTTTGTGGCTGTAATAAGACAAAACTAGAAAAAGCTAATCAAGTACAGCTACAAGGCACTACAACAGGAGTCCAACACCACATTGGGTTTCCACCACTGCTAAAATAAGTCCTTTATTTTGTGTAAAACTCTTCTTATATTGAACTGAAATTGAAGATCATCCTTTTAACATTTCTCATATTATTGGAGACTGCTCGGTCAACTGTTTAATCCCAAGTTATGAATTCCCTATTAATTATTTTGCTTTTTCTGTGGACACTTGTCAGAGTTTTGCAAATAATTATCTCATGAATAAGTTTGTCTCTCTACTCTAAGCTGGAGACAAGGTGAGGTGGACCAAGCTGTTCTTGGAGAAACCGGTTTCAGCTGGTTCAGAGAGACACCTCTACTCCTTATCTTTAAGTTTCTGTTTTATGACCGACCCCCACCTCGCTTTCAATGAAACCAGGCTGCTGCAGGGGGACGAGTTGGAGTTGTCCTGAGGCACCACTGAGACTTTCCCCCTTTGGAAAGAATGGAGACGAGCTGTGTGGTTCTTTATATGAACAGGTTAAAATACCCAACACACTATTCAAACTTTTTCTGAAAAAATCCTGAAAATAAACAAGCTGTTCCCTGCAGCAGTCACAGCTTGACTTTAAATTTGGCCGTGTGCTGTCAGTAGAACATTACTGCCGTATTCAAGAAAAAGGTTTGTGTTTTTTGGGGGGTTTTTTTGGCTCCTATCAGCTGAAGGTCAAAGAAAGCAGCATGTCAATCTTAATCATTTTGCTCTTACTGCTTCAGTGACTCAGATTACTTACACTAGGAAGACTGAGCTGCTACAGTAGGATTTCAACATGGGCATCTTCTCTCTGTGAAAAGCATCTCATCACTAAATGCAACCCACTGAAATAAGGGTCACATCAGTTGTAGTCTGTCACATGAGTTTGCTGCAGTGGCTTCCACCATGAAAGCAAATAAGGTTTTAAAGGCAGGCCATGTGTGTTTGGTGAGTTTTCTTCAGTCTTGAAGACTGAATTTTAGCTGCCATGCCACAGTAAGTGAATTGAGGTGAACACAGACAAACCCAAAAACATTGGTTTTGTTGTTTTTCAGAAAGTTTGTGTCTAATTTGATGTAACTAAGGTTATATCAAACCATTCATCATTCTTTCCCAAGTTTTAACTTCTCGGCTCATATCTTGAGATGTTGTTTTAGTGTTTCCAAATAATCTTTTTTCCTTATGATCCTGTGATGCCATCTGTTTTTATGAGGGTTGCATTGTGATTAAATTTTTTATTCTGATTTTATAGAAGTGGCCTCTTACTTGCCCGTGTTGGGACTCATTGTGGATAATGACACGCTCACACCACAAGATCTTGTGCTGCTGTTCTCAGGGTTGATCCACAAATTTTGCACCAAAACATTGTAATTTAGGAGAACATGTCAGATAGATTTATGTGTCCTTACTGTTTATACTTGCCTCTGTATAGTTGAAATGCTGTCAGGTAATTTACTATATCAAAAGCTTACAAAGTCATGACATCCTCATTTGGCCTTCCCCAACTTATTTAAAGACACATTTGTCTGCATACAAAGGAAAAAATGACTGGCTTTTAGCAAGTAGAAATGATTTCTATAATCCCAACACATCTAAAACACAAAGTCTTTCTTTTGATTTAAAGCCAAACAGAAAGATAAAACATTGTGGGGTTTTATACAATGTATGAAAATATCTGGTTTAGATCTGCTCCTTGTTTTTTAATACAGATGTTTGTCCGTTTCATCCTGCCTTGCACCTCCATAGTGCTGTTAAGCCATATTCCACACTTGACTTGGGCTTAAAGGCAGTGACTAAGCACATATTCAATATAGGACTTACAGCTACTTAGCAATGGAAAGTACAAGCTGTCAGCTTTTCTGTGAAATGTAAAAACCTGTCAAGTTTGCAATAATGTAAAGCATTCTGTAATAACCTGCTGACTGCTTGGCTGCTTAAAACTGTCCGTGATTTCAGGAGAGCTTTATATTGCGTTTATGCCTCTGTGTGAATCACACAGCATTTGTATGAGACTGCCAAAGACAGACAGATAAAACTCAGGAAGTGGTTCCAACAGAAAAAAGGTATTTAGTTGCTTTGTTGGCCAAATATAATGCTCTCCAACTATTTGACTGACATATAGTGCATTCTGAACAATGTGATGTTTTTATCCAGGTGAGGTAGCAGGTGAAACAGCTGTTGTGCAAAACATCTGTCAGTGTTTTCACCTGTGCAGGCTGCTGATGTATACATGAAGTGGCAGGAATCTTACTGCACACATCTGCTCATTAGGTCAGCTAACTAAAATTGAGTTATTTTTAGATTTTGGGCTGATTTCCCTTACATTTCTTATGCTTTCCTCCTGCACAGCTGGCTCATGGCAGACTGTGCCTTCATCTCTGTCTGGATGGCTGTTAGATTTGCCCCTGATGAAGCTTTAACATCTGGCCCATGGTAATGTGCAGCTTGTAGCACAGATAAGAAGGTTTCTAGTGTGTCTATTGCTCAGGTGCAGGACCAGAGATGAAAGGTTAATGCTTTGAAGATGGATGAGAATATGTTTTTTTATTGCATTTTCACTGATAAGTTTAGAAAGTACTTTCCAATGAAATGATTAAAATATAGTAAGATGGTCATTTGACTATTTTGCAACATCATGCTGCCATGTGCAATGACCAAATATTGTGCATTTTTTAGTTTGAAGGTAATTATCAGAGAATAATTTATGAAAAGAATAAAAATGATCATTCCAGCTGGTTATCTTTTGCGTGAAGATTTTTTAAAAATAAAACTTATTTTCAGTCAGTCCCAGTTGACGAACATGAAGCAGGTAGAGTATTCTTCTTAAAACAGAGCTCTGAGGGATTTCATGAAATATGCTGAATATTTTTTTTTATATTTTTGGGTGTAAAAGGCAGACAGAAGATAGCTGAACAGTGACAGTAGATTCTGCAGTCAGTCAACAAAAGATCATTTAATACTCTAAGAAGAGACCACTCAGAAAGAAGGTCTTGTTTAAAACCTAATTGAAATGATAAAAAACACAAGACTGTTCCAGAATCCTGCAAAATAGTCACTTGAAAGGAAGGTAAGGGATGAGAACAGAAGATGAAAATATTGCAGGTTTTACTCTTAAATAAACCGAGACTCTACGTAGTGTGATAAATAGGAGAAAAACGTCACTATTTGTTTGGAGAACAAGAGTAAATGTGTATCTTTTTATGTGTCTGTTCAGTAGATGATGCACTGACGCCCCCAGCTCTGTGTGTTTGGAGTAGTTTGTGTATATGTGTGTGTGGAAGCAAAAAAGGAAGGTTCAGGATCACTTCCTGTTCTTGAGTCAAGCACTGAGGACGTTGTCTGCCTTGACAATGTCAGCTCACTGATTCATGCCGTGGCTCTGCTGCTGACCCGTAGGATGACTGTCAGGGGGGGCGGAGTGTGAAGACAGGTTGCATCCATCAAATGGCCAAAGAGCAAAGAGGGTGTATGCGCACAAACACACACACACCCCCACCCGCCCGCACTCATGCCCCCACACACGCACACACAAACCTTTTATACTCAGATTGGTTGTTAGATTAAAGTCTCTGAAAAGCAAAGTGTGCAAAATTGATTATCCAATCGCAATGTAATGCTGTGCATGTCACTGGGCCATCTATAGCTGCAGTTAAAAAGAAGGATTTAGTTTCATATCTAGCGTAAAACGGGTCAGTAAAACTGTATTCAGAATGTTTAAATACTGCAGTGATGCTCACTGGTCAGGAAGTGTTTGCACCAGGCTTGTAGCAAAAATTTTGCAAGCTGAAAATTAGCAAAACAACAGAGAATATGCTCATGGTAACCTTAAACCAGAGCTGTCACAGCATGTTAATTTGTTGATTAAGCTGTTTGAGAGGTCTTCATGCAAGGTTGTGAATGATTCACACATTAAAGCAATATCTGTCATGTTTTATGCCAACAGTCTGTGCTATTGATTTTTTTTCTTCTAGCACCCACTCTGGATGGTAGACCTTGGTAGGTTTCTGTTCTGTTTGGTTTTGGTTTTGTTTTTTCAATGCATGATGGATGATAAATTACAATTGTAGCAATTCAAAAAAGGGGGGAAATAACCACAAAAATGAGCCCATGGTGATAACACACCATTTAAAACCCATATTAACACGTGGAACATTAAAATAAATGCACAAATACTATTCAGTTTGCAGCTACCGTTGACACCATCACTTTTTATTTTCCCTAATGGTTTACTTTGCGGAAAAAAAATTCTTGAAACTGATAGTTTTTCTCTGTTTTTGAGAACAATCTGTCTTTTCTATCAGTTGTTAACTCTTTGAACTGACACTTGAAACTAGCAAAAAAAAAGTGGGGATTAAAAACATGAAATGACTCAAGTATTTTTGAGTTCAACTGCATTGAACAGACACCAATGGGAATGTGCAAACCGATTTTCCACATCTTTATTTTCAAAAATGTGGCATATCAAGTCCACGAACACACTCTATTGATAACAAAGCTGATAACAAAGATTTTGTAAGTTGACCACAAAGGTGAAATGAAATCTTTAAGATCTTTGAGTGACGTGTGAGTATATTCCATTTTCCCACCTTTGACTTTTGAAATAGTCTCTACCTGCTCCTGTTGAATGAGTTGAATGAATCATTTAAATTACTGAATTTCCTCCAAGCCGGTGAGAGCAAGTACATTTAATTTTACTCGCAAATATTTCAAGATAATTGCTTAGCCACTATTTTTTCTCAAGCCTACTCAGCCCCACAACAAATAAGGCATGATGAAGGCATTAAAGTGGATGGGAGGAAAGAGATGCAAATTCAAGAAGATAGCTGGCAAGCAGGATGTCATTGCAGGACTCTTGTTGCATTAGGACAAACAGAAACAAACTAGAAATGCACCTCAAAGAACTCCAGGGTAAATAACAAAAAAAAAAAAAATCTGAACAAACAATAGATAATGATAAATGCGTGGCAGGTTCACTCACTGATCAATGTGAGTCAAGTGAAAGGCAGAAACAAAATGATACTGAGCCAGAACATTAAATGGAAACCTTTAGCAGTATAAAGCAATCAGTGTTCGAGATAATGGAACCCAGACAAACACAAGAGATGAACACAAAATCTAACATCGACTAACAAAACCGAAAACTAAAACATCCACCCTGATTTATAGTCAAGACTATTGGTAATATTTAGCAACATCAAAAATATACTTTCTTTGCAAACTGGCAACTCCATCCCCTTCAGCAAAGCAACACCTCCTGTGTTACTTAAAAAGACCTGTTATTTAATTAATACAATGATACATAAAAGTAAAAACGTGCAAAAAAAACTGTGATAGCACAAGAACAGTAACAATTCTAATGACTAAAAATAATAAAATATATAAACATGGAAACAACTATTCCCATCCTGAATATACAGTATATAACTTATTTGAATCCATAAAATGGAAGTACGTTGGATTCATGCTTACCTTTACATGACAGTTGTTGTGGATCGATGCTATATATATATATATACCAAAATAACTTAAATTAATTAAACTGAACAGTGTTTAGATGATTAAAGTGATTTTATTTGAAATAGAAATGCAATAATTATTCTTAGAGATTAAATTAAATTCAGTTTATTTATATTCAGCCATTTTACATCAAATATCTCAAGACATTGCACAAAGAAGTCAAACAGTTGCTAAAATAATGTAACATATTATTTAGTACAGTGATATTAATGTTATTCAAAACGTTAATTGTCATTTTGATCTGAACACCGACAAGTGTTCAGATCAAATACTCACTTCGCCTTTCTACTCTTTGAACAGCGATGTCTATAACAAACTGACTGACTCATTTAAAGGACTTTAAACTGGGGGAACAATAGAACAAAAAAACATCTGTGACTTCAAAGTCATAACTTGTTAACGCCTTGATATCTTAACGCCGGTGACCAGTGAATGCTCCTCTTTGTGAAACACTTGCCCTATTTCTTTTTAGTTTCTCTTGTTTGTACACAGTTGTTAGTTTTTCAGATCTGTCTGTTTGTCTCCTGAGCCCCGTCCCACTGAGACAATGAGGTTCGCTGCTTAGTTGTTGTGGTCATGGTGAGTTGCAGCCGACTGACAGCACAAGCCTGAGTTGCAGATGAGAAGTGGGTCAGTTTGTGCAAGTCTGCACAGAGGATTCGCTGTGTCTGAGTTTTGTCTCCAAATGAAAGAAAAGCTTGTGCCAGATTTCTATCAGATTCTCCAGAATAGGGATGTGAAAAGAAAGCCGTTCTTTCAGTGGCCTCTAAAAAAAAAAAAAAACAGAGGGACTTATCCTGTCACACAGAGACCAGATTTTTGTGTGAGCAAGTGTGAAAAATATGAGAAAAATGTGCACATGTACACACAATTTATATGGCATTGCGTAAATTTGGTTTAAGTCTTGTTTTATCTACATTGATGCCATTAATGCCACCACTATGAACCAGTTTGATATAATTAGGCATTCAATAAGCTTTTCTTCTGTAGCTAATGTGGGGGAAGAAGGAACTCAAAGCAAAGCCTGCAGTGTCTGGAGAAGCTAGCAACTTTTGCTTCTTTTAACTGCCTGACTTATCCCTTGGACGCTGCCCATTCAGCACAAACTAACCTATGTATTATTCATTGCTAGGCTCTTTCTCCCTCAGAAGCCAGCATCAGAGAGCATTTTACACATGATCTTCCTTCATTATGATGAAATATTCCTTCTCATTTCCTCTCTGAAAAATAAATTAACAAGCTAATCGTTGAGAGTTTAATGTGTAGCCCTGCAGGAGGACAGTTTGTGTTTGGAAGGAAACAAGTTTTGCTCCTTCACGCTGTACTTATGCTTTAGCACGCCTAACTGAGATATGTTGAAGATCCGATGCCAGGTGCTCTTTGACAGTCTCCATGTTGAAAACAGTAAGTGGGAGTAATTAACGGTTGCCTAAAAGAGTGTTAAAGGACAAGTGATTCATCTTATCTTTGTGCTGGGAGGACTAAAATGATTTAATTCTTAGCCAGCAAACTGCCAAACCTACGCAACCATCCATCAGCCTTATCAAACACTTTATATGATTTTACACTGATGTCTTTCTCCCCTCATTTCAAAGCGCTGGCGTGCCGAGCTTGAAGGCGCAACTTGCCTGTTGAGAATCTCATCATGTGCATATGTGGGGTGATAATAAATGCATTGTGTTTGTCAAAAATGGAGCAGACGGTCTCAGTGCTGAAAGGAAGACAGAGTAGATGCAAGACACACGATTTCAGCTGGAGCAACAATCTCCCTCTCACATGGCTCTCAGCGTCCCAGTTTCCAAGCAGGAACCGCTGATAAATTAGTGAAAAAACAAATTATTTTAAACATCCTAGAGCTATCAGTGTAACTATGATGGGATCTCACTGGATGTAGTTTACTGTTGGGTCATTATGTGGCTCGTAGCTCTACTTGTAAAGTAGATTATTAACACCCCGTGTGGATATATGTTTTTTTTCCACAGTATTCACATTTTTACATTAACAAAATGGAAAAATATATGTATCTTTTTCTTTCACTTCACAATTAGGCACTACTTTGTGCTCTACGTCACAGAATGGTGCAGTAAAAAACATTTATGTTTGTGTTTGTAACGTGACCACAAGCCAAAATGCTGAAGCACTATTTTATGGCACTGTAGTGCATTACTTTGTCTTTCTTTTACAATTACCCTTGATGGATTTCTTCTCACACATTTTCCCTACTTTTCTGTCTCTCTTCTGTATTGCAGGTGTCTGGTGCACTGACCCTGCCTGTATCAGGCGAGGAGTCAGAGGACCAGCGCCATGACTGACTCTCCTGGTCCTGGTGGTCGTGCCTTAGTGCCATGGCCGAGGGTGTGGAAATGGGTTCTGGCTTCCTCGCTGGTCTCTGTCATAGCTTTGACTTTGCCAGAGAGCAGTAAGGCCTGTCCTCCACGATGCGAGTGTTCAGCTCAGCTGAGGTCTGTGTCATGTCAGCGGCGGCGGCTCACAAACGTCCCAGAAGGCATTCCAACTGAGACACGGGTCTTGGACCTCAGCAAGAACCGGCTCCGTTGGGTACAGTCCGGTGATCTGGCACCGTACCCCCGGCTGGAGGAAGTGGACCTTAGTGAAAACCTCATCGCCACATTAGAGCCAAATGCCTTTGCCGCTCTTCAGAATCTTAAAGTCCTAAAGTTAAGGGGGAATCAGCTGAAGTTAGTACCTATGGGGGCATTTGCCAAGCTAGGCAATCTCACCAGCCTGGATCTAAGTGAGAATAAAATGGTGATTTTATTGGACTACACCTTCCAAGATATGAGGAATCTTAAACAGCTGGAAGTTGGAGACAATGATCTGGTTTATATTTCCCACAAGGTAAGCTTTCCTGACAGTGCAACAAAAATGCTAACAAATTTGCTTGAGTCCCTCCTTTCTGTTTTTTTTTTTTGTTTTGCTCTCCTACTATCCTATGTACAAAAAACCATTATTGTCTTTGTGTATGTTTTGAAATGATTATTCTCTAACCCCATGTTTCTCACCACAGGCATTCTCTGGACTTCTGGGACTAGAAGATCTCACAATAGAGCGTTGTAACCTCACATCCATCTCTGGCCAGACGCTGTCCTACCTCCACAGCCTGGTCACTCTTCGCCTTCGGCACCTTAGCATCACTGCCCTGGAGGATCAAAACTTTCGCAAGTTGTCTAATTTGCGGGGTCTGGATATCGATCACTGGCCATACCTTGAGTATATCTCTCCACTTAGTTTTCAGGGCCTTGATCTTCACTGGCTCTTCATCACCAACACCAACATCACCACTGTCCCTTCAAATTCATTCAAGAACCTGGTGCACCTCACCCATCTCAACTTGTCCTACAATTCCATCACCACACTAGAGCCTTGGGCCTTCAAGGACTTGCTGAGGCTAAAGGAGCTCATCATGGTAAGCACTGGGTTGCTGACAGTGGAGTCTCATGCCCTTGGAGGTCTCAGACAGATTCGAGTACTCAACTTCTCCTCCAACGACCTGCAGACTCTGGAAGAGGGGTCCTTCCACTCTGTTAACAGTCTGGAGACCCTCAGAGTGGACGGGAATCCCTTGTTGTGTGACTGCCGTCTGTTGTGGATCCTGCAAAGACGCAAGACCCTCAACTTTGACGGCAGAGTGCCAGTGTGTGCAGGCCCGGTGGAGGTGCAAGGAGTCAGCCTCAGCGCCTTCTCTGACTCTGCCCTCTTCGATCACTTTACATGCCAGAAACCTAAGATCCGCAACCGTAAGATGCAACAGGTAATCTTTTGAAGAAGCTAAAATGTTCTCTAATGTTTGTGAGATGTTAATGTTTCATACTGCATATGCTGAATTTTCTATGTATAGTCAATCGTGTGCTCCATCACCTTTCCTAGGTGGTTGCTCGGGAAGGCCAGCCAGTGAGCTTTGTATGTCGAGCTGACGGAGATCCTACACCTGCCATCATCTGGATCTCACCACAGCGTAGACGAATCACAGCAAAGAGTTCAGGTCGCATCACTGTTCTCCCTAGTGGTACTCTGGAGATCCGCTACGCTCAGCTCACTGACAGCGGGACGTACATCTGCATTGCCACAAACGCTGGAGGCAATGACACCTACTTTGCCACTCTCACAGTAAGAGGCCAGCCACTAGACTCTGCCTCCGCCTTCTTTCTTAACCGCTCTCTGTACAGCGGGGAGTACTTCAACGACACAAATCTAAACAGCACACGGGTTTTCCTCAAGTTCACCTTGGACCTGACCACCATTTTGGTCTCAACAGCCATGGGTTGCATCACGTTTCTCGGAGTTGTTCTCTTCTGCTTCCTGTTGTTATTTGTGTGGAGCCGTGGACGCGGCCAGCGCAGGAACAACTTCACAGTGGAGTACTCGTTCCGGAAATCTGAACCCACCACAGGGAGCTCTACAGGAGGGACCAGGAAGTTTAACATGAAAATGATATGAAACAACGCAGCCAGGGGTCCCTCAGGGGAGGCATGAGCACGTCCCAAAGACGTGTTTGACACACGCAAACACACACAGCCACTAACTCACAAAGAAGTTTGAGAGCACAATATTAGCTAGTCTCTATTGCTCTGCTCCAAATTGGGTGCCCACCTCAAAACTAGAGTTGTGATTTAATTTTACTTATGCTTGAAATTTTTATTATTTTGATGTCTCCACTTTGCAATGGTTTTCTTTAGATTGTGGTGTTGAATGCTACTGTACGTAATAGCAGTAGAGTTTAATTGATCAGTTATGCTTGACAGTAATGGTGTGAAATAGACATCAATGATTAGTTATATTTGCAACATGAACAGCACTGGTTATTTCAACAAATAAAAAGAAAAGGTTAGTAATTGGTAAAGAATGTCATGGAGGCCATCGATTTAAGCGTTCATTTGATCTTTACTTCTTTGTGAGATTCTGCCCAAACATGAGCTGTGTGAGTTTGGGACGAGTGTACCGGTCAAGAGGTGCTGTGGTTGCCTGTGACTCAGACAATTAAATTATGAACACCAAACACAGGCCACCACAGGAACCAAATAAACCAATGCAAGAGAGAGCAAATGGTCCAGGTTGACAGGAACAGAGGGTATACTGAGTAGTACGAGCGAGAATACATAAGCCTTTTTGACCTGTGTTTCGCTCCCCTACACAAACCCCTGAACCCTGGTCTCTGCTGCATTGGTGGCCACCTAACCTTCCCGGTGCTGCCCGGGGGGAGCAGCCTGGAGAGTTGGGTCATATTCAGAGGCAGAGACAGGACACGTAGTTTCACAAGACAAACACTTCTCCAAATTGGGGATGACACACAGTAGATAACATATTGCACCTTTTCTCAGGAAGAGCGAAGTAACAAACCAACAGAAAAAGATTTCATTGAACACATTTATTTGCTAATTGTAACATTCCAGCAATACTGTATGTATAGCCATATAGCCAATACTGGAAATTTGTGGCTGAAGAAACAAAGCCATAATTTGTGTAGGTTGAATTTTTATATAGAGTGTGCATGATTTAGTCATATAATTATCACTACTGCCATTTTACAAGCTGTCCTGGTGTTCACAAGACTATCCGGTGTCACTGGGTTTGCAGTACGTTCCACAGAATAACACAAACAAACACAAAGGAGCAACAGTCATAGTTGCACAAGAGCAAACAAACCCAACATGGCACACACAAGCACAACACAAGTCTATAATTGTGATGCTGACTTCTCTTTCTGTCTCTGAAACGACCGGTGCATGAATGTCTCTGCCCCCCTAGCCCAGTGCATCCCCCCCTCACACCCCACCCCCACACACCCCCACTGGGTCCTCCTTTGGGAGGGGTCCCTGGCTGGAGACTGAGGATTAAAATGTAAATGAAGTTGTGTTCACCCTACCCACACCATGTGCATCGTATAGTGGAGAGTAGTACTGTGGTCTTAATGGCAAAAAAATAACAAAAAGGTTTTGTTATGTTTTTTTTTTTTTTAAGTGTTACGTTGCATATTTGTTGGTCCCTTATTTTTATTCTGTTCAGTTGTTGTTGTCTGTGAGCTTCTGAATGTTCACTGTGTTAAAGCACCTCATCCACCATGAGACGTTATTCTGTTCTCAACACCTCATAATGTGAACTAAATGGAGCAAGTCAGAAACTTGACTTAATATAAACTGATGGTTTTTGTTGATGGCAACAAAAAAAAAAACTGTAGTTCTGATAACCTGAGCAAGAGGTGTTAAACTCAAGACATCAAGGGTCTGTTTGCAAGTTTTAGATGTGTCTATGCTTCAACACATTTGAGTCAAATAATTATGCCAATAGTAAAACGTTGTAGAACTTGACTGCATCAATTCAGCCATTTAATTCTGGAGCGTTGGTCCAGGAAGACATCCAAAAGTTGCAGAATATCTGTACTGATGGTCTGGAGTCCAACACCCAGGAAGTAAACCATAAAGTTTATATTGTTCATTATTTTTAACAAGCAAAATTGTTTTGTTCGGGTGAAAAGCTCAGTGCCCACCGAACTTTCTTTCAAATTGAACAAAATACATTAATACGTATCGTTCAATCTCATGCAATCACCATTAACGCTATATTCCATGTTCATCAGAAATTAAACCACCTGAGTTGAGCACATTCTAGGTGAAGATCTGAAAACCAGTGGGATTTGCTAGTCCTGATTTAATTATAGCCACAGATGCCAAAATTAAAAGCTCAGAATGGTGTCATACATAATCAGTCAGAAAACCAGGAAAATTTCCTTTAGTTTAACAGACTAAATGCTGTTAACATCACAAGCCCAAAACAAACTATTTCTCAATATTTTCAACTGGGTTAATGAAACACAGAAATGTTCTAAGTGTAAATGAGCAGTTTATTCCAGTCCGTTTCCCTTTTATACCAGACTTGAACTCAAGTGGATGTATGGGGCCCTTCAACTTAGTCACAACATTAGGACTTTTTCAACTTGAACCTATACAAATTAAAGGCACCAAAAATAATGAGCTCAGGTGTCTGTGCCAGTTGCCACAGGTAGTTAACTTCACTCCTATTTTACCAGTTAGCAGTAATGGTCATTTGTCTCATGGGTGGATAATTTACGTCTCTTCTATGGTGCCTTACTCTTACCACTTTCAATAGATGTAATATTGGCTTCAAAAATTTGTATGCTACTTCTGTGACTTTCTTTGCGAAAACCATCAAATTTGATCAGTAAGTAATTAATAGATGCAACCAAGTCGAATAGTTTTGCTAGGATTCGCTTGTTAGTAAATGGCATCCAAATTGCCTAAGTAATAGACGGAATCTTTTTGGAGAAAAGGTTTTAAATGTGGTTAACAGAAAAAATACACTGACAATTGAAAATTGTGTTCTAGTGACAAAAAGACATGAAAGGGTTTTGAATCAAAATCTGAGTGCTAGCTTAAAAAAAAAAGTTCTCATGTTTAGCACAATCTGGGCTCTCTCCCCTTGACTCAGATTGTCTCCGGTCAATATTTGAACTGGCCAATCAGCAAACAGAAAGAGAATCGTGAACGATGACGTCAGTTTTCTGCGCTAATCCACACTAGCAGCCACTTCGTTCGCATGAGCACTTCTCTCTCTTTGCAGTGGAGGATGGTTGTTTACAGTGCAGGCAATGGACCTTACCAAGCTCCGCCCACAACCGACCCACGTGACCGGAAGTCTCACAAAGCAAGCCTCGCAGCGCGTTGTTTCTACGTAAACATGACTGGATTAGTGCAACATTTCTACCGGATTTTCACAATATATCAGCTACTACAATGGACAGAGGAACTAACAAGTTCATGTCATCATCTGGGAGGAGGTTACTGGTTTCTCAGTCACAAACTGGTTGCAAACCTGAGGCCAGCAGGTGTCAGTCAGTTATGGTAGATCTGAAATTTGGTTTGATGACGTCAATATGAGAAGCTACAGACTGATAGGAGGAACCAAAGAGCTCTGTAAAGGTAAAGGCAAATCTTCTGAAGCTGGGATATAATTAATTTAATTTCACATAATTACCGCGGTAGAAGCCATTTGTTTGTTAAAATTTTATGAAACATATTTGTTATATTTGATGTTTGTTGTGAATGACGTAAACTCACAAACGAACGAGGTAATTAGTCCAACGTTTAGAAACTACAGCGGCTGTAATGCGCCACAGCAAAGGTAAACAAAGGTAAAATAACCTGAACAGGTGATTAACTCAAAACCACTCCTACCTTTTTACTCTCTCTCTCTCTCTCTCTCTCTCTCTCTCTCTTTGTAGTTTAAGCACACCTGTTACCGTGGCAACCGCCTGCGCCCCGCAAGACGAGCAAAGATTACGTTAAAAACATAACATTCATAACAACGATATCAAGTTTCCAGGCTTGATATTTATTTCTCGATTATTAATCAGCGCTTCCCTGAACACAGCGATGGTTGATTGACTAGCTGTACTTGGTGCTAGCGTGGCTAACACGAGTAACAGTTTAGTCCAAAGCCTTTTCTGCTAAAATAAAATCTTTAGTGTATGTCAGATACAGACACATTGCATATTGATCTGTTTAGCTAACGTAAGACTGTGTAGCAGACAGGCTTCAAGGTGTAGAAGTTGTATCAGTTCTGCCATTATGCTGTACTTAGCTAACGGGAAGCTAAGTGTGTTTGTGAGACTGCCACGCACGTGACCACGTAGAATGGGCATCAGCCAATGAAAAGCGGCCCCTGTGGTAAGGTCCATTTCCGCTAGTTAGCATCGAATTGGAGCATCTCATACGTCAAGAGCAAACACTAGCAATTGGGTAAAATTTAAAACCTCAACACAGTCCACGCTTCCAGGAAAAATTCGTTTCTGAACCTCTCAGAGTCCAGACCATCTGTACGAAGCAAAGTGCAGTACAAGGGAGTGGTTCTTACCGGGCCGGTGAGCACAAAATATCAGTTTTTTTTCATATTCCTGTCTTAAGGAAGCCATGCAGTGAAAAAGTTTCAACTCTCTGATCAACAGAAAGGCCCTCTTTATTAGAACAAATTCATGGTCTGGGTATAATTTGCTGCAGGAGAGAGAACTCTCTTGTTCCTTTAAGATGATTTATGCAAACTCCATTTTTGTCCCTTGTCAGGGATGACGAAACCACAGATTCTTTGTCAAGATGAATAACTAAACAGCTGTTAAAAAATTCATGAGACAAAATGAGAATAGATGGCAAAACTGGCCTGATTTCTACCACTACTGTTAACTGCAGCCATGTCGACTGCCGTGGTGTTGAGAACAGGATGTTGCCTCCATGGATGTCACTTCTCCCTAAACCATCCCTCTGGTGTTTCCATTTTCTGGTATTTCTCAGTGGAAATTAGGTTTAGAAGACAGTAAGAATGTCTGTAGTGATTGTTGATGGTGTTATTGTGTAAACATCATGCAGAATTGTAAGTGTAGATGAGTGTTTCATTTCGTTTCTTTCTCTTGCCTTTAACCCCTTGCTCCCCCGGTCGTCTGCCCCTTTTCTTTCTGTCGTCTTCTTAGCATTTCTGATCTCTGTTGTCCCTGTTCACAGTATTAGGCCGGAGTATGGTTGTGTGGTAGTAGATGCGTGTCCTGTGTGGTTGGTGAGTCGGTGTTGTAATGTAATGATTCGTCGCTACTCGTGATGCCACCAAACACAGAGCAGTGATTGGATCAGCAACTAAGATGAAAGGGGTGACCCAGGTTCCCTAAAAAAAAAAATGAAAAGACAACTGGTTCCCATGTCACACCCAACCATTTCTTTCAAACCTCACATTGAACTTTAGCAGACTGCACCATGCTGTTCTGGGAACTATTTTGGATATGAGAACCAATGGACTGGACTGTATGTATGTTCTCATGATGATACGTTCGTTATATGATACTATCTTACAAATGTAGGAAGGGGGACTGAGTTTGTTTTTTTTTTCACTTGTTTTCACCTTGCAGATTTAAGCTGTCCATTTATAAAAATAAAAAAAAAGGGATGTTTATTAGATGATCGGGGTTGGAAAAAAGCAATTTTTTTCTGTTCAGCCCTCATAAAAACCTTGAAGACTGGAGAAGCCATTTTTACACGTGATTTTAAAAAATCTGTTATGTGGCTTTTACTTGAAATGTCCTTGCAGAGGTCGGAACAGATTTTAGTTGTATGTAAAATGTTTTTAATTGATCATAATTTCTGGCATGCAATTATTTTAATAGTTCTCCCTAAAAAGGCACATTTGCATAATATCTTGCTCTAAAGTCTTTACGCTAGCTGGCAGTGTTTAATGTGTTTTTTTTCTGTTGGAAACCAGATTCATTTATCTGCTGCTGCAGTTGTTTTAAAAGTAGGTTGAGAGAATCCTTTTCTGTCTCCTTTGGTTTATCCTGGCCACGGCTCAGTGACGTGTTGCCTACATGCTTTTCCCTGCAAAAGTATTCAAACGCCTTGAACTTTTTTATATTATACCACCAAACACTTCTGTGAACCTCTGGCATAATCTCAAGTCTTTTTGCAACCTTGAAAACGTGACCTGTTCACAAATTTTCCCCAACAAACTCATGAGGCTTTCAAAGAATAGCTGTCTTCATACTGAAATTAAATTACACACCGATGGACCATTTACCAATTAGGCAACCAGTTAGTTAGTTTTTTGGTTGCAAGTTTAGTTTTATTTAAGGGAATCGAAGCGAATTTGACTTTACACAAATACAAGTCGCAATTTTCCACTTTTTATTTCCATTTCCCTTCCATTTTACAACTTTGTCTTGGTCAGTAACGTCAAACCCGAATGAATATGTAGATGTTAATGGTTGGAACGTAACAATGTTGAAGGAGTATGAATACTTTTACAAGGCACTGGAAAAATCTTCTACAGCTGCAGAAACTTAACCTAAACCACAACAAGACAATTTCCCTTTGGGAACTCCTTATTATCACAAACAGTGTAAAATCCCAGACACTATAATTATACCATTATTTGGTGCAAAGCCTGAATTATTCCAATTTTGCTTTGTTACACTGTTTCCAGGCAGCTCCAGATTAAAGACGGCTTTGTTTTCATTATGTTAAACCATGCTCTTATTATTTTCATATGTAATCTTACCTTTAGAGCAGTAATTTCTGCAGCATTTCTCGCCACCTCTGTCATTCCTGATTCTGCTTTAGCTCTGGATAAATCCATCTCTCTCTCCGCGCCCTACAGCTGTTTTCCTTTTTCTTTTTTTTTTTTGATTGGATTAGAGTGGAGCAGAATTTATCTGAGCTGAAACGACTAGTAATGGGATGACGGAGGAGTGAGCTCGTCTGATTGGGTGTTTATTTGGCTTATTAGTTTCATTTCCTCTAAGAACACTGTACTGCCGATTAAACCCTAGATTAAAGATTTTAGTTGTAGAATAATAATTTAGACATAAACTATATCTGCTGTCACAGTTTTCTGGAGGCAAACTGCCACAGCTAGCAGGAATATTGGAGCAGAGCATTGCTAAAGCACATTGGACAGATAATTGCTTCGTCTTAACCTTGACCAGAGGACTGCAAGAAATCTCTGCGTTTTATATGGCTACACTGCCACCAAGTGGTCAAAACGGACAACAGCAGCCTCTACAACCTTGCTGATGCGCCAGTATTTTTGTTTTATCGTTTTTGGTTTTTTGTATGAAAGAAATAAACAGATAGGTTAGAAATAAAGAAAGCAGACTGACTGTTAGATTTATTCATCTGATATGTTTAGCAATACCAGTGGGTGTGGGTGGTCGGATTCATTCTGCCACACATGCAAAATGGAGCAAAAGTCATGAGGATTGAGCTTAATTTGATTAAAAGCTGCAGGTCAGCCGGTGGAAATCGGCCTGTAAATTACATTCAAGACAGAAACCCCAACAATCTGACAGCTCTGTTCTTTCTCTGATCAACAAATGATTGGTTCCCCTGAAGAGCAAAGAGACATTCCGGCTTGTGGTCTCAAGACCCTGAATCTATGCATGCCTTTTGTATAAAGTGATTGGTAGTGCCAAACTCACACCTGCACCTGTACCGAGAGCCAGAGGTGCCATTGCTGCTGCTCACGAACAAAAGCAAACGTGCTGAATCCAACTGAGGCGAGGGGAGATGAGTCATGATGCATTCACGGATATTCAAACAGAGGGTGCATCTTGAAGGAGAAACAAGTGTTTACTTGGGATGATTGTACTTTTACACATATCTTGTCACAAACAAATGATCTGCTCTGATGTACAAGCTGTAGATAGAGCGATTGATATTCCAGGCAGGTGGTTGGGACTGATCAATTCTGTATGGGGATAAGATTATTCATGGCATACATTTATTGATTTTTATTCAATATTGTCACTCTCTTAAAGATCCTGAGGGGGTTTGCACAAGGCGTGCAGAGCTCATGTAGATGTGGCCGGCACTTGTTCCCAGGTTTGCACTTTGATGAAGAGTTTTTTTGTCTTCTAAGAGCGAGAAAGTGCCAGATTTCTGCTTGTTTTATAGCAAGTCTGAGTCAACTCTTCAATTTTCCCCACATTTTAGATGAACCTATTACACGTTTAACTTTGTATCTGCACCAGATCTCTATTGCACAAGATAGCAAATACTTGAAAACACATTTAATTCATTCCCTCACTTTGTTTTTTGACTCTCTGGCCTTTTCTCTTTATAGCACCAGCCTCTTTAAGAATGTGTTTATTTTCTCTCTTTTTCAGATAATTGCCATAATGCGTTTGTATTTTTGTCAAACACAGTTGTTTCTAACTCATAAACCTAGGAATGAGTGCCTGGGACTTAATATGCCTTTCAAACGCATTCATACCTTTTAACTTTTTCACATTCTTTTTAGTTACGACCACAAACTTCAGTGTGTTTTCAATAGGATTTTCTATGATAGACTAACACAAAACAACACATTATGGTTACGTTGAATGAAATTATAGAAATATTTTTAGAAATACAAATCTGAAAATGTGGGAAAAGGTTACACTCTGTCCCTCAGTCAGTACTTTTTAGCACCACATGTTGCTACCTTTAAGGCTACAAATGTTTTGAGGTATTTCTCTACCAGCTTTGTACATCTAGAGATTGAGGGTGTTTCTTTTCTTTATTTTCAACATAAGTCACCTAAAGTGATAAATCAAATAAAATCCACTAAAGTTTGTGGTTGTAAGATGACTAATGTGAAAAAGGATCAATGGTAATCTCTAGAAATTAGTTTGAATTGTCTAATTAAATAGTGCATGGTGATCAGTCACAACTAGAGATGAATGACAAATTAAGCTGACTGTTATACATGAAGTACCAAATTTAGTCTCTGATCCTCTTTAGCTACATCACCATCTGTCTGTACATTTTTAAAAGGCACTTTTTTTTATGCCAGAATAATTTGATCCTTGGATGACAGGAACATAACGTGTAAATATTAGCTCTATTAGCCATATCATGTCATCAAATCTGTAGACTTCCTTGCCATGTCTGACAGAGGAAAATGACTGTTGAACTGTAAATAGTGTAGGTATAGTAACATAGGATTTAACTGCTGCTTCTCTCCTCCAGGGATCACCCAGGTTTTGCTCAGTCCCATGGCTGTTTGGTCTCAAAGGGAAGGGTAATAATGTACTATGTCTATAAAGAACATATGGTTTCTTTTTTATTTCAGTGTATGTTTTATATACTGTTTGTCTTGTAAATTAACTCCTCTTTCGTCATAAAAGCATGATGTGACTAACTGGATCCCATGTTTCTTTTTTTGTAATCCAAACTCAAAATATGATTGTTTTTTTTTTTTTAATAATCTGACTTGGATTATTTTGCTAACTCAGTCCTGATGTATACATATAACTATATAAGAATAAGAAACTGGAGAAAATGAGTAAAGGTCATTAGCTGAAAAGGTCGATAACATCTTAAGTGACCAAACTCCTTCTCTGGTGTGAACTAAAGTCACTAAGATAAATTAAATTAACACTATTATACTGTACAGCAACTTCATTTTACTATCTTCTCATTTTCTATTTTATTCTGTTCAGCTCGTTAAATGTTTCTATGAAGGATGATGATTATCTTCTCTAATACGACAAAGTCTGTCAAAAAATCCTGTCTCATATCATTTATATTTAAGAAACTTGGATCTTGATGATCCTATGAAGTTCTGGAGAAGTTTTCTGGGGACTGATATTACAAAAATACAACCTTTTGGAAGGTGTGTGTCTCATTTACATCTGGTGTAAAACTATCACAACATATCAGCTAAATAACATTACACAAGCAGCTAAACATGATGGATGTAGTACAATGCATTAGTGCTAATTTGCAGCTGCTAGACCTGAACGACTACCAAAACATCATGAAGGACAATGTTCAGCTATCGGTTCAAATCCTTAAGTGGACTTGAGTTATGCATCAGCACCGTAATCCATACAACACCAGAGCATCTGTCTGTAAACTCAGTTTCTAAATTATTCAAGCAAACAAGGAATAAATACCTAAATAAAGCTTTCAGACTAGCCTTGTCAACTATGGACTTAAACATGACTGAGATAGAAAAATAAATGGTAATCTTTGTTTTCATCTACCTGTAATACAATCATAAAGACTTTCAGAAAGTCTCAACTTTATTAATGGGTTACCCGTGTAGGCATAAAGGGGTTTTTTATATTGAGCTGTCATTATTCTCAGATTGATCTTCCCAAGGAGGCGTGGTGAATTTAAAAATTGTTAAACTGGGATTGTTTTCTAAATCTTTTATTGAACTTGGATGCATTTATATTGCAAAACCATTTAGAGGACATAATAAGAAGAAAACAAATTCTTTCAAAAGGAAAACGTTTTAAGCTTATCAATATGCGTCGATACCACTAGGTGGCAGCAAAGCTCCACAGTAAGAATTTGTGAAAGGAAAAATGAAAAGCCGAATGGCCAATTGCTTATTTTTTTTATTTGTTTTGGTCAAAACACATCATTTTCATCCACACTGGTTTTCACTCGCTGCACCATTTCTTCAAGTCATAACTCAGCTGTTTAATCTCAGGCTGATTACAGGTTCAACGCGACCGGCAGACTCTCTGCATCGCTAAGATAAGCAGCAGAAGAAAGGCTCTCTGCATCATGGCTCCAAGTATTATAGTGCGTATGCACATGCTTCCAGGCATTTGATCAACATCTTCGATTAGATGTCCACTTAACAAGGCGGTTCCCCACCACTATGCCTCGTAGCTGAGGGACGGCCCTGAATGCCCCGGACCCCTACGTAAAGGTCACTCTGCAGAGGTTAAAGGTGATCCCACACACACATTCACAGACATATATATAAATATATACATAATCTGAGAACTGTTCTCCTCTCATCCTGTCCACTCAGGTTCATCTCCATTACTCTTATTTCTCTCTCTCCCTTCGTCTTTTTTTTTTTGTCTCTCTTCCATTTGAAACTGATTGTCTCTACTATCACAAAGACACTTGGTTCCGATTGATTGGTCGGTTGGTAAGCGATGAGGGAGAAAACGTTGACACTGAGCTCAGAAGGAGAAAGCAAATGACACCTCCTTTGTGATTGTGTTTCCTTCAATACCTCTTTGTGCAACAAAAGCACAATGAGGAAATTCACACGAGTTCAAAACAACCAAAACGCTGACACAAATTCATGTTCGCACCTGAAACGAAGAAATGTGCAAACACGTACACGCAAACAGGAAGGAAAGTCACAGATATAGAACCTGAAACACAAACATAAATACATGTATTTTATACAAATACACAAACGAGACAGAGGACTAACAAAGATTATCAAATGCAGCTATTGGGTTCCTCCAACCCCCCGGTTTTTCTCCCTTATGTCTGCCTGAACAGAGTTTATTCTGATTATTATACACAACTAAAATTCATGCAAAAAAAATAAAATAGAATACAGTGTTTTAGTAAATAGGAATATTATCTAAAAATTAATTTTAGTAATTCAGTACAAAATTAATGTTTTTCACATAGATTCATTACACACACTGAGGTGGACTGGAGACCAATCCAGGGTTTACTTCGCGTCTCACTTTGCGTCTGTCGTAAAAAGGCACCAAACCCAAACCCCAGTATCCTGTGTACAAACATACACAGTTCTAAACAATGGATGAATTATTACACACAGAGTGACATATTTAAATAGTTAGTCTTTGTTCATTTTGTTAATTATGGCTTATTGCCATTACAAAACCCCAAATTGGTTTTCATTTAGAAAATTACAAGAGACAGATAAAAACACAGAAATTTCTACCAATTGGAAATTACTCCAGTGAACTACTGTACAGTATATGCAGTCAGTACTTTGGGGCTTCTTTTGCATGGTCTGCATCATCAATCCATTCAGGTATGGAGGTTAGCCATGGAGATGTGGTTCTGCTAAGATAAAATCATATAGATCAGCATTAGTAGATGATGTCTGGTTCAGAAGTGGCTTACCAGAAGAAATGTAACAGTCGTGGCTCTTGTCCTGGATACGTCTGTGTGAGGTGGTTCTTGATGCACGGACTCCAGCTGCAGGTCACGTTTTGTAAATCTCCTCAAAACTCTTAAAGGAGTTTTGTTTCACTCAATCATTTTCTGACTACAGTCATCGCTGTTGCTTGAGCCAAAGTTTTTTCTTCCACTCAACTTTTATAATCTACTTGTGGATACAGCACTCTGTTAACAATCAGCTTCTTTAACCACCAATTACTCTCTGCTGGACATCTATTGAGACTCCAGTTTTCCAAATAAACATGCAGACCACGATATAACATATCTGTAGTGAGAATCCACTTTTCATTTGTTGAGTGTACTATTCTTACGTTCTCATGTTTTCATTAACTGTAAGTAATAATCATCAAATTTAACAGAAACATATACAGTACAGACCAAAAGATTGGACACAACTGTGTGTCCAAACTTTTGGTCTGTACTCAATACAGACCAAAAGTTTGGACACACTTTCTAATTGAATTCAATGAGAAGGTGTGTCCCAACTTTTGGTCTGTACTGTAACTCTGTGTGTAATGAATCTATGTCATCAACTTTCCAATTATATTTACATGTTTTGATATGCTGCTACCCTCCCCTAACGACAGAGGTTATTTTTGATTCGTCTTATTTTATTTTTTTAATTTAGGGATCATTTTGGAACACACTGGATGCAATCTTCAAACAAAAATTAGGGCAAAAACTGATGCAAACAAAGGTTATTTTGTAATTCATGTATTGTGTCTGCTTTCCCTTTTTGGTTTAATAATTCCTGTTTTTCTTGTCGTATACAAATGTGTTACACAAGTTATTCTCTCTAGGTCTTATTTTTTATAATAAAAGACAACAGTGCAAATCTACAAACAATAAATAAATTCAAACACATCAAATCATGTAGCTGCTTGTATTTCACACACTACAAAGTTGATACGTAAAAAAAAAACGAGAACAACCATTTTCCTGTGACTTTAATGTCACATTTGTTGCTAAACACTGTTTGTATTGTTTCACTACATGAACCTTTACAATAAAGATTTGAGGTATATCGAGATGAATTGTCAACACATGCCTGCCTTGTTGTAAAGCTACCCTGGTGGGAGGAACCAGCGAGGAGGATTCAGATGGGCAGCGAGCTTGACCGGTGGGTTTGAGTGGAAAAATTAAATTCCCTAATGAGACAGGAAAGTGGGTGGAAAATACTTTTGAAAGGTGGAATACACACACACACACACACACGCCCACGCACACCCCGACTATGAAGAACACAATGTTTAGCCAGAATGTGTGTTGGGGAAGTGCTGCATGTTTTAACTGAGGTAAAACAAATTTAGTGATGTTAAAAACACACATCCAAAAACCCATTTTCTATACACTCTTATCCCTAATGGAGTCGGGAGGAGTGCTGGTGCCGATCTCCAGCGAACGTTTCAGGCGAGAGGCGGCGAACATCCTGGACAGGTCGGCAGTCTGTCACCGAGCGACACCATAAAGCCATTTAATGTAATAAATCCACATTTAAAGTGGCCAAGCAAACTTTGAATTTGTGTAGAATATGTTGACAAATGTGAAATTTGTAAGTCAGAAAACCTTCTTGAATTTCTATCATAATTTGGAGCCTATTTAATAATTTCTGCTATCTGAGCAGGGAAAAGCAACATTGAACTTAGAATCTCCTTTGGTCTGAATAATTGACATGTCGGACTGGGCTCAGGAAGGCTTAATAAGAAGTAATCAACCAGACCACTGTGGTGACTGCTGGTGTTTTTCATGAGCGTAAAGTTTACCAGGTAAGAAAACGATTTCTTTTACAGGATCTTTTGCTTTTTTTGTGTCCTCTGTCATTACAAAACCTCAGCAGATCACAGTAAATCAATAACGGCTCTCGCCAATCGATTCTGCATGTTCAGGCGTGATCATCAGCTTCAGCTGCTGCCTTTTGTCTTAGTTCCTGAGACAAATGAACAGGAGCATCTGACAACTACAGCCTGGTTGTGTATCAGTGTTTTAGCTTCCTTTCCATCCCCCACACAAGAACCATGTAGTCATTTTTTACTCTTTTCTTTTTTCTTTTTTTTTTTACATATTTTCCAATTTTCCATGAAGAATCTACCTTTGCTGAGTTTGTAAGCCTGTGGACAACTGAGAAGCAGCTTATGCAATGTGACATTTACATTTAAACACTGTGACATAATAGAAATGATATTCGTGCAGAACATATTCTCTTATAAACTTAATTTAATTGTCAGCACCCTGGGTTACTGTAAAGCAAGTTTGCAAAACTAGTCAATGGGAGTCAGAAGGACTCCCATTTATCACCGTATGAGTTTCACCCCAACTGAAATGCTGCTTAGTGCTTCACACAGCCTTGGGACGGATCTGGTGGTTCCTCCTTTAGATGGTGTGTGTACCCCAGTTATTTTAGAAATCTTTCAAATTATGTTTGAGAGAAAGATTAGAGCAGTGTAACCCTCTGGTTGAAGGAACAAGGCACTCAACTCTTCCCACATAAACAACTGCTCTGTGGGATCTCTACACCACATTGGGGTTTTTTGCATGCAGGGGTGTGCGCGCGTGTGTGTGTGTGTGTGCGTGTTTTTGTGAGTCCATGATCATTACACACACAGTGGGCTTGATGCATCTTTGGTATCGGCGACTGTGTCACAGTCTACCTGATTCTGCCACAAAGCCACGCACAGAAATGTTTCAATTCCTCCGTCTCTTTGCCTCGGGTGTGAACTACAAACGGTTTGTTTGTGGAGCTAATAAGCTCCACAAACAAACCGTTAGGAAACCATGAGGCCATGTAGGAATATAATCTAATTATTTCTTTCAGTCATCAGATGCTGGTGCCTCCACTGCCTTGCCCTTTTTCCTCCTCTCTGTACCTCCACTCTTTTATGATTATCTCCCGCTTGAAGATGCTACACAAGTGGCTTTGCCCACAAAAGAAAATGTAAAAAGACACATAAAAAAAAATAAGCCAAAGAACACCAACAGCAGAGGAATGCAGTGACAGTCCAGTTCAAAGAGGATTAGAGATCAAGGAAGAGGTCCTTCACATCCAGATAGTCCACAGATATTCACAAATATGCACAGTCTTTTCCCTTGTGATATCGCTTCCTTGTCTGCATAGCATCAGTTTATGACATGATGATTTGTCTTTTTTTCTCCTAATCTAAAAGTTGTTTTTTTTTTTCGTTTTTTTTACATTTCGTCAAGAAGGTGCATCTTTACATATAGTTTCAGCACAACATAGCACAATAGTCACAAGAGAGAAACCATGTGTCTATGGTACTAATTTTACCCGCATCAGTAGTTGAGGAGGAGGGGGAAATGTAAGAAAGACACGTCGAAGTTGGGAGGAGTCGAAGGAGAGTAGATAAATAGAGAATAGGTAACACAGGGAGAAGGATGAAATCAAAAGATTATTTACAGTGTTTCATGTTCCATGTTTTTCTGAGGTATGGAGCGGGCAACGGGCCCGTAATAGTGCTCACAAATCGAAGGTTGTAATGACACAGAGCAGACAGGACGGGGCGTGCGCAACGAAGGAGCAGAGCTGCATCTGTTCTCTGATTATCATGAAAGAGGCAAACATCATTGGCACTCTGAATCCTGTATTTTGACATTTGACCTCTGTGTTTGGCCACTAGAACAGAGCTGACCCGTCCTCCGTCCCACCTGCACCCCACTGCACACAGGGATGAAACCTTTTTTTTTTTTTTAATCTTTTGGTTAAGTGTGTGGAGTGCCGTCCCCTCTTTGATTGTTCTCCTTTTGGTAACCTGAATATAACCTCTCATATGGCAGCGTAGCCACACAATGAGCACTTGGAAGCAAACATTCAAATAGTATCAAAGGGTGTGTTGGTAAGAGTAATAATAATATAGATCCATCATATAAGTGTGTGTGGAATTTACACTGTAGGGTCAAAATGGTTTCTGTGGATGGAGATATCCATCTATCTTAAAATGGACAGCAGGTGGCACTGTTACTTCTGTGTAGATCAAATTAGGTCTATGCAGGGAAATTACAGCTCCTGTCCCATAAAATTCTTGTGGACATTTTACACTGGTACCACCATGACACACACACGTTAATATGTTGGTCAAAGTGCCTAGACGAACAGTTTTACACTGAAAAACAAACGTCTCTGGCAATACGTGTTTCTAAGGTAAAGATACAGTACCTTGCAAAGTATTATTCCCCCTTGAAATTTTCCACATTTGATCATTTTAAAATTAATTTTTTTATTAATTTTATTTGGGTTTAATGTTATATTGTTATGTAATAGACCAACACAAAGCGTTTAAGTAAGTAATCTGTCTGCTTGACAATCAGGACACAAATCTGGCCTTTCTGGAGGTGTAGCAGATACAAGGCTATTGTTGATAGAGGCTTATATAAATTTAGGTTTAAAATTGTTTAAATTCACAGAAACTAGTTGGCCTACATGGAGAAATGCTCTGTATGGAAGACATCTTCCAAAATATGGCTGCAGGCTGCATCATGCTGTGTGTATTCTTCTCTTTAGCAGTGACGGGAAAGCTGATTGGAGTTGATGGAAAAGTAAATGGAGCTGAATGCAGGGAAATCAAGAAAACCTGACAGGGGCTGCAAGTGACTTGAAACTGAGGAAGAGGTTATAAACAACTGTAGCCTTATTTAAAGAGTTATAATGGAATGGTTTGGATGCATATTTCTGTGTTAAAATGGACCAGTCAAAGTCCAGATTGAAATCCAAATGAGAGTCTTTTGCAAGATTTCACATATGCGCTGCAGTATTCTTTCTGTGCTTTTGCAATTTGCAAAGAATAATAGACAAACTTTGCTGATTCTACATGTGTAAAGCTTGCAGAGATGTATCAAAAAGATTATCTGCTTTAATTGCAGTGATAGGTTCCTTTAAAGAGTATTGATTAAGGAATCCTGAATACAAATGCAAGTTGCACTTTTCAGATTTTCTGTGAACAATCTTTAAGTCCTTAAATAATTTTCCTATCAATTCACAATTATGCACTACTTTTTGTTGGTCTACCATATACATTTACAACGACATCCATTGAAGTTTGTGACATCAATATGAGAAACTGTGGAAAGGTTTAAAGGCTGTGAATAGTTTGGCAAGGTGCAGTGGATCCCTTCCATAGTCTCACAATGTCCAAATTATTCAAAATTGATGCACAGAGAACTTGAACATGTCAGAGAATTATTAACATGACTGCATCACATCTAGTTTTGAATTTCAGGCAAATGATTGAATACAAAGGCTGAATTTCATTTCATCCCTTCTCCCTCATTCCTCACCCTTAAACTTATTCCAATAAGTACGGCCTTCCAATGGTTTATGCGAATTGGGGGAGAACAAAGTGACATTTTTCAATGACAAATTTGGAAATGGAGTAGAAACTGTTCTTCCAAATCCACTCTAAACATTCAGTTAACATAAGTTTAATGGCACAGTAACCAACCGTACCATTAAACTGTGTTAATGGGACAGTAAAGATACTGAAGGGTGTTTTTCATCGTTTGAAAAACTTCAAATTGTGGCCAAGTTGAAGTTTATATATATATATATAAATATATATATATATATTATGTCACTGTCAATTGTTGTTAAAAGCTAATACAACACAATATTCCAGAGCTTATATTTGACAGTAGCAACAATTAAAATGTCTAACTTGCTGATTGTTTCTTCTCAACATAAGCTACTGTTTTTCCCCCAAAAAACAACAAATCGTTTTAAATGTCTTTGTTTGACATTAACTGTCACTGTGATGACTAGTTTGCTGTAGTTACTTTCCCTTACTGAAAAGTACATTTACTGAAAAATTCAATTGCACTAAAATATACTTGAAGTCACAATAACCATAAGTGTGCTCCAAGTGTGTCTGACGTGTGCTCAGAACAAAGATGTTTCATCAAAATAGATACTTTTTGTTTGTAGATTCATAATACTTAATTATTTTCATACATCATTAATATATTAGATTTACTTTTCACTTGGAATCAGTGGGGACTGATGATGTATCAGCAGTGTCTTATTTCACAATGAGATTTGTTGACCACTACCTACATTGGGTGGTGGAAGAGGGGGAGGGACAACCTTTGGAAATGTGATTCAGCCAAAGTCTTCCATGATGGAGGATGTATTCCCCTCCCATTGTACGACTTAAACACAAAACTACACTTTTGTGCAGCTACATTTTGTTTGGTTTTGATGTGGAAAAGCTACATATTCTTTGGTTCGAGGGCACTAGTTTTAAAATGCAAGTTAGAATGATAAAACTTTAAGTTAAACACATAGAAGTGAAAGTATCTGATTCATCTGTTCCAGTGCAGAAGAGCTAATGAGATCAGATAGGAGTGCTGCACACTCAGCTACTGTGCAGTATAGCAGTTTTTAAACACTGTTTGGCTTATAAAAAGAAGAAAAAAAAATCAGTTCAACCATGCGTCCTGCAGCCGTCAGGCTTTGGGGAACGTATTTGCAGACGAGGTGCCCGGTTGGATCGGGGACGCGCTGTTGGTGCCGCCGCCGCTGCTGTTTCCGTGGGGAGTGTGAACATGGCCGTGGCTGTGCGCGCCATGACAGTGCTCCTCTGCGTCCCAGCGCTCCGGACAGCGGCGACGTGAGTTCATGAAGAAGTTGGAGACGGTGGAGAGCTCCAGGCCCAGCTGCTGAGAGATGGTGAGCTGCATCTCCTTGGAGGGGCGGCGGTTCTCTCGGAAGATGGCCACAAGGGTGCGACGCTGCAGGTCTGTGAAGACCAGCCGCTGCTTCTTTGGCACCTGGCTGCGCTCCCGTCCCCGGTCCTCCTCCTTGCGCTTACATGCTGTTTATAGAAAGAGAAGGACGGCATTAAAAAAACAAAAGACATGGCTAAATACAATGATAGGTTTGCAGCGGAGCACAGAAAATAAGTGAAATCAAAAAGCGTAAAAGTACTGGTGAAAAGGTAAAGGTAATTTTATTTATATAGCACATTTTCAGCAACAAGGCAGTACACAGTGCTTTACAGGATTTTAGAGGAAATACAAACAAAATAACAAACCAAAAGAAAGAGCAAAAGAAGAAAAAGCTAATAATGTCGATCCACAGTAAATAAACTAGATGAAGTACTTTTGCGGAACTGAACAAATTACAGAAATGTAAAGTCTACACTTTATAATACAGCCCATATTTTCTCACAATTTAGAGCACGTGTCAAAACTCAAGACCCGCGGGCCAAATCTGGCACACTATGACCCCTTATGTGGCCTCTATATCCTATACTCAATAATCAAAATAATCAAATTCCAGCTCTGTGTAGAAGTGACATGTTTTATTACCATTTGTACCTAAATTAATCAGCTCAAAAAATTATTTAAGCACATTTAATTATTGATTTAAAAATTGTATGTGTAACCAAAAATAATTGAAAATGTTCTGGCGGTTCTGAGTGGCAGCTTTGGTGCAAGTAAAGCCAAAGTGTGTTAATATTTTGTGTCACATGGCTTATCACACTATTATTAAAAAATATGGATATTGGAACGGAAATGATCAATTGCATTTGGTTAGTAAATATACATTACACATAATTGATTCAAATACATTGAGTTACAAAAACAATAATTGAACTAATTAAACTAAAGATATTACTTAAAGATATTAGATAACCTTGAGTGGGTCAAACTCAAATACCCTGTATTTGATCAATGGTAATGTTTCATTTACACAGCCACAGAAAAAATATATCGAATTGATTAAATTTATTTCAATTGCATAAACACACACGTGTTTGATGGAAACTTTGTGGTCCATTTCCTGAAGCTTACCACATAGTTTCCTGGAACTTTTACAGAACGTACTGATTATTTCCTCATAGTGGTTATTTTCTAATCACCTCTAAGTTACAGAAAATACCTGATGAGTTTTTAGGAAAGTATGCCACTATAAGTTACCTTATAATGCATCCCTAAAAGTAGTGATTAAGTTCTGGAATCAATAATTACTAAGTTCTATAATCGTTCAATTAAAGTACACGGTAGGTTCTGAAACGTGACCTCTCAGTTCTGGGAAAGTATTAGCTGGAAAGTTTGATATGTGGTATGTATTCTGCCCTAGCTCCGTTCACAAGTACTATGAAATATAAATTACTTAAGTCAAAATTGTTGAACTCCTGCACAGTGACTGCAAACTATAAAAGATTGTTATAACACCAAACTAAGTTAAATCTCACTCAAACCAGCGATGTTGATACATTACAGTAATGTTTGTCACTAAAGGTGCTAACTGATTTTATACCTACCAGGATACATTTCATTCTTTGGCCAAATTTAACTTTAGCCTTTAAAAATAAATGGTTATATGCCGTGAATGCATTTAATTTACTCACTTATACTCAAAATATTTGTCATATGTTGCTTGTATTTATGATACATTATTTTTAAAATTAGACTTTTTTTTCTAATTCTACTAATTGAACTAAAACAGTAATGAAAGACACTTTGGGTAAATGTCTAGCTGTACATTGATTACATAATTCCAATGTTTCTAATTTCCTTATTTATCTCAAGCAGGGTATTAAAGGGAATTAAGTTCTACCTTCAAAATAAAGTTCACAAATGACCCTTCAACAGACAGTCTGACTCTGTCATGGGTTGTTTTTTCTTTTTGAGAAGGTCCGTTGAAAATATTGATCAGTATGTTGGATCACTATCTTCTATTAATAATGCATTTACTTTCTCTTCAATGCATCACTACGTATTTAGATGAAAGACTACAGGGTTTCAGTTCCTATCAAAATTTCTTCAGAAATGTTTTCTAGCTGTTAACATCATTAGTTATGCATGAACATTGCTTTAACACAACAACAAATTCCCCACAACTTTTCTACCAGATGTTGCAATAAATTAGCAATGAGCATTTTGGTCAGTTCCAGGCAACATCCACAGTTATTAAGGAAAACAGAAAACATTACTCTACAGACTTGTAAATGTAAGTCAAAAAACATTTACTTTCAGTAAATATTCTTGACCTACAGGTGTGAAACAACATTATTTTAGAGATAGGCTTATAGCCAGCCATCTATTTTCTACTAACTGCAGGATCGTGGGGATATCTCAACTGCTATGTGTTTTAAGAATTTATTTCTATTTGTTTTGATGATTGTGACTGAAAGTTCAATTCATGAGAAAATTTGAGTATTGCTTAACACCAAATAAAAGTATCTTTGCTATTGTATGATCGTGTTAAACACAATTGGCAAAAAAAATAGGAACGTTTAGTCATTCTGTGGACAGTTGCACCATCCGCAAGGAGGGTAAGTCGTGAATTTATGTATTTGTTAAAGGAACTGGTTTGTCACGGTATCCGGGCACAGTGATGTAAAGTTCAGTGGAAGAAAAAAGTGTGATTGAAATTGTGCCCACTAGGGAATTTGGGGGAAGCTTCACAAGAAACCCACTGTGGTTGGAATCAGTGCTTTAACTTTGCATTTCTTATGCTGAGTCACTTCTCAGCTATAGACACTATTTGAAGCGTCTAATTCTGTCTAGACGAGGAAAAGGACAAGACTGTTTCTTGTTTTCATTTAGAAAGCAAGAGAAAGACAGAATCTGTGTTAGTTGGGGAGAAAGTTTTCAGGCAGTGAAGATTTGGATTGTTTTCTAATGGTATTGCTACACTGTGTTTCACCATGCATCAGTGCAGCCATCTATCAGGAGATTAAAAAATACATTAATTGTATAATAATTCAGTGATAAATGATAGAATACACCAATTTCATTTTTTGAGTAGCGTGTAGCTTTAGGTTGAGAAACAGTTGCAGCAAATGTGATTTGCGCCACCAAAAATAAAGCAAACCTTCTCTTTCAGGAGAGAGGGTTATGGATTTGTCTGGAGTGTTTTGACCGCGCGTCGGTGTGACTGTGCGCGTGTGCGTCTTGCTGAAACCGGAGGAGCGTGATGTGAAATGCTGACAAAGAGAAGCCGAGAGCCGCGCTGCCTGGATGCACCGTCAGTAGTGCAGGGCTCGGCTCTGGCTGTGGAGACTGGAGGGAGTCTGTTCTGTTCTGCTGCCCTAAAAAGCTGCAATGATCGATTTTCCGCGGTTTTCTCCTGACCACGTGGTCCAGTAATCAGGGCTCCCTTCCCCACCCGATCGATCCGCATCGATCCGCGAGAGCGAGGTGCATGAAAGTGTGTTGGTGAGTGTGTGTGCGTGTGTGTGTGTACTTGTGTGCAAGTATTGGTGGGTGTGTGTGTGTTTGTGTTTGTAGGTGGGGTGGGGGGTGAGGCGCGTGCGTGGGCGCGCTTTTGTGACAGACAGATGAGAAGAAATTGTTTATCTGTGGAGGAACAAAGGATGTGAGGCGGGAAAAGAGTGGCAGCCATCCAGTCTGGGAGCCCTCACACGAGCCACTGGTTATTAAAATAATAATAATAATAATAATAATAATAATAATAATAATAATAATAATAATAATAATAATAATAATAATAATAATAATAAAATAGATATGAAATGTTCGCAGGAGATGAAGTTAAGACTGAGAGGATCAGGAAGGATCCCAGGTTTGGATGCCCGTGTGGACATGAGGAAAAGAGCAAAGGAGGAGAGGATTAAAGGGGAAAGAAGTGAGGTTGGCTGCAGTGTGGAGGTGGTGTATGCAAATGATTGATGACTTTAAAGCCGGTTAAGACAACGGCAGAAAACAGATTTGACTGTGAGACCGAGATCAATGTGAATGTGCACATGCATACCTCACCTGTGTGTGCGTGTGTGCGTGTGTGTGTGTGTGTGTGTGTTGGTGTTCCTGCCGTGTTACCACAAGCATAATTACAGAAATATTTCCCCTCAGCAGGAAGCAGCTACAGTAGCCTGCATGTTCCTCCGTATGCTAGAGCCTCCTACTTGACTGGTTTCCTCTGGTTGTTTTTCCTCGATTGTTTTAATTTGCCCCCAGATTGATAGCCCCCCATATTGATTGATCCTCACTTCAGAACCATTTCATGGAACATTTATTCAATTGGTTCAGGCCCGGCCGCGCCAGAATCTCCTCCAGGCTCTCCCTAAGTGCTGTCTCAACCCAAACTCAATACTCTCTAATGTAATGACTGAATTCTAGTGCTAATATAGTGATAATTTAATATGTAATGCCTGTTTGTGAAGAAATTGTGCTACAGGCCATTTTACAACGCCAACACCACTCTGGTTTTCCTCCATCAGCCAATGAGAGCAGCTCGGAGGCCTGTGGTGGGAGCAACCACTGCAGCCATGTTCATAACTAAGCTAAACTCGGGAATTAGCGCAAGATTGGGGGCTAGTCAGAGCATATTTCAGATAATCAATAGGGTTCATTTCAAATGAGACTCCTTCAGCCTCTGAGCAAGCAGTGTATGGGATCACAGGGCGGACGGGGGGCAGCTCATTACAGGGACCTCTCTTGAGACAGAACCAAACGGTTATAGGCTATCTTTAGCTGCCTTGTTACCAAATCAGCTACTTTGAAGAGACAAGAGGCAGTCTCATGTGGCTCTCGCTCATGTTCTCTCCTTTATAATGTCCAAGAGTCAACAATGCCAAAGATTTCAGGCAACAGCCACTTCAGTCTGATCACGAGCTCCTGCTGATCCACTCATCACTCAGCGTGCACCTAAGCAGCGAGACTTTATGGCTCAGTGTTATTGGCTTGTGGTGTTTTTGCTGTCTTTCAAGTGAGTCTGTGCTCATTCAGCTGCATCCCCCAAAACTGTGGAAAACTGTGTCTATAAACAACACGGAATTGTGGGTAGGAAGTGGAAGGTGAGAAGACGTTAACAAAGACACATTTACTGATTTCTGACTGTGATTGAAGAGTTATATTTGGGTTGGTCAAATGGGCTAATCAAACCTGGACATCTTTGTTTATGCTAACTTTGAGTGGAGCCATATGGACTAAAAAAAAATCAAAATTTCAACATGGTTTTCTAGGCCAAATAAAGAAAAGAACTGAAGTTATATTTAACCACATTAGTGATTTAATCGACAATGGGTAAGCCGCAGGTTTACGGGACAACAACACGCATGGTCAAGCTTGGCCACCACCACCCCATCCCACGACCCAGTCAGTCTTAAATCGCAAGGTACCTAATTCCAACATAAATTAGATTAAGACAAGTTTCAGTGACTTACAACATTTAATGTAACTATCTAAGGTTTGGCTTTTGGTTTTGGTGTGCCATTCAAGATTGTAAGTGACGCCCATCTAAGTATATGAAAAAATTAGAGACAATTCTGCCTCCACTAACATGGATTAGGGAATATGACTATATTTTAATGCAGTTAGTTAGTTAGTTAGTTAGTTAGTTAGTTAGTTAGTTAGTTAGTTAGTTAGTTAGTTAGTTAGTTAGTTAGTTAGTTAGTTAGTTAGTTGTAATTAAATAAAACATTTATACTTTTAAGATATTTTATTATTGGTTATCAGACCTGCAATAAGGCTCAAGCCTTAATGTAAAATGTGTGTGCTGTGTCTTTTAAATAGTTTTAAAACTACAAATCAGACCCATGGATCCACATCTTTCAAGAGATGAAAGTGGCTGCTAAATAAGAAAAAACATTTTCTTGACAAAAGACGTACTTTCTGTGTTTAATCATACTCTGTTTCGGCGTAACCTGCTTGAAAGTATGCTAAAGAAAAATGTTCAGCTGTCAAAAATGTGACTGGTTTGATTTTCAGTGTCATAAAATGTCTGAAACTTGACAAAAAACAACAAATCCACATATTAAGGTGACACTTTACTGATGTGAAATTCTTATTTTACACCGATTTTACTCCTTTGAAATGATTACATGAGTGATAAAAATTGCTCAAGTAACTTAACTCCTCCCTGCGGATATAATAGTTAAAAAAACAGATTACACAGAGGAGAGAAACGTGATGGCATTTGTTTTGTTTTCCAGAAAGTAAAAAAAATGATTATGAACAATTTGAATCACTGTAGGAATGTGATGTGTGAAGACACTTTTCCAAGTTGACTTGTTTTTTAAAAAAAATGTGCAGAAATACAGATGGCAGGGACAATAAACAGAGATGAGAGCCAATAAGTGGAAGAGAGCCAAACTTTAAAGGCTATATTTATCCTCAAAAGCAGCAGCCTGAAGGAACAAAACTAATTATACTTATTGATGTATACATGTAGCATCAGTTTAGTATGTAGAGAAAGTGTGTGCTGTAAATGTGTGTGCGTGTTGGTGGGCCGTGTGGGGCAGACGGTGAACTAACCGCACCGTGCTGCTGCTAGTCGACGCCTGGACGGACGGATGAGATCGGGCTTTGTGTGCGGTGAGACGGGCCCTCTCCCGCCCTGGACGGACTACTGCGGGTGAGAAACAGTTTGGTGTCAATCACTCTCTGTCACACCCCCCCTCAGATATACGATTATTGATTGTATTGATCATGTGCATATGGGCCTATTCATTGATGGGAGTTAAAACGCCTCAGTGTCTGCTGTCCCCTCTCCCATCATATAACAGCGCACCGCACAACCGTGGATGCCACTCCCCCCCCCCCCCTCCTCCTCCACACCTTAAGCTCCGATCATTGATTAGAATTGGTTTATCTGTTAGCTGTCATGTATTTCTCGGTGAAAATCCCACGTTTCCCTGTTTAAACGAGTGATTGGCATCTTAGCAGCACATCAGGTATTGGCTTGCAGGTGGGTGGGGGTGGGAGTGGGGACTTTCCGTGGAGATTTGCGCGACTTGTTAACGACGACCCATACAGCCACTTTTAAATGTCACGCCTTAAAAATGTCTTATCAGATATAAAATCTTTTTTAAAAAGTAAAAATAGTTCTTTTCTAATTAAAAACGAAAGAAAAAAAAAAGCAAAACATGTCATTTAAATTGGAGTTCACCGTCCAGAAACATTTGGAAGGAGGTAATTTATACTAATTCTTTAGTAAAGCATGACTGACCTTGTTGACAATATAGACTATAAAGAGATTTTGTGTATTTTTTTTTTATATTACCTCCTTAAAATGATCCTGATATGTTTGCATCTAATATAAATTGAAGTTCGTGTTATTTTGAAAGCGGGAATAATCACTGGACGTGGGTATCTTTTTATATTATGTAAGAAAACTCCTTACTAACCCCAGACAAACATGTTCAAAATTTGACTTATTCATACCAGGCCCTCGTCCTTTCCAAACAAAAAAGAAAAAGAAAAGAGGAAAGCTGGAGTTTGTTTTTCTACCCATTTGATCGACTATAACAACTCTTTTTTTTTTTTTAAATCTACATTTAAATACAAGTTGTCGTGGTTATGTAGACGGATTTTTCACCCACTTTTCATAAAACTATTTCACCTCATTTGTACAAGAGAAATAATCGTCTTCCGCATGGCTGAAGATTTGCACTAATTTAGAGAGCAGTTCCGAAGACCCTGTGAAATACCTGGAAATACGCGGTCTGTCCGAGACTCCCTTTAACACTAAAATACCGTGCAAATAAAGTACGTAAATTATGATCTGCGATCTATTTTCAAGTATTGCGTATTTTCTCTTTCAATTTTTTATTGTCCGAATAAAAATGTGTTTTTTTGTTTTGTTTTGTTTTTTCATTTCAAACTGTTTGACTTCGTTCTCGTCAGGAATGCGTCCCTTTTACACAGGAAATTCACGCTCAATGCGCAACATCGACGCAGGTTTTTGGTTGAAGAACTGTACGCCTTAAAAGTTGCAATTCAAAGGTGCAGAACACACAAGATGGACCAAATTGCAGAAGTGTGAGATGAGAGGGAGCTGTCCGTTCAGCACCGCAAAGTGACATCTGTCAAGACTTTTATTTATAAGTCCAAGTTTGGAAATATTATAAGTTATAATTTTTTTTAAATTATTTAGACATATCACATTAAATACCCATGAAATTCTCTGGTCTGGCAGCCTGAGCAAGGAGAATTAAAATGCATTTCACTTTTTTTTTGTACATTATATAACCTGATTTTGGTGATAACCTACACCAATACATTTACACCCTTAAAATTCCATCATAGTTTTCTGACCCTAAATTATGTCATGACACAATAACAATTTTTTGTGCTAGCTTGCAAGCAGAGAAGTGAGAGAAATGCCTCTTTAAATATTTTTGTCTTGATAAATACATTAATACACAATACTTTAGTTGTGCAGTTTGTTTTCCCTAGGCAATCTAAATGTATTACATCTATATGTTATACACGTACTTGAATATACGTTGCTTTTTTTCTTTTTTCGCCAAGCTAAAGGATTCTGCTACATCCACTTTCTTTCAAACTTAGGGCCGACATATTTTACTCCGGTTTGTCGGACAGTGGATATGCAAAATCTCCGTTACAGAGTAAGATGACCAGAAAGCAGAAGTGAATTGAGGCTGGATGGCTGGTGCAGTGCCAGAGGAAAAAGAGGACGAGAAAAGGACGCAAGGAAAGGAAGGAAGGAAAGAGAGAAAGAATATGAGAGACCCGAGGAGAGTAGAAGAGAGAAAATCAATACCGATTCAGAGTGAGTCAGATAAGCCTGAACAATGTATAGTGCAGACACACTCTATAACCCAGTCACACACACGCGCACACACACATGCATGTGCATGTGGAGGAACTCACGCAGACACACAGAGAAGAGCATGCTCAGTAAAATGTGCTCTAGGCCTCCATAAAGATGCATTACAAACCCCATAAAGCATACCCACCTTTAAAATCAAATGACATCACAACCTTGGATTGTTCAGAGGATTCGCTGACACGAGCAGAAAGCGCTCATTACTAGGTGTCGATAGGTAGCGAGATGCTCTGATGCCCTTTGTCTACTGTAAGATTCTCTTTGGAAAAGATCCTTTTGTGATTGGTTAAAAAAACAAAACAAAAAAATCTTCCTTTGTGCTGTGAACCCCTGTCTGCTGCTTCATTCAGCAGTAGAAGTCCAGACCCTGCTGGCTGGTATCAAGCTTGTACTATTGATATTTCTCAGCATGTTTGGGTTGTAAACAGCGTTTTTTGAAAACCACTTACACACCCCGTTCTGTGATGTTTGGGAAGTAGGATTGGTGTGTGTGGTCCTCGGCTGTTAACCACAAATTTTACTTTGCTTACCAAGAAGATGCTGTTACAAGTGCTCACACCACCACTCTCCTGCCTCTCTCCCTCTCTTTCTCTTGCTTTCGTCTCCCTTATACTTATCAATTATTAAGGCTGGTATTGATCATTTCACTAGCCTGCCTCTATCTGACTGTTCACACAAAGCCCAAACCTGCCAGCCCTCTCTCAATCAATGGCATCTCCTGGCTCCTGCATGAGGCGTCTTCTTCTCCTTCTTCTTCTTTTTCCCATGTCAGTTTTGCTTTTCTCGCTTTTGGACTTAAGACATGTTGACTGAAGTTTTGTACATTCCAATTTTGTTCCATTTGGATTCCTCTGAAAAAAAAACCCACTTGCATCCATATTTCATAGCACAAGTACGTTTGATGGGCGATAAAAAGAGAGGGCAAAGATGCCTCTGCACATCGTTTGACTTGAAGAATTTATCCTCATTTTTTTGTCCTCCAGGTCAGTTTCCCAAGCCAAATGACCTGCCTGCCTGTTGCTGGGCTAAACAGAGAAAGATTAGTGATATTTTTTGTCATGTGCTGCAGAAAGGGTGAGCACTGGGGAGTGGGAGAGAAGGGGGTTGGGATAGGGAATGGGCCTTATTGATCTGCTATGTGCAAAGCCAGGCAAACACTGAAAGGACAGAGCAACACTATTAATGACACTCAAACCCTCAGCTACTAATCCTCATCTATCTATCTATCTATCTATCTATCTATCTATCTATCTATCTATCTATCTATCTATCTATCTATCTATCTATCTATCTATCTATCTATCTATCTATCTATCTATCTATCTATCTATCTATCTATCTATCTATCTATCTATCTATCTATCTATCTATCTCTCTATCTATCTATCTATCTATCCACTGTGTTAGTGTTAAGTTTACACAATTTCATGGGAAAACAGTGTGTGTTGCATATAAATTTTATCTGCCATAAGGGTTTCTTTAAAAAAAAAAAAAAAAGGTCTATATTCTCTGTTTTGTTGTTGTTGTTTATACTACTAGTCCATGTTACAGATTCCAACCCCAGTTTCAATCAATATTTCATCAGAACAGTCTGCACATACAGCATGAGGTTGGCTAGAAGTATAAATCTGGGGATGGTGTCGGCATTGGGATTGGATTTAGATTGTATTCCTCCTATTTGTGTCATAATAAAAAAAGAAGTGTAAAGATAAACAGAGACAGACAGACAGACAGACAGACAGACAGACAGACAGACAGACAGACAGACAGACAGACAGACAGACAGACAGACAGACAGACAGACAGACAGACAGACAGACAGACAGACAGACAGATAGATAGATAGATAGATAGATAGATTATTAATATGTTTCACCTCCTGTAACCTGGCTGCAACCCCAAACATTCCTATAGATATTAGTAGGATAATAGGATGAATAAAGCTAAAATCTTGTCCTAGCTTTTGGTTTTTATGTGCCACCCAAAGTTTATCAGTGGCCCCCATCTCGTACCGTTTGACCTCTTTCTGCTTGAGCCCCTTCTCACTATTGGTGACTTGAATCCACTCTGTCTGCATCAACTGCAACATGTCTTTCCCTAAGTTATATTTTAAAAAATTCTACAGAACGACTTGAATGGTAATCTACCTGGTCTTTTGCTCTAGTGTTTACTTTCCTACTATTTGAAAAGCAGGAGAGGACCGTGTGGTTATCTTTCAGTTGTGTTACGGGTATTGATCGGTGTGCCACATTTAAAAAGGAGAGTGGGAACTGGCGTATTGATCAGGCAACCCGGGGTCACCCCGCTTCTGCCGGCGCAACTTGTTGGCCCCTGTAGCCGAACTGCCGCTCGGTGGTGAGAAACAGGCGTCGTGGGAGTATATTCACTTCGACGTGATTGTGAATCATTTGGGATTAGATATTTTGATCAAAAATATAGATTAAATTTTACTTTACAACAGTGTGTCTAAATGTCGGTGTCCTCAAAGCTCTTACTGAAATATTAGGTTCAAAAGGAGTCAAAATTCTCATGTCTGTTTCTACATTAAATGAAGTTCTCTTCTATTTTTTCGCCCCTTTGCAAATTTCTTTCTCAAATTAGTCCCTTACCTACTTCCATTTCATGTCAGCAAACAAGCCTCTCCATGAGCTTTAAATCATTGCAAAAGTTCACTTTTTGTTGAACTCAGAAATTTGTATGCATTCGAGTCTGAATCAACGTTGAAAGATCTTAAATCTCGCATATAATTCAATATTACTGTGAAGAATTTACTGAAACCCTATAACACTTTTACCACCTAACTCTTAATTAGTTAGTATGATCAGATAATGAGTTCTGACCCAACAAGATCAGAACTTGTTGATCTTGTTGGAGATCAACAACTGTTAAAACGGGTATTCTGCTGTTAAAATTATTTTTATTCCAGTCGTCCCTACTCATATGATTTTTCTTGCAGCAGACTGAGTAAGTTATAGTAAGTAAGTTTAAATCCCCGGTTGTCAAAGGTTGTGCCAAACGTCCAAAAACAATAAAAGGACGAAATGACCAAACACTTTTTGGCAGGAGGAAGTCAGTAAGAAGCGTCTTTTGGCAAACCATTACGTATCCTTTACGTAGTTTAGTGGTTTCCTATTTTAGTAGAAAACCATTAAAATAACAAAAGTACCAAATGGAAAAGGGGCGAAACGTCGCGTGGCAAACTTCAAACCCCATAAGGAGGTCACAAATTGACCTTAACTACAAAGGCACGAAACGACAAAGGGGCGAAATGATCAGTGTATTTTTTCCCCCAGCTTCAAGCAATGAGCAGTGGAGCTGTCCGTGGTGCTGAGTCTTTTAGGACCCGTGAAACTCTTTTAAACAACCTGCGTGTATGTCTACAATGACGGTGTGATTGTCTGTTGTTTGAAACTGTTGAATGTGAAACATGGATGTTGTGAAATAATTGCCTCACCGGCCAGCCGCAGAGCAGACATCCGCTGAAACTCGGGCTCCTGCAGCCACTTCCACATCCTCCTGAACGTCTCCCGGCCCGACTTGAGCTTACTCCACGGTTTGGGGTTCCGCAGCAGGTCCGACAGGGTGCCCTGCGACCGGCTCAAGATCCGCTGGGCAAAAATAGCCTGCGGGATAGAGTAACGCTTCAACTCGGCCGTTATCCTTTGAGCCACCTCCTTCGTGTTGATTTCCTCCGCCTGTATGCCCGAACCTGACATTCCCTGGCCGGCAACGTGACCGTGCCTCTCCCGATCGGCCATCATCACAGCACCGTTCGCCTGGGAATGAAGGTGGCTGTGCGGGAGGTGGTGCATCCCATTGAGGTTGGAGATCAAGCCGTGGCCGTGTCCACCTAAACTTCTGGCCAGGTGCTCCTGGTCGCTTCGAGACAGCATGGAGGCGTGAGACTCGAACCCTGACACCGGCGACAGCATCTTGGTGTCGGTGGAGAGGTGCGTGTTGGGACCGTAGGCGGAGAGCGACTGCTGGGAGTTGTGCAGAGAACCGAGCCCGCCGGACAAGGGAGACAACGATCCATGACCCATGCCAGTGACGGACATCTCTTTTGGGTAGTGACTGTACAGGTTGCCCATGGACGTCAGCCCCCGGTGGTCCTCCCGCATCAGCGTGAAGCTCCCGCTGACGTTCCCGGCGGACAGTCGTTGGTGGGCGGCAGGGTGGTGGTGCGAGTGCGGGTGGTGAAACTTATCCGCCACGGTGGATATCGGAGGTAGATGCTGCAGAGGGGTCAGCGTGGTGTATGTGTTACTAAGGCTCATCCCGGTCTCACACATGCTGATGGACGAATGGAGGTGTCCCGACAAGGCGGACGGGTCCGTCCGGTAGTCCCCGCCGGACCCTTCGAGCAGTGAGGCCATGCCGGACACCATGCTCGGTCGCCCACCCGGAGCGTGCGAGACCAGGTTCCGGGGTGTGGAGCTCGGGGACGGAGACGGCCGAGCGTGCGGAGAGTTCATGAGGTCCCCTGGTTGGGAATGCGACGAGACGCTGTGCAAGTTGTCCATGGTGAGCTCCATGGCTGAAGGAGAGTATGTTCCCTTCTCCCACCCTCCCACCCACACCCCTCTGTCTTTCACTCCGGCCGTTCTCTCACTCGTGTGCTCTCTTGCCTTCTTTTCTTAGCCCGCCCGGAGAAATAAAATGATCAATCCATTTGAACGCAAATCCATTGATTGAAATTCACCGATCGACCCGGAGCTGCGAAGAGACCGGTTCTGTTCTGTACAGAACCGACGGGCTCTGTGTGCATTCATGTGCTTTGGAGCTCTCTTGGGCTGGATCTCATCTCTGGTCCGACAGCGCTCCCACTAAGAGCGCATCAGAGGAAAGGGTGCGCGTCTCCGTGGATTTATAACGTGGCGCGCGCACGAGCAGAGGCTCAAACTGCCTCACAGCGCCGGAGGAAGCTGCGAAACACAATTAAGTTTTCATCTTAGAGTCTGCGATATCAGAAGTGATCTTATTTTAAATATTAATATTATTAGAAATTAGATTTTTTTTTTTTAAATATTGTACACATCACTTTCACCATCAGGGCATATTCTGACGCGGACTTCTTGCTTATGATTTGCTTTTATTTTTACTTTTTTTTTTTTCCAAATCCAGTCTTTTCTGTTTCTTTTACTGATTACACTTTGTTTTCCCACGCACTGTATGGTTTTGCATTTATGCGCTCAGTGATAAACCTGATCGAAGTATTGACTGACAGAGATTAATGACGGGGCGATGGGCCGGTTAGCGGGGATGGGAGGGGAGAGGGAGCAGGAGGTCACAAAGTTAGGATCCCCGACGCTTCCGTGCAGACCAATGAGAGCGCAGCCAGCCTCGCTGGTTCTGTTTGAGAGACGGTCACTAAATTTAGGGCAGAATAGTGTCTCCAGGAAACAACTAGAGTGTTTTTTAGTATACTTTTACATTGTGAGGCAATTAGAATAAAACGGGGTGTGAAATGAAAACAGTGCAGGGTTTGGAGTTTCGGGATTTCGGTGCATGCAATACTACTACTACTGCTGCTGCTAATAATAATAATAATAATAATAATAATAATAATAATAATAATAATAATAATAATAATAATAGGAAAATAAATAAATGACTTGCTCTGTAAATTCACAGTCAAACAGCAAAGATGTCAGTCCAGAAAATGTCTTCAAATCCGTCTCATTCTGCGCGGCCGGCATGCAGATTAAGCCCGTTTATTATTGGTGTCATGTGTGTTTGGTGTGTGTGGCTATAGGTGTCATTTATTAACTCATCTCAAAGGTGGAGGGGGACAAAACTCAGAGGCAATAAAACCTCATTTATTGCCTTGTTTTTTTGGGGGGGTGCGGGATGTCTGGTAATTGTTTTTAATATTGCTCTCAAGTGTAATGTGTCCGACTCGCAAATCGAAAACAAAAATCAAGATGTGAAAGAAGAAGAAGGGGGAAAAAACGCCCCACAAACATATGAGTTTTAGTCAGAGGATTAACAGAATTTCAATCTGAATCTTTGAACATAATCTTTAAAGAGAAAAAAAAAAACAACTCGCTAAACCACCCGTTTTTAAAAGAGAAAAAGGCTATTTCAAAGTCATCGTAATTTAAAATTCATTTATTGATTTAGTTCAAAAAATGAGATATTACTCTGTGCCGCAAACATAGTGTTTGTTACGCATGCCATTAAAAAAAACCGTGTAAATTAATGCATTAATTGAGCCTCGGCCTATTAAGAAATTAGCTAACGCACAAAAATACAAATATTTAATAATAATTTTTACCCGTGCTAAGCCAAAACTTTTCTTTTTTTTTAACTTGTAGCGACTCGGACTTTTTTTTTTTTATTTGTCCACTCCAACAAAAGCAGATTACTTTTAGCCAGTAAATGGCAAGGCTGTCTATGCAAAACATTTGTTTCCGGTTATCGCTGGAAGCTGTTTCCCCCAAAGTTCAGGTATTGATCAGCAGCGTTCGATGTATTGATCCTCGATCAGCCCGCTGTTTCCTAAACACTGAGGCGTTTTGTGTGGGATCGTTTCAGCGGTTAGGCTTTGACCTGCGTGGATGCTGGACAGGAGGAATATGCTGGAAAAATAAATGTCAGCTGCCCTGTTTATTATCTGCAGAGTGGAAGGCCGTCAAAGGCTCCGCTCCCTCTTGCTCTCAGAAAAGGTGGTAATAACATTTGGGTAGGCCTTAAATTCTTATATTTACGTGTTTTAGAACCACGTTCCCCAAATGCACCTAATATAAAAGAAAGAGAGTAAAATATAAGATTTTTCTTTAGCAGAACTTTTCTCCCCTCTTAATGTGTTTGGTTCGCACTTATAATTATCGCCTTTTTTCTAAAATGCCAGAGTTGTGCTGCACGGTGCTGTTCAGCTTTAGTCAGTACTACAAAAATATACAGCAGTCCTTTCTTTGTGTTTATATTTTCTTTTTTTCCCCCTTTATTAAATTAGAAAGCCTCAAAACATCAGAATTGTTGCACTAACTGCAAATTAAATTATAACGAAATTATGATGTGCATGTAAATACATTTAGACTTGCATTCAGTATTAAAGATTTATTTTATCTCGTTTTCCCCTTACTATAATGCTTGTAGTTATGTGATGAAGAAAATATTTGAGTCTCACTCAAATATTTTTTGATCCATATATACAAATGGATCAAAAAAGGAAAATATGTTGCGTAGTGCAAAAAATGTTCAGGATATTTACCCCAATGAGTTTGTAGGTGTAAATTTATGTATCCTGAAAAATATGGAAAAACAGCAGTAGAAGAACAGTTTAATAAAAAAAAAACCCACATATATATAAATAACATTTGCTGTGTAGTTTTCTAAACAAATACAAAACATTTAAAATAAGCTTACTTGAATTGAGATGAACTAGAAATAAATACTTTCACTTTTGGAAACATTCATTTGGAGTCAGCATTGCAGCATTTAGGAGTATAAAAATGTGACATCTTCAATGGGGAAAAATCAACTGGAAGTAGTAGAATGATAAGCTTAAAAATACTTTAAGTTACTAAAGACTATCTGTCTATTTATATAATTTTTTTTTCATTCATCTGTATTAAGACAGCATGATTTTATTGCTTATTTTTTCAGAAAGCTTGTATTTGATCCTGGATGTATTTTGTGTTTGAATTTGCATTTGTGACCTGAAAAAAGAGCCAAATAAGTACAGTTTTATACCTATAAATTTTAAATGTAGTAAAATATCAGTCTAACTAAAGGAAAGTATATGCTTGAAATTACACTGATTTATGAAGTTGTTCATATTTATGATTTATATTTATGTATGCTAGCAGTTAATGTTAAATTGCATCTGAATTTTAACTCAGCCAGTTTGCTGTTTTCAACATTTCTGCACTCAGCCCATAACAGATGAAAAATATCTAATCTCTGTGCCTTAACTGACAATCTTTTAAATTATTTTAGACCATGGTCTGCCTACTTTTGAAAACGTGTTACATTTGCAATAGAAGTTGTATCTACTATTGGCGTCTGATATGAAGGAGGCTACAACAGCAAGATTTTTGCATTGAGATAAATAATTATGATAATAATATTAGGAAACATTTATGTCTTCTATGTTTCCCGTTGCTGTCTGCTAAGTACAGTGTATATTTTTAAAAAGTTGTTTCTGTTTATTCACTTCAGGTTTGTACATCTTTTCTTGTCAGCACAGATACGCCAAAGGAAATTCCTTGTCTGTGAAACAACCGACTTCAAATTCTAACATTTATTTTTAGTTATTTTTAGAGTGTTTTAATTCACAGTAGGCATGTCATTCCCATTACTCATATGTCTTCATCAATGCAAAATGCAGAGAAGTCTAACGGCATCCATATCCTCCCAGGCTCTGGTTGCTAAGTAACAGAATGGGAGATGTATTGAGACGGAATAGTCAATCAATTTTCCTTTGAGGTGTGTGTGGGCGTGTGGGGGTGTGAGCGTGGGGGTGGGGGTGGGTGTGTGTGTGTGTGTGTGTGTGCGTGTCTCTCTCCCTGTGTGTGGGTGTGGGTGTGTGTGTGTGTTGATCCAAATATTGCACATGCAACGTTGTTTCTGCAGTTTGGTGTTGAGAAGAACACTTAGAGACTATATTAACAAATATATATATGGGGCCATATGGCTACATTTTACAGGTTTTACTCTCTTTCATTTTTCACAGATAAATCTCTCAAAAGGAGGTAAAGTTTAAATGTTTTTTCTTTAGCTCAAAGGGAAAATGCTGCTTAGCAACACAGCCACTGATAAACGTCATTTGCAAAATGACGCATTGTCCTACAGTTCTCCCTCTTTGATAGCTTAAAAAGAAAATCAATTATAATGAGTTATCTTTTTGTATAACTTTACTGCTGACGTTCAGGTTGGGTTTGCTGGGGAATTTATTATGCAATTTGAAAGATTCATAGGAAAAGATTAGGACAGCTTTTAAAGGTCTGGCTGTTATTCTAGTGGATTTGGATATCTGAATAATAATTTTGAAACTCAATAACAGAATATTTTTTCATGTTTGTCATATAAGTCTTAACAAGCAAAATGCTTGCATAAGTCTTTATATTATGTCAATCATATTTCTGTACATTTCCATTAGCAGCTTTGCTTTTCTATACTTGTCCTGAGTTGGTAAATTGCTCAGTCAGGTGAATCCTGACTTTCTCCAATGTAAGTAAATGTGTGGAGTATTAGATCAACCAATCCTGTTTTCTGAAATAGCTCAAAAGTGCATCGCACAACCCATCAACTGGTGAGTATGTAGTGTATGTAGCTGGAGCACAACATAATGTTAGATTTCTGACAATGGTAGGACAAGGATTATGGTCTGTGGCCCACAACAAGATGCTGATGGAGTTCCTCTCACCCTACTCCTCATCCTTATCCCCATTAAGGAATGTTTTGACAGCCGGGTGATAGAAAGTATAGGAAGACTGCACTAAATGTACAGTTCTCTTTAGGAAGATTGTCTTAAGTTCTCATTTCTACTCTTGTTTTTTCTATGTTTGTGCGCCCTAGTTTTGTCTTCTCCCATCTGTATATCAATGACATGGTCTGTCAGCAAATTACAGTAAGAGTGCAAATGTGAATCTTGTCCAGTCTCTTTCCATTGATCTCTCACAATTACAATTTATTATACCTGTCATCAACATTTATTCATGGTTTACAACAGAACACCCTTACCGAGTGCACTGTTATATTGACAACATGACAAGGACTTCTGATACCTATGGCATTAAAATACTCACTGACACAAATATTTACTTTTGAGAGATGAACTAAGGTTATTGAGAAAGATACAGACTTTCGCTTGAATTGTTTTGAGAAATGCACTTACTGTTTTGAAAATGTTGAGAATAACTAGAGAAATGCCCCAAAGTGACCGAGAAAAACTGTAAAATCATACGAAATCAGTGAAGGATAAATCAACTGCCAAAATGTCCAGGACTGGGCTGTCCAAGCAAATTCACTCTTACTACTGTGGGTGTAAAAACAAATGCCTTTACAATGAGAAAGAGATTGCACAAGTCTCTTTCAGTGGAGGTGTGTTTGAGGAGGAAAGCCTTGGTCTCCTAGAAAAAACAAATGTCCAGACTAAAATTTGCCATAAAATTGAGATTGGCATAGACAAAATCCAGTATTCCAGCAAAAGAACTACAGACCAAGCATAGAGGAAATTATCATGGTTTGGGGACGCTTTGTTGCAGGAACTGTCCAGTTTGCCATCTGAGGATCCACCATAAATTCTGTCACATTTTAGAGTGCTTGAGTAAAAATCCAGACCATGTGTAAAAAAAAAAGAAAAGAAAGCTGTAGCACAACTGCACCCTGCAAGAATACAGTGATCCAAAACAAACTAATAAATCTGCCAAGGATTGGTTGAGAATTAAGAAACATAAAGTCATTGGATGAGTAAAAGTTCCAAGTCTGATGTCAGCAAGAAGCTGTGTGATGACTTGAAATGAGCTGAACAAACAGGACACAGGAAACTCCTCAAACATTTCCCAGCTTACAGCGTCCTTCCTTTTTCCTAAGCTACACATATTTTTTTTTTAATGTTTTGCTTAATGAGTTTTAATGAGTTTGCTTAATTTGAATATTTCCTGCATCAAACTGTAACTACGCCACTTTCTTCTGGACAGATCATTGAAAAAAAGAAATAATTATTACTGCATTTTCAAAGCATTTTTTTTCCTCAAAAACATTTTATGAATGTAATGAACTACGTGATGAATTACTTCTTATTTGAATAAAAAGTAGTAAAAGTCGCATAGATTATTCACAATTGGTGTGGAAAATTAAACTGGTGAAAAGAAGAGTAATTCAGCTTTCATTAAAGTAATCAAAGTCAGGGCTCATCGTAGAGGCATCCGCACCTCTTAACTGTTTAATGTATTTACCTCATCACAATCACAAAAGACATTAAATCTGTTTGGGAACTTTATGTAATACATTAACACAAGATAGCATATAAGTGAGGGGCAAAATGAAAGAAAAAGTAAAAAAACAAATAAAAAAATATGAAGAAGTGGGTAGAATACAAATATCTCTAGTTTTTAGAATAGTAGTATTATTATTTAGTATCTAGTAAATAATGTTATATAGCTTGTGGGTTGTGAAAAGCATGCTGCCTGAGCAATGACCTACCTTAGCTTTGACTGGACAAATTAAAGCAGAAATGCTCCTTTCACCACCTTATCCATGTCTGTCATACACAGGTCTCCTTAAGCAGGCAAAAGAGAGATAGCCAGATTCATATATTCCATTGATTTCACCCTCAAACAAAGACAGACAGGGAGAAATGGAACCTGGAAGCAGGAGGAGGAGGGGGCAGAGAAATGAGAAGTAGATAAAGAACTGGCCACCCTGCTAATTTTTCTTGTTTTATCTGTCGCTCAGATATAAATCTGGCAATTATAGGACGCTACCGGAGGAGATACGAGGATCTGCGTTTAACGCTAAGGGTCATTTAAAAGGTTTTGTGTGTTTAACTCCGAGAGGAACACACTCATCAAGCTGGCACTGAGATCCCAAAACATTTACACTGTTCCAGTATGAATGATGCGACTACAAAGCAACAGAGGCAAGAGACGCAAGCAGAGAGCAACAGGAAAGGAAGACGAGGACAGAGGGGAAGGAGAGAGAACCAGAACTGGGCTGGTGTTAAGGTGATTAGTCTGGTGGGTTGGCGATAGAGAGAGTTGATCAATAACCTATTGATTGCCCATTGCAAGTGTCAGGGGGGTAGTGGGAAAAAGAGGGAGGGTGAGAGAGAGGATTGGGAGGGAGTCGGTCCTGGCTTGACTTTTAAAAATCCTTTACACCGCAGATGACAAATAACCCATTAGACTGCAGGAGAGCTGAAAAATGTGGAAGCCCCCGCATGAACACACACACATGCACCCCAACACACTAACACACACCGGTATATATATATTTATACACTTCTGAGCTAATACTTTCTCTGTTTCAACTAATCGCAGAGCCAACAATTTTTCAAGCGCGGCTATGCTGGAAAGAAAAATCATTCCTGCAAGTACTGTGGAGGAACTATCGAGCTCGGTGCAGAGAAGTTACTTAGCAGACCATTACTTCAAAGAATTCCTGTAGGCTGAAGTATTCAGTGGAGCGGTCCTCACTCGATACTCGCCCCAAAACCTTTTAAAATGTTCCGCAATATGTCTGTTGGAAATAGACGACAAATCTGAGCACCAAGAGGAAAAAGAACAACCCTGCAATCCTGCAATCCTGCACTTCCACCATTTGTATAAGTGCAGCTTTGAATGTCACGGTCCACATCGTCAGTGTCATCAGAACGTACTCACTGTTTACGGATCTGGTTGAAATATTGACAAATCCTGAAAGACTTTTCGTCTGGCTGCCTCAAACCCAAGCAAAACTTAGAACAAGAGTTTAAAAATTCATAAAGAAAGGAGCTGAGGTATTGAAGTGAAGCAAAACAAATGTGTGACACCGTCCGTTGATCATTTTTGTCCTGGTAGTACCGTCCAAGGGGTCAAAAATATTGAGAGATTTTCACAAGATCAGTGTCAAAGGGGTCAAGAGGTGAAGGGTAACTCGTTTCAAAAACAGAACGGGATCCAAAAGGATGCTGATGGAGAAAAGGATATTAATTAACAAAAAATATTTTCACAGTCACTTCTTGAATGCAGAACATTTCTCACTACATCAGGTGCATAAAAAGTGCCCACAATTCATTCAGCGTTGCCAGGTGCTTAAAAACTGCTAGTGTGCCTATCTATCTCTAACCCAATGGCCGCTGGAGGCTGGAGATCGGCACCAACCACCATGAGAGAATAAGCGTGTAGACGATGGACGGATGCCCCTCTATTAAACACCTGGTCTGTATTAATGTTTGTTGTTTTAATGCGACAAAAAGTGAAATTGTTGTGGTTCTGAATACTTTTGCAAAGCACAGTGCACTGTATATGTGTCATTAATCACAGTTTTACACAGTTTCTCTTTGCTGAGGCCCCTGCGTTAGATGCCAGACCAAGATGGATTCTCTTCGTCCCGTAGCTCAGTTTTCTAACAGCCATTATCGTTACAGATCCTGCTGACTGCAGGCCTCATTCGGACAAATGGACTCAAGTGTTTCATTTCAGGAGAGACGCGTAAAAGAACGATGGGTAAAACTAAACCTTTTTCTATAACTTCATCAAGCCTCAATTTGCTGATTTTATTTTACTTCCATCGTCTTCACCTGCCTGTCTCCTTCTGTTGTCCTTGTGCCACTTCGCTCCATTAGAAAGTCCTTCCCCCACACAATTTCTCTCAAATTAATGTAGAGGTATTGACAAGTGATTGGCTGGGGAGGGATAGATCATTGGGAAGATGAGTGAGACTGAGCCAAGCTGCTTCAGCTTAACAGCAGAGTTTGAGCTGGAGAGCCCACCGGCTTTCTTCTGCATATGAAACTATTCTCACTGAATGGTTTAAATTATATGCTACCCCTCTTAAAACATCTAAATCAGTGGACAGATAGGCTTGAAGACACAAATGCACCTTTAGAATAATTACTCGGCACACTAATACCACCAACAGCAGTGTTTGCTCCACACAACACTCTGAGTAAACTGAATAAATTGCTGCAAACAATGTGCAAAGGGCCAGTTGGTCAATATGCCAATTAAACAGATGAGGGTACGGGAAGGGCAAATAATAGCCAATCGCTGAAGTGCTTTTACTGTCCTCTAGCGAGAGCTGACCCCCCGACCCCATCTGAGGGCCCTCTGGCCAAAGGTCACCTCTCGAGAGGTCAGAGGACATAACCACACGCTGACCACAGAGGCATTGTCATGGCAACAGTGCTGACCAAAGAATGAGGTGGTCAGGTGGAGACGCGTCGCCACTGCAGCTATGGCAGTAATGTGATGATACTTGGGTTTTCTTCAGGTTCCTCCTCAGGTCGTATAATTCTTCAAAGATTTACTTCCCTTCTTAGCAGCATCTGCAGCTCTACCTCTATTCTTTTATCTTTAAAAGAAATATTACTTTAAACTCTTTGACATCTAAGGGCACTCTGGCTACTTTACTACTTTAAGTCACTTTGTTAAATTTAAACACTGCATTTGCTGCGGTTTCTTTTTATACTCTAAATCTTTTTACCTGAGAATCTTTTCTACTTTTTGTCATTTTTCTGAGGTCATTTTATTAGTAGAGTTTCTTTAAAGACAAATACTTTCCAGATTTCTTGATTATTTAGATGTTTAAAGGTCATATAGGAGTGATAAATCTTTCAAACAAAAAAAGACAAAGAACCTTTTAGTCACATTTAGCTTTTAGCCAAATGTGACTAAATGCTACCCAATACACATGTTCCTCCAGTTTGTTTTGTTCACTATTAGTTTATTGCTTATTTATTGTTTTATTGAGAAGAAGCATAATATAATATAATATAATATAATATAATATAATATAATATAATATAATATAATATAATATAATATTTCCTCTGTCCAACAGTGCTAATATTATAAGATGCAGTTCCAATTCTAAGTAGTTATGATGCACAATATATATAATACATTTGTATTTGCTACAAAATACAATCTGTTCTATATGTTGCAATAAAATAAAATAAAAGTATTTAACGAACTCAAACACTCTGAATTGGAGTTTTTTATTAGCTTTTGTAACAAATTTTAAAAACTGATTTAGAGTATTCATTCTTGATTTCTAGTTCATATTAACGGAGAGACCTCTTCAATTTAATGTTCCATTGTGAGGGGAAGGTCCATTCAGATCTTTTATTCTGTAGCAAAACTGTAAATGTTCACAAAAATATTTTAGTTTTTATTTTTTATTTTTACTGTGAACGCTGCAGTCAAAATCATACTCTTAATGTGTAATCATTAAGAGTATGATTACACACTCTTAATTGTAGTGTACTTCATTTATTCATTGTCTCACTTTATTGTACAGAAATTACGTGTGTATTTTCTCTCTGACTGTCACCTCATATCAGATATTTTTTTGTCAACTTTAGCTAAATTACTCTCCAGGTACTTAATTTTCCTCCGTCTCCATCTCTCTGGGTATGAGTGTGTGTGAATGTCTCTTTGTCTCTGCTTTAGGCCTGTGATGGACTGGAAACCCCTCATCCCGGACAGAACACAGCAGGTATAGTAAATGGATGGATGTTGCAAATCTCAACGAAGCACTCGACAGGATGACTTTTAGAGCTGGTGAAGCTATTTTAACTTGAACATGTTTGTGCTTAACTGCAGAACATAAATTAAATTAAAAAAGAGTTCTCTTCATACTTACATTGCCACTTTTATTTATGTTATTAACTAAACAAATCAAAGTGTTTTCCAATCAATTCTTTATCGTCATCTGTAGCTGTCCTATAATTTGTACATGTTATGGGTACCCAAGTTCCAAAAACTTGAATATGTTTTTGTATAATTATGTACGAGAATATAAATGACATACGTAAATATAAAAAGCAGAGAAATAATCAAGTAACAAATAAAGAATATAAAGCCAATTTTTTTGCATAGTGTTTTATGTTGTGTTTTTGCTGCCATTTTATATTTTACTTTTAACAGAAGGTTTGCTAACTGCTTGTTATACCTGTTTGATCCTCCTATCCATTTTCTCTCTCTCCAACTTGACTAATGCTGAACATCAGTGATAATAAATCATTTCATTAAGCAAATTAGAAATAAACAGCACAGTCCTGAACCTCTTTTTAATATCACTATTCAGTCACAGAGGTGTCTGGCGAGTGTCATCTTTAAGTCTCTCTAGAGAACTTTGGGTATTTTTAGTTTGTTATTTGATCTTGATCAAATCAATTGCATTTTGTTTGTATGTGTCACCCCTGGGACATGTCATAGCATGTCTCTTTTAACCCAGGTGACATTTTAAACCAAATACATTGAATGGTTGTATAATCACAGATCTTTCTACAGCAACATGTGAACAAGTATTTTCCCCCTTTAAGGTTCGATGCTGATTTTGCTTTGATGTTGATATTTATTAATAAAAAAATATCAATCTGACATTATATATATATGATGATTTGCAACATTTAAGAGCAATAAAAAAGCAAAAGCGGGAAAAAAAAAACTGAGAAGGGGGCAAATACGTAAATATGTACACTGTAAATATGAACAGAACTAAGGTAACTTTTGTTGATTCCAGTGCATTTTTTTATGATCACATCTCTTTAATTAAGTACTTAAATTTAATGGCTCAAACATGTTTCGTCAGCAAGGTCAGCAGAGTTTTATCGCAAAGAGATTTAGAAACATCATTAATGTGTTATCCCCACCCGACGGAACTATTGCATTTCATTTTATATCTGGATGATATTTTGAATCTGCATGAGCCAAGAAACGTAACTAAAAAGGTTACAAATTGCACCAAAATTAATAGGATGAGAACACCTTCCTGTTAACTCCGTCTCCTGTCATTGGCAACCAATTAATTTCAGCATTGAATTTAAGATTTGATGACTTTTAAGATAAACAGCTCTCGGTTTAAGCCAAGGCACATTGCAGCTCTTCTAACCCAACATGCTTCTCTCTTATATATGAGGTCATCTACTTACTGCCTGTACTGCAACCTATGTTGATAACTAAAGATGATTAAGGGTTTTTTGTAAGAATGCCAGTTCTCTAGGATGATCTTTATATTTTCACACGCAATCTGTGCTTTTAAATGATTACAGAAATAAATGTATTTCCTTTAAACATTTTATTTTTAAATTACTTTGCTTTTATTTCTATATTATTATTATTATTATTATTATTATTATTATTATTATTATTATTATTATTATTATTATTATTATTATCAAAGGAAACACCTAAAAATGTAACTATCAGATTAATAATGATTTTAAGAGTTACCTGATAATTATGAACTTTAATGACACCGTTTAAAAATCAAAAGATATTGCAGTTTTTGATGTGACTGATTGATACGTGTAAACAACTAAAAGTATGAAATTTTCAAATTATAAATAGAAATAACACTAAGAAGACAAAAAAAATTTAATAGATACAGTTTTGGTATTAATTCTATAAATTTATATGCGGTCTTGTTTCTGTCTCTGCTACTTTGCTCTTCTGCATTGTAAAAAGGAAACTTCTTCAGATCAGTCAGATGCAGCCACACGCACTATAAACACTCATGTGGTGAGCAGGAGCGCCACCTGCTGAAAGGAAAACACAATGCAGCAGTTGAGAGAGCAGACAGACAAGATGCACATTGCTTCAGTGTAACAAAAGATTGTCGAGCTTGGGATCTGTGTGTGTTTTACTCATCTAAAGTAGGGAGAATCTAATGTAATCTTATCTAATCTTGTCATGTCATCATTAATAACAGAAATAAAGGCTTGTAAATATCATCCTGTTTGCAATTATTCTATGTAACATGTTTATTTTGTTAACTGAGTCGCTGAAGTATTCAAAAATATTCTAACCTATTGAATTTGGTTGTGCTTATCAGATACTCTGTCTTCTCTGTGCAGTATTTTTAAATTAAAGTTTACATTTTGGTGTTTTCAATAGTTGTTGTTTTTTTCTTACTTTACTGATTGTGTAATAAACTCTTACCTTATGAGGCAACAGCTTCAGATGTTGCTGTGAACAACATTTTCCACCAAACAAGCAAACTTAGTAACTATGAAATTTCATTGTTCAAGCACACCGAAACAAATTTGGTATCTGCTGGGTTTATTTAGTTCAGTCTGCAGTGAGGACACAGATCAGATGTAGAGCTGCTGGTCTTGCGTGATCACTGTGCACTGAAGGAGAAAATCAGCATGTATGGAATAAGGACATATTGCAAGTTGTTACAACATGTGAAAGAGACTTTCATGTTTGCTTTGAATACAATGTACATCCACACAAAATATCAAATGTATACAGCAGTAATTTGCAGGAAACGAATAATGCTTTACATGTGAAAAATGTAAATTGTAGATACACTGCTATCTACAATTTCATCCTGATAAAATGTTTGCATCAACATAGTGTGTTCCAAAAATGGAACACTGTGGTTCAATATCTGTAATGAATTGTTGAATTATTTCTTTTTCAGCTCTCAAAAGAGATGTTGGGCACAATAGGCTATGCTTAAAGAATGTGATTATCTGGATTAACCTTTCAAATGGTTAAAAAAAAAATAAAACTCAGTCATATTAAGATGAAACCAAATATTTTTGTTTACTAATTCAACTGTTAAACCTTGGACTTAGTATGTACAAGCATTTTTTGTTGTTGTCTACCTCTTGAAAATAAGTAGTCTGAACTAAATAGTAAAATAATCCAATAAGCTGACAGGTTAGATGCATCTGAACCCAGGAGGCTTGTTCTTACGGCAAGAGCAGAGGTTATCTATTTTCATTTTTAAAAGATGTGTCTCATTCTCAGAACCTCTGAACAGATGTTTGATTTCCAAATGTAAAATGAAAAAAAGTATAAAATCAATTTTGTTCTTGTTTTCAAAAAATTTGTTTAGCATGGTTTTAATATTGTATTCTTTTTCTTTTCTGGTTTTGTTCAAATGAGGACACTGTATTTAAGTCAGTGTGCTTTTATTTTATTGTTTTTATGGTGTTTAATATCTTAATATGTTGAGTACATGGTCAGTTTTGATCAGGTTATTGTTATTTTTTATGTGTGTATTTGTCAAATTTTCTGTTTGGCAGGAAAGCTTATTTGCCTTAAGTTAATTAAATCTATCTCATGTTATAAATGAAGTTGATAGATTGATTGGAGCCTGCATTTGTTTTGATAAACCATGCATTTACACCTTCATTTAAAAGTCAAGAATGACAGATATGATGCGATTTATTTGAAAGTATTGGGAGAATAAGATAACTGGCTAATTGTTTGCTGCCAGCAATGCTAAACCAGAAAATGGGACCCTTTCTATTATAATTTTAACATTAGGTTTATCAGTAAATTTAGGCAAACGTGACAAATGCCACATATAGACTTATAAATTCTTGAATGTTCAGCTAAAACCAACATATCATTTGAAACACAATTTATTGATTTGTGAAATGTTTACTTTATTGGTGAAACAAAAAATTAGAAGTCCTGGTTCATACTTTTGTTTCAATTATGGCTTGCTTGGTGCCACTGTTTCATAAAGGTGGATCTCCTAGAGAACAGAGTAAGATCCAGATATCATCACCCTGTTGCCGGTTATCCTTAACCGACCGGCCAGTTAATGTAGACTAAAAAGTTCTGGTCGCTTGACAGCTGTGCCACACTCTTTTCATTTTCAAATGACTAACCGTGACTGAGATGTTCAAAGCTTGGAATATTGTTTTATACTCTAGCCTTGCTATAAATCTCTCCCCAACTCTCCCTGGTCTGTCTGTTGTGCCTCTTCGTGATGTTGATTATTCACCAATGTTCTCTAGGAAACCTCAGAGTTTCCTAGAGGTCTTCATAGAACAGCAGTGTTTATACTGAGATTAAATTATACACAGGTGTAATTTAATCTATCCTGAAAGTACTTACTAACTGGGTCACTTCTGAGGGCTTGGATATTATTTTGATATCAGAGCAAAGGTGGCTGAATACAAATGCATGGTGCAATTTATCTAAATAAGATAAATTGATGTCTGTTGCTGTAATACAACAATAAGGGGCATGAACATTTTTTTTGCAAAGCACCAAAATCTTGTCATATGAGGAACTTGCATTATGGCTATGTAAACAAACTCAGCTGCAACAAATGGTCATTATTTCGTATGGTAAACAGCAGGACATGACTTTGCCACGTGCTTCCTGTGTTTGGACGTCTTGATCTTTTATTGTTATTTTGTTTTCCTTTGTGTATTTTCTCCTGATGTCTTTGGTTTTGTGTCAGATTTGTCCAAGTCTTAGTCTCCCTTCTTTCTTTTTTTCTTTTTGCAAAGCGAGATTACAATTTTAAATGGAATCATCTGTAGCTTATTTAGTTGTTTGGGCGTCAGGGTTTCACATGCTTTCCGGTTGTACACGTCTTAGGCCAGAAGGGGGCAGCACCTGAAGTACATCACTGAGGAGCTCCAGGTAGAGCACTTAAACTGAGCAGACCCATATTCCAGGATATGATAACCAAATATGTTTTGGTGGAGTATTTTGTTTAGCTAAGCCAATAAATGTTGCACATTCAAAACACTCAAAACTAAAAGCTGTGGCTCTGCTGACACTTCCGTTCATATTTCAGCGTGTAGTTAATTTACAAAATTCATCTTTCAAGAGATAAGAAAATATCTTTCTTTGTGTGCCTGTCAACTCAAAAAAAATGATTAGCCTTGAGAACAACAAAAAAGTAATGTGGTGTGTGTTATGGCGGTGTGTGTGAGCAGTGACGATGGGAGGAGGCGAACTGCAGCAGAAAAACAGCAAAGTCTGCAGTCATTAATATGCAAATATGCAAATGAGGGGGTAATTAAGATTGGGCGTTTGTCAGTGGCTCTTTGATTGCTAATGAATTCCAATCTGCAAGAAAGGGGGAGGGGAGCAGAAAATGAGGGAAAGGAACAGAACAGCATTGTGCTTTCTTCCTTTTTCTATAAAGGCACAAAAAGATGCCAGTGACCAATACAATGCCATGACCATAAAAGATTATGATTTACATCAAATCATTGTGAAGGTGTGATGATAAAAACAAAACTAACCATTAAGCGAGCCTCCCAAAATTCTGCACTGGCATCAGCAAACAGTTCAACACATAAGGGTGAGTTTGCACTCTTGACAATTAACCATGCACATTAGCACCAAGCGTTCAGCATGGCAGGCTAGAGCCACTGCAGGAAGTCAGCGAGGTTTCTGCTCATTAAGAGTGATGTGTCTGACCCCTGTTGTGAGAGATGCTCAGGTATCATGGAGGGGGATGTGCAGCGGTGGCACGTTCTTTTTTATGGTGTTGTGTTTGTGTTTGGTTTTTTTAAACATTTCTTGGCAAACAGGGACCAATAGCTCACACAAAAGCATACACTGCTGTTTTTGCTGTGGAAATGGTCCCTTGACACATGTACATCCTCGTCTTTGGCACAATATGTACAAAGACATGAAATAAGGACAAATTAAATGCAGTGGGGTGAAGCAGCTGCTCCTTTCACAGCAGGGTTCAGTGACTTCTTTCCAATGCGCTAGTCAAGTATTTGTCACATTCCGTAAAGTTCAATGTGAAATTGAGATTTCTGTGGCCAACACAGTCATTTTCTTCAAATAAAAATCTAAAAACCACTGTGTGCATTTCTATTCACCACCCTCCAGAGTTGATACTTTACAGAACCACCTTTTTGCTAGAGGTGCAGATTATTTTGTGGAAGTGGGTTGATCTAAACCATTAAATAACTTTTCTTTCAGTGTTTCTGTCCACTCTCCCATCAACTCTCTCTAACTTCCCTTCATCCTGAGGGAAAGCATCCTTGCAGCATAATTCTGCCACCACCGTGTTTCACACTGCGGATGTTGTGGTCAGGGTTTAAGTGTGGTGTTAGTTTGCCTCACAAGTGTCCTGGCTGTTGGTAAAAAAAATTCCAGTTTTGATCTCATCTGAGCAGAGCATTGTCTTCCACGTGTTTTCTTTTTTCTTTGTTTTGTTGGTCTTTCATCAAGGCCAGATTTATGGAGCACACAACTTTGTGGAGTGCACAAGTAGTAGTTGTCGACATATAGAGCTGTGGTTCTCTGCAACGACCTCTGAGTTACCATGACACTCTTGCTCATGCAAGTTATTTCTCTGCATGCCTTTTCAGGTCTCTTTCTATTTGTAGTTGTGCCATTCTCTTTCCATTTTAATTTCATTTTAGAGCAAAGAGTGATCTGTAAAGTATTTAATGTCTTCTTTTAGAACCCAACACTGTTTTAAAGATCAAGACATCTTTATCTCTGACCTACCTGGTCCTAAGTCTTCACGATGCTGCTTGCTCTCTGATGTTCTCAAGCAACATTCAGAGGGCTTCACAGAAGATGCAGAGTGATACTGAGAATAAATTACAAACAATTTACTACTTAGATGACTTGTGAAAGCACTTGGTTGCACCAGATTTTATTTAGGGGTATCAGGAAAGAACACACCAAGCTTCACAGATTTTTCATTTGAAAAACACTGAAAATCAAGTATACAGTACCTTTGGTTAATCTGTGACATGCAATCCCGATAAAAAGAATTGAGGGTTAATAATGTGACACCGTGCGCAAAAGTTCCAGGGGTGTAAATACTTTTGCAAGACCCTGTGTATTTTCCTCAAATGTTGACTGCTAAACATTTCAGTCATGGGCTTGCAACAAATAGAAGATTAAGTCTTCTTTGGAGTGAAAAAGAAGACAAACAACAACACAATTACAATCCAGCACATACTTGAGCCAGAACTGAAAGTGGAAGCTCTCCAACTAATTTACTCTGTTTGCAGCGGATTGCTTAAAGCTGATCACAGCTCTGCTCTGTTTGCTTTTTGACAGGTTGTGGGGTGTGAAGTGTGTTTGTGTTTGAGAACGACAGCTAGGAGGAGGGGGCGGGGGGGGGGGGGGGCTGTATTTTTTACAGGAAACAGGAAACCAGAAGTCATAACAGGATGCCCCAGGTTTTGATACTGTACCTGATGCGTGGGTGGCTTGCATGGGGGTAACCCATTTACAAAAACTTACAGACCTGATGCTTAAAAGAGGAGAGAGCCCAGGAAAGAGTGGGTGGAGAGGAGGGTACATAGGTTTGGGGTTAGGAAAATGGAGTTCCACTCTAAATATAGACTTCATTTCTATCTTGCACTCTGACATAGAACCTTGACGTTACGACGGCTCAGTCTTGTCCTACTTTCAAAAAAGCAACAAAGCAAACAATCTTTGATGTTCAGTGGAACGCAGTGATATGATCGCTTCCATTTGAATGTGTGCGCCACCTTTCCCCAGGTGTACTGTTGGAGCGTCACAGTGAATTTGTGACATGAAACCCTTTTTGTCATAATGAGGTTGATGTGCTGAAGTAGACTGAATGCTCTTCACCCTGTTGCAAACCCCCCAAGCTGTGCAGTACTCTTGCATCCTTTTGTTTCAATGAAGTTGCTCTATGAATCTAAGTGCAGTATTTTACAAAAATAATTATGTTAATATTTTGATATTTGCTGGGCAAATCAGAAAATCTATTATTCTTAGAATAAAAAAAACCCCAACAAAACCAGTGTGTATATTAGGAGTTTAATAAAAGCTTGACCATGTTGTGAGATTATAACAAGACCTGCTCAGTTAATCACATACAGGTGTGTGTGCCAGAGCTGCATTTGTGCAATGCATGCCTCATAAATGTTCGTGTGCATGTTTGCAGACCACAAAGTGGATGGCTGGCTTTTCTCGTAAAGGCCGGCACAGATGTCACTTAGGGTTTTTTTCTCCCCCTAAAGCAGTTGAGGTTTTCTTTAGAACATGTGTCTGCATCCTGCAACCTTGTTTTCATAACGCCAAAAATAGCTCTCTTGATATACAACAACACCAGAATGGCCGTTTATGTAGGTTACTGTGGGCGATGCTATGCATTTTCCAGCTTTTCTTGCATGATTTCTGTGGATCCTTTACAAAAGTTATGTTTTGGCTTTCAGAAAACATGTTAGGACATGAACGTACAAGATATGACATGGGTATTGCAAACATATACAGTACTTATATGTTCTATGCTCTTAAGTAAATCAATGTAAATATATGGATGTAAAATGTAATTTATTATTTTTTTTTTTTTTTTTTTGAGTACAATGCCTGCCGGACATTGTAGCTTTACAATGTTTTAATTTGTGAAAGCAAAAAAATAATTGCAGATGATATTTACTTTTCCTGTGAGCTGACATGAGATCACAGATACAACAGGGTATGTTGAAGACTTGCAAACAGGGCACAGACAAAGCAGAAATAGCAAACGTATTCGCCTCCGTATTCGTGTCACAGCTACAACTTGTTTAGGGAGGTCAGAATAAAGGGGGCTGAAGACAAATGTACGGCCACACCTAGTGCTGGTTTGACATATTAAAATACCAATGAAATTCTATTAGGCGTGTGGTTGCAAGGTGATAAAATGTGAAAAGAAAAAACTTAAGTGGGAGTAAATACTTCTTCAAACCAGTGTAGCTATTACAAGTCAACTTGTGAATTACGAACTTTAGGAATAAATTCAACCAAGTGGGTGTTAAAGAAAACTTTTTAATTATGTTATGCAGTTGCATGCCAGAGCACCAACCATCGTGACTTGTCTAAGTGTTATGATTTTTTCTTTTTACTTCGTAGCAAAGGCTTCAAGAACACCAGAACGCTACAAAACCCTTTGGCAACTTGAGAGTGACGCTGCAATATATTTGGACGTCCTGCACGTCAATCAAAATTTCGCGGCATCCTATTGGTCCTTCCTTCCGATATTATCGTTCCATCTTGTGGTCGTGTACTCTGTTGTCCTCATCCGCGAGTTGACGTAGATCCCCTAAATTTGTGGCTGGGCCATTTTGTGTCTCGCTCGCGATTTTAGAGCCTTGACATTTGACGGCGCGTCTGTTAAACGCTGCGCATAAACGCAAACTGTCAAAAACTGTCTGATTTGTATTCTTCTCCTTATTTGAAACCTGACACCGCTGATGTTTCAGCGCCCATATCCTCCCGTAGGTTGTGCGCTGTGCGGAGTGATATTCCATTGGAACCGACAATGTGGAGGCTGTGAAAATGTCTACTTGGGAAAAGAAATGATTGCAGTTTCTCCAAGTGGAAGGAAACGAGAGTACCGCAAGAGTTATGGTCCGCGTTAAAGACGCGAGGTCGGCTCCGTAACGAAGACAAACGACGAGGCGAGACAACAGAGGAGCGTTTTATATTGTCTGTCCTGCGCTTCATCAAGCCCACAGCCCGGGACCACGGGAGAAGGATTCTATCCCTAACTTTGTTTTTCCTCTCTTATATATTGTCGTACCTCTACTCTCTGCTGGATGCTACACTGCTGACTCCAGGTAAATGTGAACGTATTCAAAACAAGCTCATTCATGCGAAGCTGGAGTTGTAATTGTTACGTTGGTTTCGGCGTAATAACTAAGTTTCAAGCGCAGCGATTAAGTTGTTGGAGGGCTGTAGCCGGGGGAAAAGAAAAGCGGGGTGTTGGATTTTTCTTCCCCTTCTTTCGGTCTCACCGAGGTCCACTGTGCGATTACACAGCATTAGCAGTCTTGGGTGTGATGGAAAACACTTCGTTGTTCACTTCTGTGAGCTATTACGTTATTAGCTTATCACCGGAGCGCGTTAGCTCCCCTGGGGTCTCGGCACTTATATGTGGGTTTGCGTTTCAACGCCAGCCGTTGACTTCTTTTTATATCGCTCGCGTTGTGTTTATGACTAATGCGAGCCTGTTTTACGTTCAGTTACGTTTAATATTCAACTGTGCCCCTAAATCGCTGCTAAATATGCGCAAAGTCCGAAAATAACAGCAGAAAATAACTTGGGTATTTTCCCGTCAGCCTTCTACCGTTATAACCGTCGCTTGCAGCTTTTAATGTAGCACCTTATAATTCCCCACACACTTGCAAACTAGCTACAGTAAAATATAATTTTAATAATAAAAAGTGAAATGGTTTATTAATTCATATATTAATATTCATTAAACTTTTTTGTGGACTCAGTCTTTGTGCTCAGGGCAGGCAACAGGTTTTTTTTTTTGTTTGTTTTTTTCCCCCCTCAGATCCTTTTAAACGTCCCTCAGCATTTCCAACACTGTAGGTGAAAACATTTAAAAACCCAATGGACACTGAACAGCCTGGATCCGTGTTTTCTGACTCCAGCCAGGAGCTGTCGTTCTCTACAGCTATTTCTGCCATGCAACTTTCCCCCAAACACCGCTGGCCAAAAGGCGGGGGTGCTCAAGACAAGCGTAATGCAACTTCCATTTGTTAGGAGGGGCTAAGCACTTATCCCCCATTTTGACCTCGGCTTGCTGAGAGAGAAATTGCTAGATTATGTGCTGTCAGCGTATTGTTCTTTGGTCGGATTCCGCGCATGCACCCCTATTTACAGCCTCTTGGACGTTACACCACTGCAGTGTTTATTCATTTTAGACATGCTAATGCAGAGAAAGCAAAGCAGCTACTATATAATGGTGTTAAGTGGAAAAAAGGAGGAGTGCATAAAATCTCACCCTTTCTCCACAACTTATCAATATTCGTCACATCACTTCTTGTTTATCTCCTCCCAAATCCCTCTCTATAATTTGCAACATAAATTGGTTTATAACCCCAATGACATGCCAAGAGACACAAGTATTTGCATACATAATAAGAGCAAGAAATACAGATGTTTTGTGTTGTTTTTCTTGTTGGCTATAAAAGTATCACCGCAAGTGGCCAGACTCCCTCTAAAACATGAAAATAAAAGTCGTTCAATATGAGATAGGCCACTTCATTACAATAGTTACATTTAGCACTGAAACCGTTCTGCTACCCAGTAGACAATTACTGAATTAAATCATATACATATATATATATATATATATATATATATATATATATATATATATATATATATATATATATATATATATATATATATGTATATGATATACATGTATATGTATATATATATATATATATTGGGGGTAACTAAATACGGACCTCCTCCTAATTTAAAGAATCTCCATTCGGTGTGGGATAATCCTGTCCAGATTTTAAAAGTCTTAATTTTGTACAAATTTTGGAACAGCCAAAATGCAATAAAATAGGAAGCAAACTTCTGCATCATGTCATTTCATGATTTCTGGAGCATTCAGCTTACTAAACCTCACTAGTTAAATATTTTGTTCACAATTGTCCAGGATATTGTTAAAAAAAAAACTGATTGAAAAATAATAATAATAATAAAATCATTTGGGGACAGAATGGAGGTTTGTAGGAAGCCTATATTTGCTATTCCCTTGTGATCATTTTATTTTAAAATGCAGCTCGTCGGCGAGGTCCTAAAAATAAATGAGTTATTCAGGTGGTATTCTTGGAGTCACATCAGTTACGTCTGGAAAACACAGGAAGTTTAATAGGTCACAAATCTCTAACCATAATGCGATGATTGTTTTAGCAGTCTGCTTTTTAACTGGCTTTTTCCCTTCCACTCTTTTAGCTAGACAGTTTGCAATGTAAGAGTAGCCTATCAATCTAAGAGAACTTAACTAGGACACTGTATTACGTTAGTTAATTTTTTTTACATAATTAAAAAAGTAGTACATATTCTTAATCCAAAAAATGTAAAACATTTTGTAATATATTTCAGGAAAAGCCACTAAACCACAGCGATCATGTTTCTCAAATGGTCAAAAGCTCCAATCCAACAATAAATTCAAAACTCTTCATTAGTTAAAACAATTAAGTTCATATTTAATAATCGTTTATGACCGATGACAACATCAAAACCCTCTTTTCTGTTTTGTTTTTTTTTAAACCAAATCCAAAATTGTAATTTTAAAAGACGTTTTTTAGTCACATGGAACATTTGTGTTGATGTTGGCTGGCCACAAATTGCCACTTTAAGAATCCAGCATGCTGTGTTGTCACTCTGTAGATTTCAGTGCACAGAGATGCTAAAAACACAGTTAGGTTTTGATGTGGAATAAGCACCCAAGTCCAGGGGCTGACTAAAACCAAACGCAGCATGGCCTGTGGCTGAACCATGGTTTGATGTGGGCTACTTTTAGAACTGGTTTTACTTTTCTCACTACTTGATCAGAAATTGTCGGCTGTGAGGGTATAAAGATAGTTCTGCTAACCAATATGCAGTTATTGGTTAGTTGATTAGTCCTGTATTTGATTGTTTTAGTCCTAAAATAATCAGATAAGATATTTATGATTTCTTACGAAAACAAAACACCCTTAAACAGTCAACTCACAATGTACTTTTGTAAGTTTCATACGACTATATGTTTTATTTTTTTATTAAATAGGCATAAAGCTAAGTTCATTGAAGCAAATAAATTCATATTTTTTCTGCCACAAAATTTCTTTGTGGGTTTCCTTTGTGCATATCAAAGATTTATGGGTGTATCCATAAATTTTGTGACTAAAACTATACATAAATTATTCTGTTGGACGAAAGGCTGTGTGAAGCAATACAAACTTTATCCAATCATTTATTAATCATCTTCAGAGGTATTGACTTGTGGGAACTTATTTTTTGTATCCTTTTTTAACCACAATTAAAACCTTCATCATTCGTTGTTAAGTAGTTGTGTTTTTTTTTTCTTCCTTAATGTATCTGTGGTAAAGTCAATTAGCATAGCAGACCTACTCACATATGGAAATAGCTGTATAAATGGAATTGCTTGTTCGTCAGTACTTATTTTCTGAGCAGAGACATGGCAACAATTAATTGGCCTTTACTGACATTGTAGTTGTTTGGCCTCACACGTTTGTTTTTAGCTGAGTTTGAAACCTGTTGCTTTAAATGAACTGAATGGTTTTTGGCAATCCACCTTTAGCATTTCCAGCTGCGCGGCACAGGGAGATTTCGATCCTCTGTGGGAATTAGTGATAACAAATGATTGGACATTGTTATATGTTGTTCATCTTTCTTCTAACAAAGCTCGATTTTAATATTCCATTTAAAGATTAAACAACATTTGCTGTTATCTGCATAGTTGATGTTCTGAAGCTGGAATGCAGCATTAACGCAGCTCTCTACACTAAAATAGAGAGTGCAGAAAACAGTAATCTTAATCAATGCATTTAATGTAATCAGTATCGAGTTATTGAAGCAAAATGACGTCATGTTGTTTGTGCTTGTCCTTGTAGTCTGTTGCTGAGACTGTAAAGGCCCAGTGAACAGCATCAGAGAATGGCTGCAGTGGAAAACGACAAGGAGCTGAGCGACTTGCTGGATTTTAGTGCGGTAAGGCCCTGTTAAGCCTCAATGTTACCTTCGTAATCCATTTCATTTTACTAATAAGCACCAAATCTGGTGATGAATACCTCGAAATAGAAATGAATGAGATTTATTCTCTGTTAGGAAGTAATGTGTTTAAACAGCCATGATTTCTATAAAGCTCTTGTTTGTCTCGGCTCAATTTATTTATTTATTTTTTTGTCACAAATCATAGCTGAAACGCTCGGGTTGCCTTATGTTTATTGCAGTTGTTATCAAAAGCATGTAGGACAGTTTGGATTACACTCTGATCAACGTTTGCATAAACATCGAGAGAACATTCAAATGTTTTATTGCCTTGCCGTGGTTTTACAGATTTATTGCTCTCTTTTCAGATGTTTGAACCTCCAGTTTCGAATGGAAAGAATGGGCCGACGACTCTCGCCAGCAGCCAGTTTGGAGGTCCTGGTAAGAGATAATACACAAAAGAGACAGTTTGTTTGCCTTCACCTGTAGTCAGTGGCCGTAATTCTTGGTAATGCTTCTGTGACTTTCTAAAAATAAATCTATTAGAGACGATCTCCAGTCTCACTACCTCATTTTTATTCTCTTGGTTTCTTTCCAGTTGTAATAGAATAATACATTGTTCCCGTTTCCTTGTTTTAGTTTTCATAAATTGAGAATTCATCATCAGATACACAAATCCAACCCTCCTCTTAGTTTTAAAGCATGCATGCAACTCAATGTTGTCAAATAATAACCAGGATGCCCAATATCAGATGGTGGTACTTTTGTATGTCTGATGGCGGATTATATGCGCCGTATTCCTACTCTACCAGACCCTATAGTCACAGACAAAAAAGTTCTTTGCTGCCATTGTATTTTTGGAGGTGCATTAAGTCTTTCAACAAGCATCAGAGAGCAACGCGATATTCAAGGGGAAGATCAAAGACGGCACGTTCGGTTGCTGGGTGGGGTTATTGGGGGCTCTGTTTCATCTACTCATAAGAAAGCCACTTTTGTTGTTCTTCTGTAAGGATCAGGCGCGCTCTTACAAAAGAGGCATGTAGATGTTATCAATCCTAACGGCTTCTCATGAGGCACTTACGGCCCACAGGAACCGTACCAGAGTTCTTAGAGCTATTTGAACAAGTTGCTACTCATTTCTGTATCTGAAATGCCTGAACTGAGCTTAGCAGATATTCCTAAGACTCTTGATCAAGAGTTTAGTGTAGTTCTTAGCTCAGACTCGGACCTTTTGCAGCATAAAAGTAAGTAAATCCACCTAACAAAAGAAAATTATAAAACAACTTTTAGCTATTTAACTAACATTAGGGAGTTGTTTTAGCAGAGAATAAGAGGCTCAGTGTAAATCCAGACACCCTAGGCACACACCCCTGGAATTGAAATGAGCTATGCTGTTTGATGTCTAATATCAAAGCTCAAAACTCTTGATTCCTGATGAGTAATTATGTAACAGTCATTAGTCTTACACACATACTGAATTAGGCGTGGGGTGGTTGCTGCTATCAAGGTTTGCCAAGGTTTTTAAAAGTTACGCTTTCAAAACCACAAACATTTTCCATCATACCATTCCTACCTATCCCGTGGTGGTTCCTTTTAATTCAGATTAAAGAAAACATGTTGAAATTACCTGTGTTTTTTATAGTTTCCTGTATGTCTGCCTGCAGGGGGGCTCCCTAGCTAAGATAAACTTGTTTTACTCCTGATGTTCATTTATAAAGAACAGAATATCAAAAAAGGTATAATATTCTGAAACGTTAGCAACTGCCTCTAAATCTCTGTAGTTTTATTTGATCTTTTTGCTCAAGTTAATTGATTAGAAACAGTTTAACAATAGATTTTCGTGATAACATTATTATAACTTAAGAAGAACTGGATAAGTTATATTTTTATCACATTTCTGTTTCACAAAAAAGCAATTTTATTATTGGGTATTATATTAAGGATGCACTGGTTTGACATTGAATCCGATACCATTTTTGTAGTTATGGCTGATAACCAAAATCATATGTATCATGTATATTTCTCTATCCTTTTGACACTTTGGAACAAACAACCACATCTTCTACCTTGCTTGATGCAAGTAGACCTTCCTACCTCAAAGACCTAAACTTGCTAAAGATAACTCAATAAAATAGCAAAAATCTGGGCCAACAATTATAATAAGGGCCTGTTTGCTGTAATTGCAATAACGATTCTTAATAATAATAGAGGAAGTTGGGTTGTGGTCTAAGAGAGAAATTCAAAAGTAAAAAAAACTTTCATGTAAAATAATTTTTAACATGAAAGTAAAAAAAAATATATATATATATATATTAAAAACAGATTCATAATTTTTTAAAAACTGATTCTTCTTATACATCATTTTATTATTTATTATGAGATGAATGTCTCATTTCATTTTTGGTTGATTGAATTTTTTTTATATCTATATGGACCAGAGTTATGAATATTTTGGGGCTTTATTGTATGGTGATGCTATGAAACTGTTCTATTTTTATCATCATCATCATCATCATTCCTCATTAGTCTGATACCTGCCCACACCCACATGGCACCATGAGAGACACCTGATGGGTTTAAAAGTTTCCATATGGATCTAAAGTAGTATTTTACATGTTTTTCCCCCAATTCATATGGTTTAAATGTGAAACTTTGCCATGTGTTTTTGTGCTCTTGTTCTGAGTGATTATCATATCTGTTCAATCCAGTCCACTGTTTTTCTTTTTCTTTTGTGTGTGTGTGTGTGTGCTTTCATTTTTTGGTTCACAAGAAACCGAGACTTCTAACATGTATTTTTAGGGTGGTATGGGTAGAAATTCTGACGGGCTTGTGATATAAATTTGCATGAAAAGGTTCCTTGTTTCAAGCAGATGTGAAACTGAATTTGAAAAACTCAGGTGGGAAAGTTACATGAAGGTCTGTTGTGTAAAGTCTGACGATCTGCTGCTTATTATTGTAAAAATCGTAAAAAAAAAAATCCAAACTATTGCTGGAGAACAGTCGAATGTAAGCTGCGTGCGTTTAAAGGATAGTGTGTCACATTGTCTTGTACTTAGGAAGTCTCCTGTGACTAACAGGTTTAAAAAGTCAGCCCTGTGTCATTGTACATTGTTCAGTATTTCATTAACAGTGTTTTCTCTCTTGAGATTGTATCTGACATCACGCTTTGTGTCTGCGTGACTCACTTTTCCAGGGGAAGGAAGAAGTTGTGTAGACAAACAGAACGCTTGGTTGTAGTTGGCCTGGGGCAGCGTTTCAGTAAAAACCAAGAAATGCCTGCATGTTTGGTCAATATATCTGCCTGCGTTTCGCTCACGAAGCCGGTGACTAAGGCTGTCTGTCTGTTTCCGATAGCTCTGTCTGTGCTGTGTAATTATAGACCAGCCAACCTTAAAGGGGTGTTGCATGCTGGGAGGAAAAGTGCATTGGGGTTCTCGGGAGAATTTGTCTGTTACTCACCCTCTATTTCTTTTCCTACTTATGGATATTATAGCCTGTCTGAGTTCTTTACAGCTGATACTTGTTATTTTGGCATGGCGTTCTATAGGACTAATGAAACTTTGTGTGTTTGTAATCAATATTATTGTCATGCTTCACTAGCAATCAGCAGTATGGTCTGCTGTAGCTACTTTAGGAATCAATATTCATTCATAAAACTAAATTAATTGAAAAATGTTAAGAAATCTTGATATGGAAACGTATTCAGTTATCAAATGTTTTTGAGAAAATGAATATATCCTAAGTAAAAATAAGCATAAAAGGAACAACATTAGCTCCAAATCTAAACAAGAACTTAAAATACAACATAATTGTTTTACATCAAAAGCAACATTCATTTCTACCGCTGCAAAAGTAATTTGTAATTTTTCACTGTTATAGTTATAACAGTATTTATTTTCTGTCCGTTATTTTTGTATATTAGATTTTCATACGCAACTTTAAAAAAGAGTATAATGAACACCCAAATTAGACACAGTTTTTAGGTGCAGAGCATTATCCATTTTACATTTTTTATCCTTAATAGAGTGGACCAGTTATGATAAGATGATAATAATCGGCTAATTAGTTGGCCTGTCTACAGCCAACACTGCAAACAACTTCTTGGTCGTTTTTAAAACACTTTACTTGAATGAAGATGACTGCATCCCTTTATTTCCCACACTGTAGTTGCACATGCTTTTCTTGACTGGAAACATTTCCAAACAGAACGTTTGCCTCTCTTGTGAGTTAGTGAAAAGTGTAGGAACCTCTTTTAGGCAGCTGACTGACATTTAGCAGTATGTACAGCACAAGTGTAACTATAAAGAAGCCAAGAGTAGCTGCAGTTTTAGCTGGTCCGAGGACGAAACCTCGGACCAGCACTATAATCTGATTTGTTCAAATAAAAATTGTATCTGTGATAGGGCTGTTATAAAAGAATATTTTAGTAATCGAGTACACTATAGAGCATTTTTACGATTATCCGAGGAATCGGAAATCTTTCTCTCTTCCTTTCTCTGTCTTTCTTTCTCTCTCTCTCTTTCTCTCTGCCATTCCTATCGTTCACTCCAAAACTGTAACGACGAGATTCCGACGCCAAAAAAGTTGTTGTAGTCCAACCATCCCAAAGCTAAATTCAACAATCTCTATTTGTGTCCTGACAAAACGCTGCACATTTCAACGCCATGCTGCTAGCACTTTACAACAACTCATAGGCGGAAGTAAGAGCACTACCCACCACAAATAATGATCCGGGTGGAACACGGTGAGCTGCATAATAACACATAATTTAACGAATCTTCAAGGCAGATAAATTTTACTTGAGGAATTTTAATAATCGAGGTACTCGAATTGTTCGAGGAATCTTTTCAGCCCTAATCTGTGAATGACTCTTTCCTCTGCCGCTATTCCTACCGAAGAGCAAAAAAGGGTTTTATAATGAGGGCAGTGGTTTATCGTGATAATGTTCCCGACCAAATGCCTTATTGTCTGTCATTTGGATTAAAAAAGGTACTGAGCAGTTTTTAATGTCCACTATCCTGATCGGCAAAAAAATGTTCTGCCATTATTTTTAGATAATTTTATTCTCTTTTTTCAAATTGTCACTGTAGTTTTAAGTGATTTTACTATCTTAAATGTTATTTCACAATTAGACCCTCTTTTAAATGTCACCGAGTGAAACTATTCACAAGTATGGGCAGATATAAACACACTTCTTTACGAGATTAACAAGTGTTTTTGTTGTTAATCTAGCCTGCTTAATGCTGAGTTGTTAAAATTTCCATACTAAAATTAGGGTTATTGTAGAATTATGACGCAAGTCCAATTGTTAAAGAATTTATGAATTTTTTTAATAAACGTTGCTCTCAAACACTCAAAAAGTTCATCTTGATGTATTATGATAAATTGCGTCAGATTGAATTTTATTGAATCCAAAAATAGGATTAGAGTAAATCTTGGCTGGCGAATTAATTTAATTGTATTTAATTGTTGCTTGCTGTTGATGTTGATGCATCTTCTTGGGTTGTTAGGGATGTACGATGTATCGGCATTAACATCGGTATTGGTATGATGAGTAGAACAATATTTATTTCCATCTGGTTGCTGTTTGGATATGTATTTGTGATAATGGGGGTGTTTAACTGAAGCAGAGAAAGTTTTAAATCTAGAACATATCAGAAGTTGTTGGTGTTTTTTTTTCTTCTTTTGATTGAAGGTGCTTGCTGATAACATCATAAAATGTCTAACGTGTAAGTTTTGCTTTGATTGACAGACAGAGCGGCAGTCAGACATAGAGAGGGGACGTGAAATTGCCTCCTTCATCTCTTATTCCGCTGGTGTCGTGTAGCTCACACTTGTCACTGCAATCTAGCTGCTTTTGGCACTATGGAGCCATTATTCTGTTCTACTGCTGATCCTGTCAAGATTCTCGCATCCCCCTCCCCCCTTAGCTTTTTAATTAGACAACAAAACAAAAATATGAATATTCATAGGGCTCGGCCTCATTAATATGCACAATTATGCAAATACGAGTGCAATTAAACTTCAGATTTCCCCAAGAGATGCTGTGTTGCAGTATGAGAGGAGATTGAGCGCGAGGGGATGGGCAGAGATTTGTGCTCCACAAATCTTTTAACATCCCTTTCTTAAAGCTGCTCCGACCAGCGATGGCACATGCTAGCCATGTGAGTTTGAGACGGTGAGCCTTGTGCTAAGGTGAAGGTGTGGGCCTAACGTGTGAGAATAAATGGGTTGTGAATGAGTGTTGCCATGGAAAGCGTAAAGGAGTGGAGTGGGAGACCAAGGAATGTCGAGGATGATTCTGGAAGCCTCGTACTGGGTGTTAATTATTCAAACTTCCTACAGCTCAAATCCAGACTATGTGACAGCGCTGTCACAGTGCTGTCTCGCTCTGTGAGCTTTGAAGTTCCTCAATGTAGGTTACATTAAGGAGCCTGAAAAACCTGTATCAAAGCAAGTCGTCACTTTCTCAAGTGACACATTTGTTGCAAAACAGGGACATAAATCTGTGATCACAATTTTATTACCTTTTGGCTGACAGAGTTTTTTTGTCCAACAGGTGTAGATGAGAGGAGAGGGTCCAGTCCGTGGGGACCAGGGGAGCAGACTAGTCCATCTTTCAACCAGGGAAGGGTATGATTTATTTTAGCCTCAGCCATAGAGTGCAGATGTTGTGTTATTCTTCATGTGTTGTATGATTTATTGCTTCATACTTCTTTTACGCACAGACTGCAACATTATGAAGTGCTCTAGATTTGACCACTTATGCATTACCAGTGTTGCCGATGATTAATACTGGGTTGTGACTTGCCTTCCTGGGCTTAAACAAGAGTGTAATTTGTTATTTTTCAATTATATACTGATTGAAAACACAAAAAAAAACGTATTAGAATACTAGCAGGTGACTATGAAAGTATGGAGGAATATTACATACGTGCTTAAAATTAAATTGTAAAATTCGGGGCTGCAACTAACGATTATTCTAGTAATCAATTATTCTATCAATTATTCAGACAATTAATTGCATAAAAAGATGCTCACATTCTGTAAATGTTTCATTTAACCACTTAAGCCTTTTTTATACAATATTAGAAATAACATTCAAATATGCAAATGAACAAATAAGTCAATGCATTTTTTAAATAAAAAAATAAACATTTTATTGCCAATAGTGCAATAACACAGCTTTCTTTTAGTGTATGCTTGATCATTTGCAGATTCATTTATTAATTTTTGCATTAACCAATTCATAATTGTAAAATATCAAAAGGTGCTTCAGAGGATTTTTTTTTTTTTACAGAATTTTAAAATTGTCAAACTAAAACTATGCCGCATAAGGAGTTCTAGGAACATATTTTCAAAGGATTTCAAAAAACATCTTAAATGCAAATATATATGTTTATGTATATTTGGCTTCATGTTCTTCTGCAAATGTTCTTTCATTGAATCTGTATACTCCAGTTAACGATTAATCAAATACTAAATTCGTTGACGATTATTTCAATAATCAATAAATCACAATTAATCCAAATAATCTTATAATTAATATATCATTTTGTTGCATTTTGATGTAAATGAACTGAAATCAAAGGATTCTTATTTTGATGCGAGTATGAATGAAGTGCTATTCTCTTTCTCTTAGGTTTACGAAGAGGGCCTTTACAGTGAGAGAGAAAGTCTGGCCTCTACCCCAGTATTTGGACCAGGCATTGGTGGTAAGAAGACTTTAATTCAAAGTGAGCTCTCGAAGCACAGACATCACCACTTTCAAATCATCCCTTCTATTTTTTTTTTTTGCAAATTGGTACCATTTTTTGTCAGTGTCGAACTAAGTGATGTGTTAACTGGTGCTCAGACTCGTACATCAATGGACAGTGTGACTGAACAGAACAACTAGCAGTTTGTTTTTCAGAGCAGCCATTCACAAGTCCGGCACTCATGTGGCAGTTTAGGGCAGCGCATATTTCAGGATGAGGGGAGTAGGGTAAACGGGGAGGATGTGGAGGAGGTGTTTGTTTGTGTGTGTTCACAATGGGAGGGGTGGGGGTGTAAAGGGCACCCATGCACAAACAGGGCTCTCCCTGGGGATAACAGTGGACTATAGCTCTTCTCTGTTTAACTGTCAGTGGAGGGGGCAGAGTTTGAATACAATTGCCCCTGGAGCATTTGTAATGAGTCTATTTGTTCGTTTAATTACTGCAGCATATACAGTACATTCACATTGCAAATGGGATGAAAGACAGGGCAGTGTGATTAGATGCATAAAAGCTGCCTTTTAATAATACTCACGTCTTTTTCTTTATTTTAACAGGGAAAGCTGAACGAGGGTCATACTCATCATTTGGGACGCAGGTGAGTCGTTTTTGAGAGGCCAGTGAGCTTCTTTCAAAGAAATTAAAGTTGTACCAGCAACAATGTGACAAGGGGAAACTTGCAGATTAACACAAAAATAAATTAATGCAAGCATACCACTGTTGCAATGGATTTGTGGAAACAAATAGGGCTGAAATTATTAATCGGATTAATCGTGATTAAGCAATTAATCGTTGACGATTATTGAAATAATGCTCAACGAATTTAGTAACTGATTTAATTGTTAACTGGAATACAGACTCAAAAAGGCAATTTGCTGCAAAACAACATAGTCAATTCAGTAATTAAGCCAAAGATGTTAAAAATAAATATATACATTTTGCATCTGTGATTAAAAAAAAGATCATTTGGACCAGACTCAGACTTTCCTAGCCTTACTTGCCTAATTTGCTGTGGTATGGTCTTGATTTTAACTCCGAGTACTAATCTACTCTAACAATTAAAGCTGTTCTTCACGTCTTACTCCAGAAAACAACAGAACTCTCAGTTTATAACAACAAACAGGTTATTTTTAAGATAGATACATATCTATGATAACCTTAATTTTCTCTACATGGACATGTTCATATTGCTGTTTCAATGGGCTTTTGGCTCTCTTCTCTTTAAACCGTCTGTAGCCTGGTTTTATGCCAAGTGAGATACCCCTGCCCAGTCCTGATAGCCTCTCTCCGCCTTCTGCCAAGTCCAATTCCCAGTTTTATTCATCCTACGAGAGGAAGAGACCCGCACAGGACCTCACTGGTAAGAATGCAGACATGTACATTTTTTTCTTTTCATCAGACATACGTTTGTCTCCACTGGTTTTTGTTTTACAAATGATGTCTCCATTCTGATCTATATTTACATCTGTGGGTTCCACCACTTCTCTTGTAAGTGTTAAAACGCGGTTTCGAGTTCTTACTTCTTATTAGGGAGAGAAAGTAGCATTACCTCCTTCTCAATACACAGAATTACACAACTTTTTCTGGTTGTGCAGGAATTATGAGGCTGCACAAAGGCTGACAGGTTTAAAAGGAAAACCTTTATTGTGTATTGTGTTTTGTCTTTAAATTTCAATCTTCTCATTTTTATAAAGTTTCCTTTTTGTCTTTTTCCCAGCAAACCCGCAGCCAAAAAAGATCCGTAAGGTTCCTCCTGGCCTGCCCTCCTCAGTAAGTAGACACTTCCAGAAACTCTTTCCCCTGTGCTACACCTCAGTCTGTAACGTTGATTCCAAGCATCCCAAAATGTTCGGTTTTTAAGCTGAATGAAAATTTTCTCGTTTAGTTTTGCATCTGAAGTTCTTCCTCTATCTCTCGGGCGGTATAATAGGAGCAGCGCAGGCCTTTTAGGTCGAACATCTGTGCTTCTTCAGCAGCAAAGTCAAAAGGCAACAGTGTGGCAAGCCACTTATTTACCCAGTCATTTATTTGCAGCATATATTTATAGTATGTTGTACTTGTGGGCCCTTGGCTTTGTGGCCACACTTCTTCCTTTCCAGTACAAAATCGCGGAGGAGATTTTGTACTGGAAGGGGTTGATGGTATTTGCTCCCTCTCTTTCTTTCCCTCCCTCCATGTTTCCCTCTATGGACACCCTGTTTCCTCGTTTTTTTTCTTGCTTGCCACCCTACCTCACACAGCCTCGCTCTCTCTCCTCTTCCACAACCATAAACAACAGCCTCCCCCCCCATCCCTCCATCCCAGCTGCCAGCGGAGTTGGCTGCTGTCCAGGATTCGGCAGATGGTTCAGTAATTAGGAGTGCATCTCCCTGTTCCCTCTTCTCCTCTTCATTCTCTTTCCTATTCTTTTTTTCTCTGTTTAATCAAATTACAGAAGAAAACTTCAGTTCACTCTGACCAGAGTTTTACAGACATACTTGGTTTCTTGATTTGACAGAGTCTCATTTTGGATGGCGGTGGTACAGAACAATGTCTTCTTTATTCCCATCTCAATATGAAGATTGCATTTGACTGGTCGAAACTTTGTTTGTTAAGGAGATTGAACTCCATGCCTGTTTTTAACAGCGTAACACGTTAAAATATGTTTATGGGCTCGAAAAGGAGTCTGGCTGTACATTTTTTGCTCTCTCATCTTTATTCAAATCTAAAGAAATGTTATTTCAAAAAGTGTTCATCCAGATAGTATAATCCATGTTAGCCTGAGTAACAATTTAGCTTCAGAAGGAAATAGATTTCGATCATACACAGAGCTAAGCATGTTGTAGTAAAAGCTTTAGGAAAAAGATTTTATGCAAGCTCAAACAAGTGTATTTCCTTTGTAATCAAAAGTTTACACAATATCAAAAAATACGATTTTATACTATCTAATAATAAATTATACTAAAGACAAATAGAATTCAAGTTAAAATATTGACTGAATAGTCAAGGAAAAAATATTTTTTTGAGTTTTTTTAAAATGGTTTTCTTAAAGACAGAACTGATATTATTCTGCCTTTAAGCAATAAGGGGAAACCCAGATTATAACATATTAGCTTTGTAAGCTTCTGACATGTTCATTCACAACATTTGAGTTAAATGAACACTTCAAAAACACAGGTACCTTGTGTGACATCAAGGATTAATAAAAGAAAAACGTCAGCCAAGATGAGGAAGGGAATTGTGGAACTGCGTAAGTCTGATTCATTCTTAGCTACAATTCCCAAATATATGAAAGTGCAGTCTATTCAAACAATCACAAACAAGTCTAAATGCTATTTGAATGAACAGTCATGGTAATGATCAGGAAGGAGACGCCTGTGTCCCAGAAGAGAATGTGTTTTGGACTGAAAACTGTGAATCATCCTTAGAACAAAGGGGATGACCTTATGAAAATACTTTCTGAAGATGGTGAAACAGTGTTATTTCCACTGTGAAACACCAATAAGGGCTGAAAGGCAACTCAGAGAGAAAGAAGCCATTGCTCAAAAAGCAACATAAAAAGCAAGGTTACGATTTAAAAATGCACCAAAGGACAAAAACATTAATTTTTTCAAGTTCTGCTTTCTGATTAAGCTAAAGTGGAACTGTTGAACTGACCATCATGACCATGGTTACATTTGGGGGAAAAGGGCGATAAGCCTGGGTACACCATCCCCACTGTGGAGTATGGGGTGGCAACATCATGCTGTGGGGTGGCCTGCGACATGAGGAACTGGTGCACTTCATAAAATAGATGGCATCTTGAGGAAAGAAAATAATAGTGGAGAACTCCACTAACTCAGTAACTCCTTTACTGAGTTACTCCGGTTCTGTCACGAGGAATGGGACAAAATCAAGGATTAATAAAAGTCGTTGTTATAAGCTTGTGAAAGGAGATCAAAACAGTTTGAACCATGTCAAACAGCTCAAAGGCAATTCCAGTACTTATTAGAAAAATGAATCTACTGTTGGTTTCGTAGAAATTAACAAAAAGTTTCTCATTATTCTGACATCCAGCAAATATAACTTATTTGGGCAATCTAAAAGAGAGAAACATTAGTCTGATTTAATATAAGTGAGGGGGAAAAAAAGGGTAATTTGTCTTTTTGTACAGTGTATGTAAACATGTGGTTTGAGCTCACTGTGTCGTTCTGTCAGACTCGGTCATCATTTCACTTTTCTATTTGTAGGTTTACCCCACAGCCACAGGAGAGGATTTTAATCGGGACACCACTTGCTTCCCAGCCTCCAAAGCAGGAAATGTCTACCAATCAACGTTCTACATGCAAGGTCAGTTGAAACAATATTTTCCTCTGGAGTCTCTCCTAGTTCTTTGTGTTTAGATAAAAAGTTTAGTCTGGCAAAGACGACAATTTCCTGGAATTTTCCTTTGAAGCCAGCACAGCTGGGAGAGTCGGTTCCTTTACTGTGATATGTCCAGTTGAGCCGTAGGTGCTGTGGTTGTAGACTACTGACAGCCCCGCGGGTCAAATAATGAATCATGGTTGAATAAAGTCATCACGCTAATGTGACACGGCTCATATGTGGCCTTCATTGTCTTCTCTCCTGTGTCTGGTTATGGCTCTGCCTTATTTTCCCTGTTTCTCTGCTGGATTCCCCCTGACAGATGCCCACCCGCCCTCTGATCCTTGGGGCTCTGCCGGGTCGATGATTCAGCCTGGATATTCTGCCGTGTTGGGGAACTCCCCCCATCTGGGCCAGCACGGTCCATTCACTGCCATCAACCCTCAAGACAGAATGGTGTGTTCAGTTTTTTTCCCCCCTTAATTTTTGTTAAAATCACCTTTTTTTTATCACTAAAGCTTCTTCGTCCTTAACGCTGTATGTGCTGTTCTCTTTTAAGAAGCGGCATCCCCTTCCCCTCTCACCCCAAAACTACCCCCTGCACGGCAGTGAAGTGAACGGAGCTCATCCCACCAGCTTCCACGCAGGCTCCAGCAGCTTCGGAGTTCCCAGCCACACACCCCCCATCGCTGGCACTGAAACGATTATGGGTAAATCAGTTGTGTGCCATTTCAGCTTCAAATGTCAAAGTAATTTTGTTTTTAATATATTTATATAGGTACTGAATTAAGTGTCAGGACCCTTGATTCTTTTTACATTTTATAACATTGTGACTGGAAGATTTCATGTGATTTAGTTAGATTTTATGATTGACCAACACAAAATAATGCATAACTTTGAAGTGTAATTTGAATGGATCACCTTTCATTACAATTTCAGCTGAAAACTTGACTTGCAATTTACAGCAACACGTGGGGAAGAGGCAGTAGCGCTTTAATCTACATCCCAATCTCCAGTCTCAAGTTTTTTAAGCTCCTTTCACACAACCACGGTGGTGGCAGAATCATGCTGTGGAGATGCTTTTCTTTCATTTTTTTTTCAGTCTGCAACCCAAAGAGCTGAAATGTACTCTGATCATATGCCGTCATTTTTTTTCTTACTTATAAAAACAAAGTATATACCAACTAAAGACAGTATGGGAGAACAAGAAGAAAAATAAAGCAAAAATAACTTGTGCACACTAGTACTTGTACATGTGTGTTATTTAGGACACAGGGGGACAGAAAGACAAATCAAAACAGGATACACACATACAAAAAAAAAAAGCAGAAGTAGGTTGATTAATCCAGCACCTTTACAAAATCTGGCCGCAGAGGGAGATGTTTTTTTTTTTTTTCTTTAACAGGGACGGGGGAGATTAGAGGTTGAAAAAGACTTGAGGCTCTTTCAGTAGGATAATGACCCTAAAATGTCTGAGCTGTGATGAAAACGGTTTAAATTAAAACATGTTCAAGCGTTAGAGTGGCCTAGTCAACATCCAGACCTAAATCCACTTGAGCTCTCCATCCACTCTAATTGACCGTGTTCTATTATGCAAAGAAGGATAGGGGAAAATGTCAGCATCTAGACGTAGAAAAGTGATTGAAACATTTTCTAAAGCATTTAAGTACATTTGCATGCCACACTTTTATAAGATTTTATTTGCTAAACCACAAAAAGACAACAAAAGCAAATTATGTGTTCTTTTTTTTTCATCCATTTCACAGTTATGCTGTTTTTTTTCACACTACTACAACCTAAAATTTCCACATAATACATTTAAGTCTTTGGTTAGAATATGACAAAATGTGAAAAAGTTCAACAGGTATGAATGCTTTTGCAAGACACTCTGCACCGGGACCAATTAAAATCTTCTGCTTTTATTTATGAAGCAAATCGGGGTGCTGTACCAGGAAGTTCGGGTGATGAGATTGGAAAAGCCCTGGCATCAGTAAGTAGCTGTAGAGTACATATTTATAATCAAGTAATACTGTTATTGACACAGGACTCTACAGATTATATGTTGTTTTCTGAGGCAACATAAACGGAAGTAATAAGCATTTTTATTTTGAGTGAAAATCAGAACTTCTTTGTTCAGATTTATCCTTCAGACCCCAACAGTAACGCTTTCCCTCCATCGCCGTCTACTCCCTCCGGCTCACCACAGGCTGTATCAGGTGAGTGAAAAACATACAATCTGAAGAAGGAGCTCCATATGTTGGGTGTAAAATGGACTGAAAACATGTCAAGTTAAAGTTTTACGTTTATGTGACAATTAAAGACTGTTCCAAATGTATCTAATACATCAGCCATGTGCAAAGTTAGAAGCTTATAAGTAAAGTCTGAACTTAGCAACTATGCAACAAAAACTACTACTGAAACAAATCATCTTATTGGAGATTTATTTAATGTAAATAAATAAAATTAAAATAGCAAAGTACTAAAATATGTATTTTTTAAATATCAGAAATTCATGCTATGATTCTAAATTATTCTAAAAACCCCCACAACTTTTACAGCAGAAAAGCGGCATTTCTCTTGATTTCACGTTTATTTAAAGCTACTCCACCCACAGCGTAACTTTCATGTATGCTCACCAGCTTGATATAGCTTACGAGAGAGGAAGGGAAAATACAGTAAAAATAAAAACAAGGTGGGGTCACTTCCCTTTTTTTCTCTTCAATCAATCCAAGCATTAACTCATGTGTATAAAGTACCGTCACAAGACTGGAGGGGTAACAAAGTAGTGAAATTATGCGAAGCTAATTAAGAAAATAATTTGAACTATTGCCTGAAAAACACAAAGTCATATTTACAAATGTGTTTTAGATTTACAGAAATAACCATTAAGTCACATTAATTCTAGAAATTAATGTGTTGAATTAAATTTTTTTATCAATAACAAAAAGTGGCATACTGCAAAATCGAATCACTTGATAACAAGTGAGAACTTCTCTGAAATAGTTGTTTTCCTTGCTCAGTTTTCAGAACGTGTTGGGAAGCAGTTTATTTATTTATTTGTTTGGCATCTTGGGGGAGTTTGCCACAGTTCATCCGTACATTTCGACAGTTTCTGCGTGTAATCCTGTAATAAGAGCTTTATGCTTTTCATACCATCTGTAGCTCGACCTTTTGTTCTTCTGGTGGCTGAAATCACAGTTTGTAATCCCCGTTTGGATCATTTTCAATCTGCACATTGACAAATTTGGAAACGGTCTCACCAAATCTGCCTTTCCCAATGCGTTCCTCAGTGCTGCATTGTTGTTTCAGACAGTAGTCAATCAAAACAGCCTTCTGTTCAAGGCGAGCGTTTCAGTTTTTGACTTGCTAGACCAAAGCACCCACTGTCAGCTTGGCTTTGTTTCCACGTCAGAAGAATGTTTTCTCTCTTGTGAGACCAGACGTCTCCAGACTGTAGGTGGGTGTACCAGGGTCCTGGCAGTGTCTGGACGTTCTGAGCTGATGGCTACCTGCCACAATCTGGGACTTCTGAGGCCGATTACGCGCATTTGCTTTCTTCAGTTTTCATTACTGCTGGTCCGAACTTCATCTGCTTCTTTCCACCTCTGAACAAGTGCTCACACAGCACATCTGCAAACATCTGTCACAAAGTTTCTGCCTGTTTCTTCAGGTTGACTAACATAGTCCTGATTTCTACCCTCGGTCTTTGTGTGATATTCTAGATAAAAGAAGCCGACTGTAAAATCTAAAACTAGCTAGCTCTCCTTAGTCTGATCGAATATAAAATTTCTGCTTATTGTGTGCATGAACACATTTCAGGGTTTTTACACAGTCTGGAAAAATGTGGAACATGACTCATGCTTTTTTTTCTTATACTGGGTAAGGATGGGAAAAAGTAGAGTATGGGAAGATCTGTGTGTTTCAAGACTTTATTCCCATACCTCCTGTTTAAAAGTTGTCTCTATTCATCCATTTGTCTGCTATTTATCCCTTTTAATTTTATCCTTTTTCCCACAATTTTTTTCATTGTTCTGTCTTAGTTTCTGTGTGTTCTTACTTTTTTTATCACTGATTTCTGCATCGTTTTCCTCCTTCTGTCCTTACTTTTTTCTTTTTTCCCTTAGCTCCTTTCTTCCTTTCTTGTTCCTTTATCTTTCCTCTCTTCTGTCGTTCATTCTTTTATTCCTTCTTTCCTGTCTTTCTTCTTTTATTTTCCTTCTAATCATATGAAACACTATGAATTTCATTGTTGCTGAAAATGTGCTGTACGGATAAAATTGCCTTGCTTCTTTACTTTAAAAGCAAATCATTCCATTAATAAATCTCCTACCTGTCTTATAAATACTTGTCTGTTCTGTAGGAATGAACCTTCTTACCCTTTTTGTTTTTCTTTTTCAAGGTTGTGCATCACAGTGGACTCGGTCCTCAGGCCAGGCCACCCCTTCACCTAACTTTGAGGGAGGAATTCAGTCCATGGTGAGTCACTTTGTGTGACGTTTAACGTAAAAACAGGGCGATTACATAAATGACGCTTAATCTTACGTGTGTTATCCTTCTCCCCGAACCCCGGCAGAGTAAACTGGAGGACCGTCTGGAAGAAGCCATCAATGTCCTTCAGCGGCACGCCAGCGGACAGGGAGGGCCGGGACTTGCAGAAATGAACAGCCTGTTGTCGGCTGGCTTAGGGATCGCACCGGGTTTCAACAGTGCAGCTCTCGGATTGGCCAGTCGTCTGCAAGGACTGGTGAGATTCAGGAAGAGGATGAAAATGCTATACACAGCATAGCATTCGTTGAGGGGGTCGTGTTGGCCAGATCACTTGTTTGTCTGCTTTGAAGCCAGCACTAACAGGAACAACTGTTTTAAAGGTTTCCAGCCACCTTGAGGATTCAGTTGGTCTGCCCTCTGGTGGAGGAGTTTTGCATCACGGCCCTGCATCTGTTCATTCAGGCTCTCAGCCAGATGGTTTTACAGGTAGGTTTTTCTGCTCTCATTGCAATCTTTATTTTTCGTCACAAATAAGTAAAAGTTTAGCACCTTGTTTGCTGTGTGCGTGCAGGCCTGCCTGGAAGCGGGAATCGTTTCGGTGGCACAGCTATCAAGCGAGAAGAGAGAGAGGACGATGAGAATTGCTCAATTACAGACAAGTCAGAGGACGACAGAAAAGATCTGAAGGCTCGTCTTCGAACAAGGTGTCCAAATCATAACTGCACCATAATGTTTAATATAATTTATGTAGAATTAGAATATTTGCAGTAGCAGAATTAGAAAAATAGTTATATGCTAGACGACTCTTCAGGCATAATGTTGATAATATGACAGAAATCAGAGCGTTTTACCAGCTAATTCAATTTCTGTTATGTGATTAAAAACAAGCCATTGTTTAGAGGTGCTTTTTATTGTGGTAGTCCCTTAAATGTGTAGCACAAATTAGGAAAATTACTTAGCAAGGTACAGCTCTGGTTATAAGTTTATATACACTTTTTAGAGGCATGACTGTCATAAACATTTTGGGCCTTTAATAATATTTTAACCATTTTTTTTCAAGTAAGAAAATAACTAGTGATTTTTAAAGCCTGGAATTGGCGTCACGAGGTTGAGTTTATTGCAGATAAAGGACTAATCTCCAAATTCTTCCGCTTCACTTCAGCTCACAAGCAAGTTAAACAAGACAGTTATGTGAAACACATCCTGGACAAACAGGCTAACACTGAGCTGATGGTCCTGGCTTCAGGCCTACTGAAAAACGATAAACTACAATTTAAAGCTAGATCTGTTCCAGGGAGCCAACCAATTTCAATGAATTTTGCCACGAAGAATGGTCAAATGTCCAACCAGAAATACGCAAGGACTGATGACTACAAAAAGTGTGTGGTTTCTCTGCAGCTTACTGAAGGCCAAAAGTGAAAATATCAGTCAGGGTGTATGTTTTAGCCTCTTTGCATGATTTTTTGGCAAATGTACATTGTACAATCGTTAGAACCTGATAAAAGTCCAGTTCAGATAAACCAATAAAAGCCCAAACTGATGACAGTCATCCCTGTGATAAGTGGATACAAACACCTGACAACTGTATATGGGATCCTTGCCCAAATGAGCTATACCCATATTATTGTCTCCTTCCCTCCTTATCTGCCACCAACTCATCAGTAGTCTGGATGATGAGGATGACGACGAAGATCTGCCGGTGGAGATAAAGGCCGAGCGGGAGAAAGCACGGAGGTTGGCGAACAACGCCCGCGAGCGGCTGCGCGTGCGGGACATCAATGAGGCTTTTAAGGAGCTGGGTCGCATGTGTCAGCTCCACCTCAGCTATGAGAAACCCCAAACCAAATTGATCATTCTGCAACAGGCCGTTACAGTTATACTCAACCTGGAGCAGCAAGTTCGAGGTCAGTGGGTGTCCAGAGAGAAAGGAAGCGGAGGGGGAGGGGCCTCTTTCCAAATTAAAACTCACACACAGCTTGAGCTTCTCCTACATTGATCTGCCTTGTTTGCAAAAGAATCAGAACTAATTCTAAGCTATTTGGATTTTTATAGTTCTGGAGTCTAAAATGTCCTAAAAGCAAAGAGGATTGTAAAATATAAAGCTGTGTCACAGTTTTAAGACGTGGCCATTCTCCTGTTCACCCTGAAGGTTTCCATTTTCTCATAACGGGTCTGTCATTGCTTTTAATTCACTCCGCTGCCTCGCTCACAGCTTACTGTCTGTCTGTTTCACGTTTTTTGGCTTTAGTAATCGCTTTTTATTCTTTCATCTAGTCATTTCTTTCACAATTGCTTGTTATGCTAGACTTGAACAACTGTGATTTTAATTTAATGCCTTTTTTTTTTTTTTATAACCTTTACCAAATTAGACTTAGTTGCCTCAAAGCCGAGCTGTATGCTGTGAATTAACATTCCTTCATGTTTAGACTCTTTGTTCTGCACGCTTCAACCTTTTGAACATTAAACCTCTCCTTCTTTCTAACCCTGTACGTTTTTGCTTTACCTCCTCTCACTTTCCGTTTGCAGACGGCAACAAAGACCGACGTCTTTCTCGCATTGAGATGAATGAATACATCGCCTGCTGATGTATTTAATACAGTTAACCTGCTTTAGCTCTTTCTGTGTATTGCATTTGGCAGATGGTGTTGCTTCCTGTCTTTCTCATAACTCGGTGTCCATATCTTCCCCCGATTTCCCCCCGATCCCCTTCCATTCTGGACCCTAATGACCAAGCTTAAAGCTCAGGACTTGTGTTTAGGTATCACTTTATCTTGATTACGCCCTGCTCTCAAACTGCTCAAAATTGCACCCCCCAAAAAAATTGATGTCCATAAATGTTTCAGTGGACTTATGGTGCATCTCCACTGAGGTCTTCTTTAACAGTTTCAGGTTTTTCTCTAGAGCTGAGAAGCATTTTGACCTGCACATATTAATTCACTTCCAAGTACAAAACAATTACTGAAACATGGTGAAAACTCTTCATTAAAGTTACACATTTAGATTGTTCAAGCATATTTCAGGAGGGATGTGATTTGGGATTGTTCACCAGTGTTGTGGGTGGGGAAAAAAATTAATTGCCAAGCACTGCTAGATGAAAATCACTCCACTCCTCCCTCCCCCACCCCTTACTTCTCCTCCCGGCTGCAGCCTCGTCTCTTTGACCGACGAGAACCTGACTGCGGAGGAGAAGGAGCAGAGGGAGCGCGATCGCCGCCTAGCAAACAATGCCAGGGAGAGAGTGCGAGTTCGCGACATAAACGAAGCCTTCAGAGAGCTGGGCAGGATGTGTCAGGTCCACCTGCAGAGCGACAAGGCCCAGACCAAGCTCATCATCCTGCAGCAGGCTGTCCAGGTCATCCTGAGCCTGGAGAAGCAGGTGCGAGGTAGGTCAGCCGAGTGCAAGCAGGTGTGATCCACTTAGACAGCTGGATTTCTCTCGCTAGAGCTGGACTCGTACGACTTTGTCTCCACTGACCGCTTGGTGTTCATATGGCTCTTCTCTGCGGCTCTCTGGCAGTACATGAAGATAGGAGAACAGGAGAACGTTTAAGGAAGTAAATCTCTGCTTTCTGCCAAATGCTTGCACAGCTCACCTCACTTTCCATCCCCTTTGTCTTGCTTACCCTCTCGCAAAGTGTTTAAAAGCTCACTTTGCTGTTTCAGTACCTGGAGATGAATATTTGTTTGACGTTTGCTTTCTGTTTATCTTTTTAGAGCGTAATTTAAACCCAAAAGCCGCCTGCCTCAAGAGGCGAGAGGAGGAGAAAGTTTCAGGGCTGGAGCACCAGCTGCAGCTGGGCGGGGGTCACCCTTCTCTAGGAGGGGACGGGCATAACCCCGTGAGCCATATGTAAAACTCAGGTACGTCTGCCAAAGCTTCACTACTGTCTTTAAAAGTCTGAAAACAAAAAGAAAAAGAGCGACTGTAGAAAAACACTTGAGTTTGCATTCTTTTATTGCATGTGCTGTAATCTGGACAAATCTGAGTTCCATTCATTCAGAAATACAAAACTGGAACCATTTCACAGCTTCTTTTGGCCTCTACCACCCTTGCAATATGGGTTTTAAAGTTAATCTGAGCTTCAGTCAGAGGAGACTGTATGTTCAAAATGAAAAGGGGATTGTTTTCTGAAATATAATAGAGGCGTGTGGGTCTTTTGGCTCCATTTTATAATTTGATCTCCTAAATACTTTGGTACATCTACACCTTAAACTGGTATTGAACTCTATCAGTAAAACATAAAGTGTGAGGAAGAACAGTTGTGCTTTAAAACCTTCAGTGTCACGTGTGTGCAGGGTCTCAACACCATTGTAGGGCTGCAACTAACAACTATTTTAGTAATTAGTCTATCGATTATGCTGACGATTACTCAATAACTAGTGTAAACAAAACTGGCACATTCTCCAAATTGTTCAATTAACCACTTAAGTCTTAAGTTTTATACAATATTGGAAATACATTAAGAGATGTAAATAAACAATTCAATTCAATAAAAAAATAAACCTTAACAAAAATGCCTCCAGTGAATTTGAATTAGGTGAAGCTAAAGCTATGCCGCTTTTTGGAGTTACGGGTTAAACATATTTAAAGACAAAGATGTTTTTATCTTAAATGCAAAATGTTTACATTTTTTGGAAAGTTGTGGCTTAATTACTGCTCTGAATTAGCCTGGCCATTGCCTCCCTGTGCAACTCCAGTCAAAAACAGATCTCCCTTACAGCAAAGTCTGGTCTTTCTCCCAGATTCTCTCTTGTCCATTTTTGACGGGTCCAGTCAGCGAACAAAAGGAGAGAAGTTGTAAACGATGATGTTGAATCTCTGCGCCGTTTTAGAACTGTAGTCTGCCTGTAGTTTTAGCAATGGCAGCGGAGGAAGTGAATGTAGCCATTCAGCGCCAAATATTGCATTAACTGGCCTATTAAATACGTCACGGATAAACATCAGTGATTGGGTCAAATTTAAAACTTAAAATTGATCTAAGCCTATTTGCAGTGGGATTCGTGATTATTTGAGAGAATTATCATCCCTACTTATTGCTGTTTTTCTCTTGAATGTTAACTGTCTTCCCTCCTTTCTCTTCCAGTCCCTGTTGATTGTCCAGCCCTACGAACAAACATGTGGCCTTATCGATCGTTGTCGTCCATCTCTGTGTGTGATAATCACGCAAACACCTCATTACTGACAAAATAGGTGGCCACATTCCTGACGATGAGAACAATTACAAGAAGCACACGGGATACAGTGAAAGAATACAACTTTATTGACTTTTACGTGACAGCACTTGGAACTGAACACACAGCTTTTGGAGACAGTGAATAATGGACAACAAAATGCTCTTATGATAATGTTTGGGGGGTTTTCAGGACATTGTCAAAAATTGCTTTACACATCTGGAGCAAAACCTGTTTGGATCAAAAAACACTTTTGGATCAATTGCTCTGAGTGAAGTTGAGCTTTTTCTTGTTGAGTAGTTATTGGCATTCCTGTCAAAAAGAGGTCTTACATGCTTCACAAGTTGAGAGGGGTGATTTATACACCTGACGATTGAACAAAAATCTGTTTAATCACGCCTTTATCACACCTCGTGTGTAGTGTTTGGTCACGATGGCTGAACTACAGAAAAATGAAGAGACTCTGCCTTGCAACAGCATTCAAACCCTGTGAACTTCTTCACATTTTGTCACTTTGGAACCACATTGTTTTGTTGAGATTTTACGTGAGACTAAAGGAAATTGGAATTTTTTCCAAGAAATATGCAGAGGTGGGTAGAGTTGCCAAAAATTGTTCTCAAGCTTGACTTCAATAGTTTTTTTTACTTAAGTTGAAGTAAAAAGTAGTCAACCAAATTTGGTAATAAGACTAGTTGGGTACTGAGTACTTTAATAATAATGTTAAATCTAATTTAAGTTGTGAAATGATTTAATAACCATACAGAAAAGAAACAAAAAACGTGACGGATTTATTTTTAATAATAAAGTAAACAAAATTAAGAAAAGTCAATCATATTACTACAAAATAACAAATTTTGTAGTAATATTTTTCTGCCTGTATTTCTTCCAGGCAGAAAGAAATACAGTATTTCAAATCTCAGTTTTCCACAACCTTACACTTTTGAAAAAAAAATAGTTTATGATATATTACAGCTGGTAATGTATGGACCCTTTCAATAAATTTATTAGATTTTTTTTCCCCACGTTATTCAGTAACCCACAATAGATACAGACTCATATTTTCTAGCCTTTATTTATGTTAATTATGGTGATTTTTTCTCTTACAGCTGATGAAAACACGACATTTTAGATTAGAATATTACATCAGAGCAATAAAAACAATAACACAGACTTAATGAATTTTCATAATCTGACAAACGAACCTTATCGCAACACACTATCTAATTTATTAAATATGACTCTATACATGTTAGACCAGTGAAAAGTACTTCCAGTGACAATACCAACCTACATGTGGAGGCTGACTGCTTTGCTATTTTTCTTTGTAAATCAACTATTTGCACTACTAACATTGCTATTCTATAAAATCCAAAAACAATACCCTGAAGTTTGTGATTGCCGAGTGACAAAATGGGGAACAAGTTCAAGGGGACTAAATACTTTTCCAGGGCATTGTCCCTGATTTGTCAGAAAAACTGGCTTCTTTTTCTGTTGCTGTTTCGGGCTCTTTTTCTGAACTTTATTTCAGTGGCTGAGAAGGTTGCCAGAGTCGCTGACTGTGCACTGGGACTTTGGGTTACTTTTGTTTTCTTGGCCCAGAACTGTGGAGCCCAGAATCTTTAATCTCTTTAAGTCGTGTACATCTGTTAGTCACTGCCATGCAAGTGGAATGGAAAGACTGCCAGAGAGAGGCCCACCACAGACGCAAACACACGGAGGTTGATGTAGGTTTGGTTTAGATGTCGGACCCAAGCGTCCTTCATCACTCTAAAGCCAGCCGCATCATCCTGCACACATCATAACCTACATGAGGTCACTGTTACGACATGGTGAACTCATTTAAGTCTCAGAGCAGCTTGTGTTGTGATTAATAACATTTTGCTTGTAGACAATTTGCTAAGTATTGAAAGGGATCATGAGTGTTAACCTGCTATCTTTTAAGACAATTTCTTCTTTTGCCATTGACTGACATGTTTTGGTTGCTCTTGTGTTGAGCGTTGGGTGTTCTCAACACCACCGCTCCCGCCCCCTTATTGAACAATTATGAGGCCTGTTATAAGGATCTTCCTGTTGTAGAGTTCATACTATATCTGTGTTTTTGTATTTTATTTTTTACTTTGTAATATAGTTGTTTTGTTCGGAATGCTCTTTCCTTTTTGTTTACGTTGTTTTAATGTAAGACAACTAAGTTTAGATTCCACGAACAAAGTGAGGTTTTTTGTTGTTTTTTTTACTTTGGTGCCAGGTGCTTGGAGATGTTAGCGAAGACAAATTATCCCTCTGTTACATCACATGTTGTGATATTGGTCCATTTTTTTAAGTATACACTTGTTTGAAATCACCAAACCTTGTTGGCGAGGTGTAATTTGCAAAGGTTTTGTTTGTTTTTTTTTATTTTGAACAAGAAATGACTGATTTCTTTCTTTTGCACACCTCCCTCTTCCCTAATATTCAGCTTTACAATGAGCTTGTTGATTAATGTGATGCAGTGGTAGGGGGGCTGCAACAAAATTCTGTTCATTATGAAAAGAAATCCTCAAATAGATAAAAAAAAAAAAAAAAAAGTGGCCTTAGCCATTTTCCTGACTTCAGGAGCTTGGATAATGGTTACTCACCAGTGCCTCATTGCGTCCCAGTGGATGATGTTACTTTCAAGGTTTTATAACTCGTATCTTCTTGCAATAAAAATTAATACTTTAGTAACATCTGTCATGTGAGGTATTACACTTGACACTGACTTTGGTGTGTAATGAGATGTTACCTGACTAGTAACATAATCTACAACTTTGAAGCTGAAAATTGTATCGAAATCTCTCCTCTTTCACGGTCTCATGTTGCTAAGATTTTTGCCTTAGACCTGGCATGTGCATTGATGTTTATGTACAGCTGCAAGATGTACCCATGTCAATTTTATCACTGGAAGCCGACACTGACAGGGAACAGTATTTGTCATGTTGTCGCTCATCCCGCCTCGTGGACAAGCCTCTTTTACTCAAACATTTCCCGAGGGAAAAAAAAAAAGACTTTGTATAATTTGGAAAACCATTTTAAAGATTTTCTTTTGTCAGTGGATATTTCTGTAGTAACCTTGTCTCAAAATGTACAATTGATATATTTGTTAACAGACCCCGTCTGTCCTCAGTGAACAATGACCTGCCACAGATTTCTGTCTTCTCATATTTGGGGACATTATCTACGTAGGCTATGTCCTCAAAGTGCCTCCAGTTTCCTATTTTTTATATATAAAGTAGATATTGAGAGCTGTTGTGTATATAACAGTGATGTAGCAATAAATGTGCCATTTTTAATAACATCTGTTCTCTCTGTTGTTATTGAGACTTTTAAATTCTAAGAAGAAATTCATTTTTACCCAAAGGAACAGGATCTTTTTTCATTTACATACACATCACATAAAACTGTTCAATTAGGTTTTTTTTAGTCCTGGCAATTAAACTGAATTGAATTCTGTAGAAAGTGTAGACCATTCTCTATATTTACATATTCATATTCATTCACTCTCTCAAAAACTTTCACATAGACTTTTATGTAAAAAGTACAACCATGAATTTTTAAAACTTTTCTCACTTATAATGTGATTTTTATTCTGCACAGTTGAAATGGAAAATAAATAAATATGAATCTGGTCAACCTGGGGTTAAAAGCTACCTACTGTGATTTTTTTTTCTTTTTTCCACATGTGGAAAAAATACATCTAAAGCCACTGTGTTCTGCAAGGTTACAAGTAAAGTGGAGTAGTGGGAGACAGAAGTCTTTTCTTGCTATGCAAATATTGTGACCAAATGCTTCTTGGTGAATTTGTTAATAGTCTGAAGGAACCAAATGTTCTGGCGTTTGCTAAAAAGTTGAAGATAAAGATGTCCATTTTTGTTTAAGTGATAATGAAAATGAATTGGACGTAATTATTACTGCTTCTGTGACACGAAAAAAATATATAGACCCCTACTTGTGTTGCTTGCTTTATGCGGCAAACTTTCCACTCACATCATGGTCTGCCGCTTACGTATCGGTTCTAAGGGCCGATAAAAATGTTCTTTAATGCTTTCATTGGTAGTCTATTTTAATTTTTATATGTAAATCTATAAGAAGTAGTGGTAGTTACGAAAAAAACTGACATCAGAACAAGTACAGATAATATTCTACAAAGAAAAAGTAGTAAATGAAAACTAACTGAGACACATTATCAATGTTGTCATTTTATTGTTGTCAATAAAAAAACTTCATTTAAATGCTTAAAATAATAACATATTCTGGAAGTCTACTAAGAAAACATAGACGTTTGGGAGGGATGTAATAGGAGTGCTAGATTGCTTTTATTTTGTCACGACAGCTCACAACTTTATTTTGTAAATAAGCGGAAGTAATTAGGATGTGTTGTGGCGGAAGTTCTTCTCACCATTTAAAGCAGCGCGTCCTGTAGGTAGAAGGGCATCTGTCAGCTAAAATGATTGGTAAATTGATCGGTCAGAAGTATACGGCCATCGCCAAGTCGTGGTATGTGCTTTCATAATGCTTTTGTTGGTAAATAATTGATTAAATTTGACACTGGGAGCTTGGAGTCGTGGTTTAGTCGTACCTAAAATTAGCCGTTAGCCTAGCCGAGGTCATAGCAATGGGGACATAGGTATGAATTCAGGCTATTAGCTCGATTCTGGGTCAAAATCCTGTGAAATTGCAAATATGTTACATTAAGGCATTAGCCTCTTTTTTCTTTTTATTTTTATTTATTTATTTGTTTATTTATTGTTATTTTCCCAGATTACGATATAGCATTGGGAATATTGTACCGTGTAATTCAGTGTTATTTTAAGGTGAACAACTAGCTAACTGGCTTTATTTGTCAAATACTTAAAATAAAAACAGGAATCAAGATATTCTGGTGAATTATTTGAAAGCTTTTTACAATATGCCAATCTTTTACGTAGGGGATTGGAAAGAAAACATCATTAAAATGTTAACATGTACAAGCATTTGAACTGGAAAAGGAACTACTACGAATGTTTTGCATAATATAATAGTTTTGCCTGTCTTAGCTATTCATTAATTTTTAATAAGTTGAGTAAACCAGTCATAATTGTCTGGGATCATAGTAACTGAGTTTCTACACAATCTTGACAAGTTTGGAAATAAATTTAATTAGATTCTTTAAATAGTTTCCAGGTCTGTGTAAGTATGGAAGAAGAAAATGGAGGTGGGAAAATGTCAAATTTAATTTCACCGTATTCCTTGTTCCATTGTCTTCAAGATAAATATTTGAATCAAAAAATCTTTTTGCAAGTTACTAAAAACCTGGGCCCTCTATAACTATATGCCATAACTTTAAAATAATCTCTTGTGTTTGCTTAATTTCAAACGTGTGATAACTTGAGTGAGAAATCAGGAAAAATCTATCTGGTGTTTTGAAATAACAAATGTGTATTAACTTTGTAAAAGAAAATTGTGCTGCATTCCCATCTCTATAAGCTGAACACTAGCCTGGCTGAAACTTTCCCCACAAGCTGCCAAACTGCCCCCAAGGAGACGTGGATTTGTTTATTATCTTTCTATTAACCTCCATTTCTTCTACTGCTCTTCCCTCTGGAAATGAGACTATGTTAGTCTATTATGTGTTTATTTACTGTGTAATTTCTGATGTAAGGCTTGACTGACATGGTTCTTTATGCTTGTTTTTATCTGCTGAATGTGTATTGTCTTCTGTTTTTTTTTTTAAATCCAGCTAACTAAACAGACAGCCAAATGCAATTTCTTTTAGCTTCACCTTATTATGTGGTTCCCTTAAACACAGATTGGTTTTTGGCTCGCTTATGTGTCTCAGAGTGATTTGTTTCCACTCTCCAGGGTCCCCACTATGACCTTCTGGGGAACAACTGGAGGCGTGGCCCTGGTCTACTTCACAGACTGGCGTGTGATTCTGGATTATGTTCCCTACATCAACGGCAAATTCAAGAAGGACGAGTAGAGGCAGACTTGTCAGTCAAAGGTAGCTACATAGAGACACAGTGTTTATTAATCATTTGGCTCTGTGTGATTTGCGGTATTGCTTTGACCGTCAAAGAAGGCTGTTGTTTTCTGCTTGCTAGCAAGATGATGATAATGATAATTGAATTTCTTTTTGTGTGTTTGTTTTGCTGTTTCACATGTTTTCTTAAATTATATTGTCTAAGTCATTAAAATATGACAGTAAGAAAATTAGCACTTGATTTTCTTTTTTTTATATGTATATTTTTTTATGTCCGGATTATTTTCATGGGTACAATTTACATCTGTAAAATACATTTAGTCTAATTTGCACTTTCATCTTGTCATAGCGCATTCACAATAGATGTATTGAATGCAATATTCATCAGGTTAGAATATTTCAGGTACCCATGTCATTGACTTATTTGAACAGTTGGGTACATTTATTGATCTTTATGGCCACACTTGATAATAATCTCATGTGTTCACAGGGAAATGCTTAATCCTTTTTTTGTTGTAGATTTAACATTTTATATTTAACACTTTATTGTGTGCCGTGTTTACAAAAATAAATTTTAGTTTAGAATACTTCATGTAAAAGTTGAATGAAATGTGACCTGACTGTATGAGCAGCAACAACCAAAAACAGTTTCTCCAGCAGTGTCAGCAAAGCCTTACTTACCAAGATGCTAAGGCTCAACACATCCTAATTTTATGATGATGGAAAACACACAGTGATGAAAACGTGACGATTGGAGTTGATATTTTTATTACAATGTACAAACGTCATATCCCAAAGTCATGTTTTCCTGAGATTGTGTAACCTTAGTGTGATTATACGTATTTAAGTTCAGCACCCACACTTAAATTGCAAGTAAAATATTTTGTAGCAACACTTTTTAACTTTTTTACTATGTCTTCTGGGCTGCATAAAACAAAGCTGCTTTCTGGCTGCTCAGTAATTGTCTTCGATTATTAGAATGACTAAATATTTTTTTTTTGGAAAAGTGAAAAAAAAAAAAAGTAAAGAGATTAGAGCATTTTTCAAACAGAACATGTTGAACTCATTTATGATGGTTGGGTAATTATAGGAGGATTTCCAGGACTGAAGGTGAGGAATTTGCTGATAGATATTTAGACAAACACAGAACAACTCAGTCCCTGGACAACAAGTCTCTACGTTTGGTCATGGTAGGACAAAACAAAATTCTGAGACAATCAATAACTCTGCTTAAATGTCAGGATGATGTTGAACCCTGCAATACATATATATGTGTGTGTATATGTGTTTATGTATATATGTCTACTATGAAGTAATTAACCCCTTACATCAATACATGTATATGATTTTATTTTTGGTCTTACACCTCCATTCATGAGGTTGATGGAAAGTGCTTGAATCTTGTTGATTTGAATGAAAAAATCTCAATTTGCCATTTTCTCTTCCCAGGTTGGTTTCTGTTTCTTGCTTGTTACTGATACTGAGACGTTCATAACAAGCATGAGCCGCTGCAGCCTGTTCATTGGTCTGTGGCCCCACTGCAGAGCCCATCACTAACACCTCAGTCAACACCGAACTGCTTTCATCAACTTTAAGTGGAATCGTCCAGGCATTTGACGTCTTCGTTGTTTTCTGCCAGTGTAAAACAAAAGTACGGATGAAAAAGAAAAAGAAAAGTCATCTCTGCTGCTTCCTCTCTACCTGCGCAGTCTGAGGATTTAGTTTTCTCTTTAAATCATTGTGTTATATGGATCAAATTAGATTCTTGATTTTGCTTCAAGAAGAAGTAAAGTATGTATTCTAACTTGTGTTTGTGAGTATTTTTTATGAGCATCTGAAAACTTCTACAAACAGGCTTGAAGTAGTTTTTCACATACTAAATTCAATTCCTGGAGGGATTTTCCTTGCAGTATAGACTGTTGACTGAATCAGATCTTTGATTGGCTGGAATGTGCCTTTATGAAAAAAAGGCTCTTTTTATACTTGCTTTAAGAGACCACGAGATAAGGATCAGCTGAGTTGTATGTGAAAGATGATTATTCTTATCAGGAGTAAAGTTGGTTGAGCTACTTTCTTTAGTTGTATTTCACTGTAGAAAATTATCACAAACTTAAGTTACAGGCCAACATAAGACCTGAAATCCACTAATATGGTGTGTGTGTGTATATATTTAGGTTTATAAATTAAGATCTGAATATCATTTAAAACAGTTTTTAGGGTGAACAAAAATAGTTCCTACATCCAAAGCTGTATTCTTATTCTATTATTGTAATATGTGTGTAGTCCAATGTGTACTATTATTTTTCCCAAGTGCAATAAAAGGTGTTTTAATTACAACTCTTTAAAACTACAAACATATGAAAACAGTCTATTTGTAATAAATAACATGTAAAAAGTCACATGTAGGTGGAAGCTGCTCCTGCTTTCTGATTGTGTAAGTGAAAACGTTTAGAGCAGAGATGCATAGTCAAAGTCGGACTAGTTTACAGTGTTGTGTGGCGCATGCATTACAGTAGATTATGCTGCGCGTCCAGCAGGCGGAGTGATCTGCAGGCGTTGAAAAGTCCTGACAGCAGAATTCGACAGCTAAACACTGTAAATTTAGGACAGGTAGATAGCGGACTTTTTTCTCCCCTCTTTCTTCGCAGAATCTCCAGCCAACACTGCGATACAAAACGGGACCATGGAGAGAAAAAGGTGAGGCGTTGAACTGCGTGCTGGTTGAGTTGTTCTGAACAAGATGTGCAGGCACGCGTTCGTTGAGTAGTTAAAACACTCATTAGCTTGTGGACATGTCGGAGTTATGTTTATTCTCTGTCACCGTCTTAAACAAATTGGTATTTTACTGGGTTCGTTGAATTTATGGTTTAATGTGACTGAAAGCGGAAGGTACGTTGTGTGGGTCGTTGTTGTTCCCCAGGGCGCTAGCTTGATTAGCTAGCTAAGTTTCATTGTTTACACACGCTTGAGTCGCGAGGGTGCAGGGCCCGGTGTTGCACTTCATTCAGCGACCCCCTCCTGTCTGGGACCTTATGACGACTTCCTGCTGCCAAAGACACGCTCCAACGTTTCTTTTACACACACACACAAATAAAATTAAGGACGGGGAGGAATACTGCACAGGTTGGCATTAATTGTTTACGGTGTGTCTATATGTGGCTACGTTTTTGTTTTTTTTCTTTAAATGTATTTTTCCGTCAGTTATGAACTAATTAGACGTTTGTTGTTTTTTAAATATGTTATTTGTAGTTGAGTAAAATTATTCAGAACAAGTTAAATTATTATTATTATTATTATTATTATTATTATTATTATTATTAGTGACAATAGGGATAAAAAATACTTCTGGTTGTTGTAACTCCCTGGCTTGTCGTTACCAGTCTATCCAGTCACCTCTGTCTTGGGCCACACATGAAAGAGGAAGGATGTAGGGGCCTCATGTATCCAACTGACTATTTGTTGTTTTTTTTACAATAGTTTTTAATTCAGTTATGAAACTCTCATTTACTGTATTTTGTAATATGGAAATAGGTTTGATGTGGTGATAGACATTATCCTCTAATTGACCACTTTTTGCTTTTATGCTCTTCTTGATGACAGTCGAAAGTTTCAAATGCCGAATATTTCTTTTGCATCTCTTAAAATGCTGATACAAAATTTGAAGTTTTTACAGATTACTTTCTGGAATTTAGATGTGCATTTCATTTTTAAACTTTTATTATTACACTATAAGGTAGAGTTAGTCCTTTTTTCTAACCCACTTCTCTTGCAGCTCATAAAATCCCATCAGAACTTTTCTTTAGTGCAGTAGGCAATGCTCCACCCTTATCAACTTGCCTATGATCAAAATCAGCCCATATTTTATCAAATTCTCTGATCGTTGATAATCACGTCAACAACCAAAATGTCTGATTTCTTTCCGGCTCTCTGAATGCATCAAAATGGGGGGAAAAAAATCCTATTTTTTTCAGTCTGTCAACATACTAACAAAGTGCATGTTTGTTGTTGAGGGTTTGTTTTGAGTTTTGTAAAATCAGATAGATGTTAGACATGTGCTTTTATGCATTCATAGGGATAATCGGGTAGTTTCAACCACTTCTGTAAAGAGGCCATTGGCATTCATGTCATTTACGGCCAACTTTTTGTTTTAATTGTAGATGTAAAATAAAGTTGCCGTGAATTAGGTTTATGTTTAATAGTCCTTAGATATAAATCTGTAGCTGAACCTAATAGGAAAGTCAGATCTCTAAGAAACCTGGAAATCTGTATCAGCCTGGTAACGTCTGATTGGTGCATCTCTAATCTACACAGACCTTTTACTCACTGGACCTTACCTCTAAAAATCAATAGAAATAAGACAGAAATGGGCTTGATGTTTATGTCATTCCATCTATTGGAGGTGGACGTCCACAGACAGCTGAGTAATACAACCCTGGGGTGCAGAAAATGTAAAAAGCCAAGTGATATTGGTAAATCACTACTTCAGTAAGCCTATTTAAATGTTCCATTTCATGTTACATTCGCGCACAATTAAAAAGAACACGTTATCATATTTCTTTTTTTCCCCCCTCTCTTTTACTTTTTCAGCCTACCTGTTAAGCGTATTCTCAACAAGCCACAGATTTTCCGCAGCGACCTTCGCACTGATGTGAACGCCAGCCAGCTGCGGGCCGGACGATCGCTGCAGACCAAAGTGCAGAGAAGCAGACACAAGAATCTCTACGATGTAAACCATCAGCTCAAGGTGAGATCAACAGCAGACTGTTCAGGGTATGAAGACAACAACCTTCCAGAAACTAACATTAAATAAATTATTAAGATAATTTTTTTGTTGTCAATTTTCAACAGGGTTTTTCCCCTTTTATTGAAAAGTTAAATGCTTTTGTTCATACAAAGCTTGGTAGCCTTTACATGTTTAGACTGTATTTTATTAAAGTATACATCAAGTAGCTGAAACAAAGGGGTTTATGATTTAAAATTTTAAATCTTGTGTGTATATAGTTGGACCTTCTCCGGTTATGTATTGCATTATTACATTAGTCACAGATAAATGGTACTTTTAAATGTCTCACACTTTTTAGAGTTCTGTGCCAAAGTTGTAAAAAAGAAAAAAACACTGTGAACAAAGCAAAGAGAAATCCATCCTTTCTTGTTGTGGCTACCATCTGCTTTCAGTGCTGCTGGAAAGTTTTTCCAAAAATCTTGCAGATCTAATCAGATCTTCATCCTTATAGTGTTCTGTCTCATGTAACCTTCCATTAAATGCAGAAAAGCAGCGCCAAGCTTGTAAAGAACATTTATTTCCGTTCATAGCCTGCAGAAACACATTATTGTTCAACTTTCTATCCTTCCCGATAACAATATGCCTTCTGCTTTCAGGGAAATATTTCCCATTTTTGACTCGTCAGTTCAGAGTCACTGCCATTTTTGCACAAATTTGAGTCACTTGACTTTGTTTCATTTTGGTGTTATGGCTTTTAGGATACAAGTCTTCCAGGAAAATCAGTCCTGGTCTGACTGACTTCTCTGGACAGTCCATGCTGTGTTTTACCAGTTCTGAGCTGATGGCTCTGCGGGATATCTTCTGATTCCTGAGGGAAACGAGCTTAATGTGTTTTTATCTGCTGCATTAGGTTTCCTTGGAAATCAATCTTCAAGGCTTCCAGCTTCTTTGTGATTGTGAAGTTTGAATAACATCTTGAGATTTTGGTCTTCTTTAAAATCTTCTGTCTGTGAGAGCGATGCCACAAAATGTAATTCACCTGAGACCTTGTAACACTACCATGTCATATGATATTAGAAAAAATGGCTAACTGGACACAATTTGGACATTTTCACTTAGTTGCATTCTCACTTTTGTGGCCAGCTGATTAGACATTAATGTGTTCAGTTATTGTAAGGGAAAGACAAGTTTACACAGTAATACAAGCTGCATGTTGACTGCTTTACATTTGATCAAAGTGTCATAGCCTCCATGTTGTCCAATGAAAATATACAATAATAAAACATTTACAAAATGTGACTACCTTGAGTTTGATCTTGTTGCCATGGTAATTGACCTGCTTGGCAGCAGAGTTTTTTTTCTCTTCCTCATTCAGTTGTAAACCTAATAGTCAGCTTTTTCTGCCTCAACAAGTGTGGAGTATTGATGATCTTTAGCACCTGTTTGGTGTAATCGATGATCATTCACTTGGTGATAAACCTACATGATTTTGTGCAACTGCAACTATGGGAACTAAAGGCGGATTAAAAGTGTAATAACTCCAAATATGTAGATTTTTATATCGTTTTCTTGCTTTGCATAACAATATTAAGAGGTTTTTTTTGTAATGCTTATAAAACAACCTCTTTAGGTTTTAATTAACTTCACCACAATTAAGTTGCTAATGACAACGCAAACAATAGAACAGTGATTCTACCAAATAGACATGCACTTTTTAAGCTGTTGTTTTTGTTGTATTGGTGTGATGTTGTCTCTTCTGCAGGTCAAGCCTGATTTAAACACAACACTCCCAGTTCGACAGACTGCTTCCATCTTCAAACAGCCAGTGACTAAGATAACTAATCATCCCAACAACAAGGTGAAAACAGACCCTCAGAAGGCAGTGGATCAACCAAAGCAAGTGAGTTGGAGGATGGAGAAAAAGTCAGGGCGTTGTTTTTATGTTGCCCTGAATAAGGAGCATATTGGCTTCCAGCTAAAAGTCTTAACATCTGTCTCTCTGGTCAGCTGTTCTGGGAGCGGAAGCTGAGCGGGTTAAATGCATTCGACATAGCAGAAGAGCTGGTGAAAACTATGGACCTTCCCAAAGGCTTGCAGGGTGAGGACAGGACTACCAAGATGCGAAGAAGGTTGAGTTCAAAATTAGCATTTTCTGTAGCTTGACTTGACCCATCCTTTTTTTTCCTCAGGCGTCGGGCCGGTGTGTTCTGATAAAACGCTCCTGTCTGCCATTGCCAGTGCGCTGCACACCAGCCCAGCGCCCATCACTGGCCAGCTCACAGCTGCGGTGGAGAAAAACCCAGGAGTCTGGCTGAACACGGCCCAGCCTCTCTGCAAGGCCTTTGTGGTGACTGATGATGACATCAGGTAGGATCAATTAGAGCTAAAAGTACAGAGCATTTGTGTGAACCCATTGTTTCTGGCTTCCTTTATAGAAAATAGTTCCGTCAAATGAACAACCAGCTCTTTTTAAAGAGATTATTCGAAGTGTCAAAGGTGATTCTTGTGATTGTATTAGTGCTTCCAAGGGTTGTCTGTTTACTCTGGGGTCAGAGGGTGAAAACTGTTACAACTTCTAACTAATTTATGATTACAAAATATGTGTAAATTTAGGACTTCCTATTAAATATTGAGCTCTGTCAAAAAAAGTGTCCTCGTATGAATGGCTAATAGTTTCTTGGGGAAAATAAAGTGATTTAATTTTAGGTTTAAACTGAATTTCTCTGGTTTTACTCATGAAACAAAAGTGAGCAACAGAAGGGTGTTTTCTAACCAGGGTTGCCGTGGTGATCAAATTTCTAACTGAAAATTTATATTAAAACAATACACTTAAATATAATCAACCCTGCCAACATTTTTAAAGGCATTCTTTTTAACAATAATAATTTAAAAAATCAGTTATACTGACGATATTTTTCTTGTTTTAACTGGGATAAAAGCCGTTGAGTGTTTCTTTTCCTAATAGAAGAAAATTAGAAAAAAAAAAATCCTAATGGTCTTCTATAGCAAAACTGTAGAGTGGGTAACACTTAGATGAAATGTTAATATCTTTTATGAAAAAATGTTTTTAAATTGGATTTAGTTGTGCAATTAATTTAAAAATGTATATTTTTGCTCCTTGCACAAAGATCATCTTCATCCACATGTTTTCAGCTGTTTAGTTTCTGTTTCCAGTCATTTTTGCTTCTTTTTCTCCGTGGTTCTCATCTGGGTAGGTTGCTGTGTGTTTGTGGTCTGACTAGTTTCTGCTCATGTTATTCACTTCAGTCTAGATTCAACTTTCATTTGCTTTTACTCATTTTATCACAATTATCATAATTGGCTTCAATAACCCCTTAATTGCTTCTGGAGTTTGGCTCCACCACTATTGCAGCTCAGTTATATTGGATGATGAGTCCATGAACAGATGTTTTGAAGTCTCGCCATAGATTGTGGAGTATTTTTAGGCCTGGGCTTTGACTGGGCCACAAATATGCTTTGATCTAAATCATCCCATTGTAGCTCCAGCTTGTTATCCTGTTGGAAGATAAACTGCCAGTCTACAGCGGGCCTGCCTTTTGCAGTGTCTAGAAGATTTTCTTCAACCATTTAGCTTTATCCATCCTCCTATCAACGCTCATCAGCTTCCTTGACCCTGCTGAATAAATCAATCCCACAGCTTGATGCTGCCGGCACCATGTTTCTCTGCAGTGATGGTGTGTTCAGAGGGATGTGCAGAGTTGGTTTCTGCCATTCATTTCTAGCATGTCTAAAGGTTAGATTTTTGTCTCATTTTGCCAGATCACCCTGTTAAGCATGTTTGCTGTGCCTCCTACATGTTTTGTAGCAAACTGCAAATATGACTACTTCTGGCTTTTTTTTTTTTTTTTTGAAGATTTTTTTAGAACCATATTTCATTTTCCTTCGTCTCACAATTATGTGCTACTTTATGTTGATCTTTCGCATAAAATCCCACTAAAATACATTGAAGTTTGGAGTGACAACTTGGCAAAACGTGAAAAGGCTCAACTTGAGGACTCTACTCAAACTGAGGAGTTTAGGGATCTGGATGCCTTGCCTCTGAGTGATGATGGCATAGAGGAGGCACATTATTAGATGAATTGGAGTTTGTCTGCAATAATATGGATGCTTCTCTGGTCTATTGTGGTGAAGAAGGAGCTAAAAACCCCCAATAAAAACTCTTAAATTTACAAGTCTACATTGCGACTCTGGTCAAGCGACTTTAATCATGACCAAAATTAATCGTGCGTTAATTTTTAACACACGATTAAGGCACGGATTTTTATGTAAACCTCGTCTGCACTGTGGAGTGAAGTTATTTCTTTCTCTGTTTCAGCTGTGGGGCTGGTCTCCCGTTTCTTAGGAAAGTTGTCTCTGAAAACAGCTCCACTCTCTCTCCCCTCCTGTCCACCTCTCCTCCCATTCGGCTCGGCTCTGAGCGCTGCGCGCAGAGCAGCTGTGAGTCTCAGTCACAGCTGAGAGCCAGAGAAACGGGAAGAACCCCAGAATTATTTAGCAGCTGTAAACAAACCATAGTAAAGCATCATTTTATATGCAGCTATTCACTTCTGAGGCAACTCCAAGGATTTTTGTTTTTAATCAGCTCTTCTTAGTAAATTTTCCTCAGGAAAGAAACCTTTGTCATGATTTCATGGATCCATTTCCTCCATAAGAGCTTTTTGATGTTTTTAGGGGTTTCCATCAAACAAATGGAGGAACTGCCCAAAACTAAGTCTTATTAACAGCCCTTTATGGGATGACTTCTAGTTCTGTATTACACTCTGTGTTGCTGCAGTTTATGCATTGCTCTTTATTTCCTTTTTATAATCCCATTTAAAATCTGTTGCCTTTGTTAATTTTCTTTCATGACAAGAGGAAAATTAACTGTAGAAAATAACTGTACTGCTGCGCAGTTATCTTATGCAGGAGTACATGTATGAGTACTTCTGACAGATCTTTTAGAGAAAGTACCTTTTACAGATTTTTCTGTAAAATAGTCTTTATAATTATCATTTATGGTATTGTTGTGATTATAAAAGAAACATTAACTTGCATAAAACAAGTAAATCCATTTCAGTGCATATAAGAACATTCATATTTTATTATTTTTTATAGTAATACTATGAGCATTCTGCTAAGGTACATTAAAAGAAATTTTAAAATGCAGTTATTTTTGAATAATAAGATAACTATGGACAGTGTGTGATTAATCATGATTAATCAGTCAACAGACCTTTTTATACAGATAGATGTTTTGTGGTGGATTGAAAGTATTTACATTTTGCCAGTCTCTGACAGTGTTGGGGTGGGGGGTGTAACTTTAGAGCCACAACATGTCGTCTTTGACATTGTGTGTGTTTCTGTGTGCAGGAGGCAGGAGGACCTGGTGCTGAACGTGAGGAGACGACTTGAAGAGGCCCTGATGGCCGACTCTCTTGCTCACATAGAGGATGTTGCTGCAGATGCAGCAGACGACAAAGTGGAGAAGAAGACCGAGCTGCTGGAGGATGAGGAGTTATAGCCGAGGTAGACGGATTCATATAGTTTACAGAAATATAAACTGTATTACCTTCCCGAATGAGTAACACATTTTTTTCTCGTCTCTTTTCAGGTTTGCTGATAGACTCCATATACTAAAAAAAAAGACTCCATTTTGTTTCGAATGCAGAAAAAAAAAAAGAGATCTTTAAATTTTCCCTAACCCAAACAAAGACTGTCATCTTTATTGTTTTACATTTTTACACTTGGTAGTGTAATCCTAAAAGGGTGCTTTTTTTTCTTTTACCTCTACTAATGTAAGGCAGCTGTGGAAGATGTTCAATACAATGCAGTGTTACATTTAGTTTCCAGCTGTTTAACCTCAGTGTTGAAGTTACAAACCTCACATATGTGAATTTGTGTGTTTTTATAATGTCGATGTGGGTTCTGCAAAGGCTGTATATTTTTAACTGTTCTCCCAGATTGCGTTGCTTTATATTTTACTGATACTGTAGGTGGTTTGTTATACGGTGTGTTTCTGAAAGCATAGAAAAGCTGCAGTATTTTTATACGAACACGGCACTCATGTGGCCGTCAGTAAAAGACTGTCTTCTTCAAGTTTTACGGTTAGTTTTGTTCCTGATACTAAGCCTGAGTCGTTATATTTGCATTGTTTGCGTCCTTTTGCCAACAACATTAAAGTTTAGAGAGTAACGTTAAAGATTTGGAAAGACAAGTGAAATTGTGCAACACCGATGTACTGTACATCCTTATGCTATTTTTGTTTGTGAAATAAATGCAGCTTCTTTATAACTCGTGAGTTTGTTTCACCGACAACACAGTGCAAAAATATTTATAAACCTTAAGCTTTTTTTTTTTTTTTTACATTTTGCCACCTTGCAACCACAGGCTTATCATGATTTTTTTTTAACATGTTGGGTCAGACCACTCCTCTGTAAAGGCCAGATTTGTCTAATATCTAATCACCTCAGCTGTGGCTCTCTGCAGCTCCTCCAAAGTTACCATGGGCTTCCAAGTTATTTTTTTTTGGATTAAATTCAACACAAACAGTAATACAAAGAGTAATAATATTTAATTAATACTTTTTGTTTTCCTTTTTCAGATTTTCACAGTTTCAAGTTTCAAGGGATGTGCATACTTCCACAAGGCACTGTAATTATTTTTTAATTACTTGTCAGAATAATAATAATAATAATTTAGAGTGTTTTGACCAATAATTGATCAGGAATCCAAAATCCTCAATCTGTGCCTTCTCTATAAACTATAACTGGGGATTCACAACAATATATCCTGTGGAAGGTAATTGCTGATGTGTTGAAATGTTGCATCTAATGTGTTTTTGCAACAAACGCACATACAGCACTTGGCAAATTATGAAATAAGATGTATCAATCGAACAGAAGTAGCTGAAAGAGATGTTTTCAACAATACCTTTACTGTATGAGACAGTATATATTTAAGACCTTTTACCCGGAACCCCCTCTCCTTCCTGTTTCACCTTAAGTGAGGTCATCAAAAAAAAGAAAAGAAAGAAAAGTGAGATTGAGTTTCTTTATATCAGGGTGTAGAGGAACGCCCTCTGCTGCTGGTGCATCCTTTATCACAATTTAGCTCAAGTGTTTTATTATTTCAATTGCTATTTTTGATTAATTGTTAAAGGCGTTGAGATATAAGACCAGCTATTTGAATCGTAGAATTAATTTGAGTCGTGTGATTTCAACGCATACATGGGCTTGTATTTAAGATATGTATTATTATTTTTTTATGTATACTATACACATAAATGGTCTCTTCGGTGTGTTTTAAGGTCAGTAATCAGACATTGCCAAGTTATGCCTCTTGCTATAAAATAAGCTATGAAGCAAACAATACCACTGAGCATGAGCATCACTCGGGAGGTGTAATTGGACCACCCCAAACACCTCATTGGTAGCCATGATGAACACACCCAACCATGACCATATACTTTTATTTCAATCTACTCATTTTCTGACCTGCCCGCGCTGTAACCGGACGCGTCAAACACAAATTCCCTAACAAATTAAATCAGAGTGTCGCATATCGGGAGCCGGAGCGGCAGCAAGCGGCGCATCGATGCTGCATGTGGCCTCTGAACCCATTGTTGTGTCGCGGCTGACGTCAGTGCCGTGTGTGCGGCAGACGGAGCGGCGTACGCCTGGTGAGACAAAGGCGGCGGAGCGAGCGGGGTCAGGCGGCAGCACCGAGCGGAGCAGAGAATCACTGGTTTATAACTCAAAGGGAACTCCCAGCCTCGGGTTTCAGCCACGCTTCTCACTGACGAGACGGAGAATGAAGACTCAGCGGCCCTCCTAGGAGCGTGCTGTGGCCGTCGGGGAAGACGAAACAACATCGGTGCCCCCTTTTTGCTTTTTAACGTTTTTTTTTTCCCCTTTCTCCAACGCCCCCCATTTAGCTCGGCTAGTTAGCTGTCGCGCTAAGCTCATTGCGCTGCACTGATCTCCTCCTCCTTTCTTGCTGCTTCTCGTCTTTCCCCCAAGACTGAACGACAGGCGAAGAAAGGATACCAGCGGTCAGATAAAGTAAGTTTGTGATGTTTCCGCGCTTGTTTAATTTTAAAAAACAACACGGCTCTTTTTTATATTGAACACAAGTTCGACTGGCAGAGCGGAGCTAAAGCAGCTAGCCGCGGTGCTCCCAAACAAAGGGGTCGACAACGTGACTGTGAGCCGACTGTGGAGCTAGCTTGTTAGCCCTCTTCTTTATGCTAAAAACAGCGTCTGTTCATTCTCTACTTTTTATTTTAACTGTTCTGACACGCGCGTCAGCGACGGGTGATACGGCTATAATTCCTAGTTTCGTTAATGTTGAGAAATACTTTAATTCACTTGTGTTGGGACAAGACAACAAGCAGCCTGCTGGATGGGCTCAGTTGTCAGACAAGCTGCCACAACAGACAAAGCAAGCCGCTCAAATCAACACTGGTAGAGCTCGTGCTGTTGATTGGTACTCCCCTCCACTCGTGTTTTACATATTTATTGGAAACTCCTTATTTCCCCCCCCCCCCCCCCCCCCCTTTTAATGCATTTTCTTTTTTGTGTGTGTTTTTCAGCTGAAGGTGAGATCACTCCTAACAAACTGGCATCCGTGATCTGATGTGAGATCCACGGAGAGACTATGCCTAGCCCTTTATTTCACCCCGAGATAATGGACCACGACGTGGTGATCAGCAGCCAGCACAGTGGCGTGGCTCTGCCCCGGGAGACGGACCAGGACTCCCGGGATGAGGACCACCAAGAAGTTCTCCGTTTCGCCCTGGACCAGCTGTCACTCATGGCCATGGATAAAGTGGACTGTGGGGGCGGCGGCGGTGGAGGCAACGGGCTTGTGGACACTCTGGACGGGACCCAGGGTCCGGGCTCTGAGAGCTGCAACGGCGTGGGTGGAGGGGGCTACGTGGATTTGCAGATGTTGGAGCATCCCAGCGGATCCCGGGACTCGCCGACGTCCTGCTCTCCGTCTCCGGAGTACTACGGCTCGGGCGGGTACCACATGGCCGGGTCCCACTCCATGCTCCACGGGGAACAAAGCTCCGTCCTCTGCAACAGGAAAAGAAGCGTGAACATGACTGAATGTGTGCCTGTCCCCAGCTCCGAGCATGTCGCTGAAATAGTGGGGAGACAAGGTAAGAATGCTGATTGATGATTATAATTATTGCTTGTTTGTGTTTGTGTTGGAGTCTGGCTTGCTCTTTGTTTGGGTGGCTGTCTGGTGAGAGGGGGGCTCCCTGAACTTAAACCCCCTCAGAGCTTGAAGCATGCTGCTCAGGTCGCCTTGTTTTGGTTTTTAATAGCGATCATAATGCGGACTCTGGCTCAAAAAAAAAAAAAATAAAGAGGCACATCTGGGCTGTTTTCCGCCTTTATTTTTCCTCAATATTTTGACAATAATCTGACAAGAGAGTGGGAGAGTGAGGGTGGCTGATGAGGAGGATGGAGGGGGAGGGGTGGAAGAGGGTCAGACAAAGCGGCAGATTGTCGGGAGTCTGGACGTGTCTAGAAGCCTGCACCAAACAAAGAAAACGTAGCGAAATCCCGCTCCGCTTGTGCGTGGCGCATAAAAAGCGACCGCTTTCCTCACAGACATCGCACCTGAACGCGAAAACGTGTCCATGTCTTGTTATCGCGATTTCTGCGCGGATTTGAAGCTCAAACAGGGGCAAAGCAGGCGCACAAACACGGGACTGGGCGGTGTAAACGCCCTGCACCCAGCGCTGTCTGCCGATGCTGCCGAGCGCCTGCGAGCCGAGCCCCCTTTTCCCCCCACAAACAAAGCATTTCTTTACGGCTTTTAATCAACATGTAACCTGAAGTGAGGCTGGACGTGTGTTTGGGCTCGGTATTTTCGTCGCAGCCGCGCTAGCGTTACGGCATTGTTCTCTTTGTTTGAAAAAGCCATGCTTTCTGCTTCCCAGAATGACATCACGCTCAGTGCGTCCCATTGGTCGCCGGCAGTGAAGCCCTCGCATTTAAAGACACAGAGCAGCGGCGGAGCTGCCGAGGCCAACATTACATGACAGACACTGCTGCAGCTACCCGCTTTTACGCTTTGCCTCACTTGCAGCTAGAATACCTGCTGCCATGATCGCCCTGGCTCCATTTGATTGTCAGTAATGGCCGGTTTTAGGCCAGCGCAGGATATGAACAAGGCAGACGGCAGGTAGTCCTGATTGAAGTCGAGCATTTTCCACATGAATGGGGGGAGGAGAGTGGGGAAGAAGCAGGCATGTGTTTGTGTTTATATAAGCCATTAATGCAGTGTGAGCAAGTCAATTTAAACGCGGCCTTATTAGCATCACTGTTGCTACTGATTTTACTATTTTTAATGATTATCGGTATTGTTTTTACTGCAGGCATATTTCAGAGAGGGATTGTTTTCTAGCAGCACTAGTGTATTTATACAGCGTCATCAACACGTTCAGCACTGTTAGGAAATTTATATATATTTTTTGTTAAAATTATTGCAAGTAAGCAATTTACATTTTAAGCTGTTTGCTTTTATTGAGCAATTGTAGGCATGGACCTGAAAAAATGCATGGTATTATAACCTTTGTTTAATACTTGTGTTTTTTACAGTGTGTTTGTGCTGTGATGTATTTGCTTTCACTGATGTAATTGGTGATGGCTTCAGGCTAAATTGCCAGTTAAAATTGTATCATCCTTCTGAAGATGCTAATTAATGTGTCTCATTGTACTGTCTCTCTTTAACCTATTTTTAGGAAATCAGACAAATCACCCTTTCAACACTGCTAGACCTATGTTTTCTCACTGTTTTGGTATTTGACAGAAAAAAATCTCTGTAGTGTTTAGATTTGCAATAAACTCCATGCTCGTGGAAATGAAAGTAACCTAATGTTGACATCTGTTGAATTTTGAAGAACTCATAAATGCCCGAATCACATTGATTGCAGTATGGCAACTAGTTTCAGTTTCATTGAGCTTTTTTGTTTAATTCATGTGTGCATAGATATTTGACATAATTGTATAAATGATTGTTTTAAATTATGTGATTGAAACTCTTAGCCCTGTTTCAGCAAGTACTTCATGTCATTTGTTACATTATGCTGTTGTGTTATTTACATATGTAAAAGATACATTAGGTCAAAGAGCAATGTGGGTCTAAAACAAGTTTGTGTGGCTCTTACTTTTCCAGGTTGTAAGATCAAGGCCCTGCGTGCCAAAACAAACACCTACATAAAGACTCCAGTCAGAGGAGAGGATCCGGTCTTCATCGTGACGGGGCGCAGGGAGGATGTGGAAATGGCCAAGCGTGAAATTGTATCTGCAGCCGAGCATTTCTCCATGATCCGGGCGTCTCGCTGCAAAGCTGGAGGGCCAGGCGGAGGAGGCTCTCTGCCCGGCCCTCCTCACCTACCGGGACAGACCACCATACAGGTACAGAATCCGTCTGGGGCTTGGAGAATAGAAATGGCTGAAATCAAGGTTGGAATAACGTCTTTCTTTATCAATCCAGGTGAGGGTCCCCTACAGAGTGGTTGGTTTAGTCGTGGGGCCGAAAGGAGCAACCATCAAGCGCATCCAGCAGCAGACTCACACCTACATCGTGACCCCCAGCCGAGAGAAAGACCCCGTCTTTGAGGTGACGGGAATGCCGGAGAACGTGGACAGAGCGAGAGAGGAGATCGAGACCCACATTACCCTCCGAACTGGAACCTTTGTTGACCTTCAGGGAGACAACGACTTCCACACCAACGGGACTGACGTTAGTCTAGAAGGCCTCGGCTCCCTCAGCGGGGGGCTCGGAGCTTCTCTCTGGTCCAGAGCAACAAGCCACCACCCTGCCCCTCCCCCTCCTCCACCCTCCCCACCGCCACCTCTTCCCATGTCCATGCACCACTCCTCCAGCCGGAAGATGTCCTCTTCGGTCGCCTATCACACGCACAACGGCGGCATGAGCTCAGATAGCTTCAGCTCCAACAGGAAGCCCACCGAGGGTGGCAGCCCCACCAGTCCTTTCAGCACAGGCTCCAGCAGCGCCGGAGGTGGCTTCACCTTCGGAGGCGAGTCCACCCCAGGACTTGCTTCCGCGGACGAATTGGGCTTCGAGTTCAGTGCTTCCAACATTTGGGCGCCTTTTGTCAACGGCGGAGCCGGGAGCAAGACCTCCGCGCCTTCTCAACCGCAGCAGCCCTTGCGCCGCAACAGCAGCGGCCTCAGCGGCGGCGCCATCACCCCGCGACTGTCTCCGACTCTGCCTCAGGAGACGGGCGTGGGCCCGCTGGACCACCCTCTGGCCCGCCGCGCCCAGAGCGATCCCCTCAGCACTCTCTCCTGGCTGCAGTCCGGCAGCACGGGCGGCGGCGGCGGCGGCTCCTTCTCGGGCGCGTCCAGCTCCAGCTCTGGCGGCTCGTCGACCGGCTACTCCTCCTGCTCGGCCTCGTCCCTGCCCGGCGGCTCGCCCACCGACTCCGAGGGAGGCGGCAGCAACGTGGGCATCACCTCCGGGATGCTGAGCCACCTCAAAGGCAGCTCCGGGGTGGCGGCACTCGTCGGCGTCGGCCCCGGCGTCAACAGGGACTGCTTTGTGTGTTTCGAGAGCGAGGTGACGGCGGCCCTCGTGCCTTGCGGCCACAACCTGTTCTGCATGGAGTGCGCGGGGCAAATCTGCCAGTCGGCCGAACCCGAATGCCCTGTCTGCCACACTCCGACCACACAGTGCATCCGCATCTTCTCCTAATGCCACGGGCAGCTGAGTGGGTGGAGCGGGGTAGGGGTGGGGAGGCAGACGGACACCAGCTGTGGTGGAGGAAATGGAAGGAATCACACTAATAACCTTCACACAGATGATGGACCATATTAAATGCATTAATAGAGATGATGATACTTTACGGATGTTGATATATTGCTGATAACTGTCAAGTTGAATAATACCAATAATAATAATAATAATGACTTATTTTCCGAGGGAAGTGGATTGAAACTTGTCTGCAGACAGTCGGGGCTCAGACAGTCTCTCAGCGGTGAACTTATGGAAGGAAACTAGTGTCTTATATCTCTTCAGGCCTTCATTTTGACGTGGAGTGGCCCCCCCTGCGGGCCGCCTGCCCGCCTGTTTGTCTCCACGCGTCTTCATTCTGGCTTCTTCAGATCTCTGCCTGCTTTTCTCTCTCTCTCTCTCTCTCTCTCTCTCTTTCTTGCTCTCTCTCTGTCTCACAGCCTTTTTTCCTTTTGACACTTTTGTACTTAACAGATATTTTTCGATAAAGCTGTCAACGAGGCCTGCACTTTTCTACTCCTCATTTTAACGCCCTCGACTCCCCCAGCCCCCAATTGTCCTCCGCGCTCTTTCACTCGCTCATGCTAAAAAAAATTTTTAATTCCTTTCGTGACACAAAGTGGAAATGGTTCTTGGAACATCCTCATTCTTTATTTTTAGGTTGGCATGTTTGTCAGGCACCTATTGGAAAACACTACACTTCTCGAGGAACCTCTTCAGGATGAATTCTCAATGCCACACAATACCTAGCCATTCGATAAATAAGCCAAATGATTACTGGGAACATGCTCTTTGATTCAGTTTGGTAACACGTTGGGTGAAATTTGGATGAGTCCTCGCCGCATAATTAGTGTGGCTGTTTATTATTGTGTAATAAGTGAGAAATGTACCATTTTTAGCGACGCTGACGGCCTGTGATTGTGGTCGGTTTGTATGTTTAGACTGCCTGACAATCCCTTCACTTCTCGTGTTTGTGTTAGTATGATGCCCAATCGCACCAGTGCGTCATCACCTGGAGAGGGCGCCGTTTCATTCGTCTGATCCAAATCGTGTCTGTTACACTTAAATATACTCGTTTTTAGTGTTTTGTTTTTCTTTTAGTAGTTTGACTGTTGTCTGTGTAGTGTGTGGGTAAGACATATTTTGAACTCTATGACGAGACAGGGCTTTGATGTCACATGAGAATGTTTAGTCCAATACGGTTTAGGAGAGAAGACGAACAAGGGACTTGAATTTTAGTTTTCACGCACTGTAATCCCTTTGTTAAAAGAAAAACAAAAAAGAGAAACAGCTCTTACTGTTTTCGTTTCCGTCTTCCACCCCTCTCGGACAGCAAAGCTGTCTCTCTCAGATGACACTGTTGTACCTATAGATGGATTCAACGTCACTCCACTTCCTTCTCCCCCAAATGGCTCCTCCCCCTTTTGGGGGCGGTGGTGGAGATGGAACAGTTTGAATGGGAGTAAATGGGTCTCTTGAGGGGCTTATATAGTGATAAAAGTATAAAATAAACCAATGTTGAATGTTGGCTTTAGGTGTTGTACCTTCGGAGACGTAGGTTGGCAATTCTGTACAGAAAACCTTTTAGGTTAATAGGCCTAAATATCGTGACTATAGCTGGCTTCGACTGAAGTCTATAAAAATAGTATTGAATCTTCATATCTACTAGCAGTTCTTGCATTAATGGCGCCTTGGGTGAGCTCATCTTCCTGCCACCACATAGCCAATCAAAATTGCAGGAAATCCTCAAATTTCGAAGGGGAGTCCCCCCCCCACAAAGGATATGAACACTCTCCCTTCTCTCAGCAGCAACCAGGGGGTGCCAACTCTCCGCTGACTACACGTGCATGAAAGTCATAGAAAACCCCGTTTAAGCTTTCTGCTCTTTGTAAAAATTGTGTCGTCCGCCTTCATGGCTCATATTTTAAGGAACTGAGACTGTGTAGACATAACTTCATGTATTTTCTCGGTAATTAATATTCCATGTGCTTTAGAATGATCAACATTAGTTAATGATTAAAAGAGCAATGAGAAAACACTAGGAAAACCATTAAGTTTGAAGTAAAAAATAATATATACACTGGCATATTTCATGTTGAACAATTGTATTTTACAGATCACGTATCTCATGAGTTAAAAATATAATTTCGAACAAACGGCGACTAAAAAAAATATATTAAATGCTTAGTCCTAAAATGTACTGGTTCACCCCAATGGAGGCTGGCTTAAGTGATTAATGTAACGTTACCAACTGGCAACAAGAAGCTCTCTAATATAATGTTTGACCTCGTCTGCCATGGTATCCAAACACCTAAAACTAATAGACATTTGTTTGTTTAATGCTTATATTGTACCCTGGACCCCAGAAGTTAGCTCGACTCCCATCGACTTTCCATTACTCCCCCATAGGGGCCCAAGTACCCGGATGTGTTAAATCTATCTATACAGCGCTGTACTCTCCACAAAATGTAGTGCACTATATAGTTAGTAGTTTGAGATTCGTCCTGTGTTTCATAGCATTACTCCAATAAGGCAGGCACGTCCTGTTTGGTGTTTGTGTTTTTTTTTTTCCTTGGAGAAAAAAAAAAAAGTTCAACAAGTTTGCAGTAACTGCCTCTTATAGTGTTAAAAACGCTGCATTTCAGGCAGCGGAGTCTGTTTCGGTGGCCCCCTTTCTTTTGTTTTTGTTTTTTTTCTCTCATAGAATGAGACAAGCCATGACAACTAAAATAAACATTCTCAAGGGCTTCCTCTGACTGCACACACATACATAATCACACATGTTCAGGCTCACACCGTATAGGAAGAATCAACTTATCCTTTATGGCAGCTAGTAGCTAGGTCATCCAGGGCTTCCAGACACTTCTTGTGTTCCAATCCCAGCAGCTGCAGAATGTTTTTTGCTGTTTTTATGTTTAATCAGTTTTCCAGTCGTCTCTGCGCGCTCATCTCATTCGGGTCCTGTTGGTGTGTAGTGTGACGTTCCCCACTGACCAGGACGGGTTGCAGGGTTTATGTTTTTATATTTTAAGAGACGACGAACAGTGAATTATACAAGTTATGCTTTTGGTGCTCCAGTTAGTTTCAGCGTGGTTGCAGTTCTTTGCTGCTTTTCGAAAGGTTCGCATTCACACACATATATATATATATATACATATGGTTTTTTTGTAACGGTAGGAGAAAATGCAACCCGGGAGCTGGAACTTGCTAAGTCTCTACAAAGACTCATCCATGGTGCTTTTGGTGCAACTCCCTACTGAGTCTCAGAGACGAACAAACCCACTCGTTATAGCGAGGGGCCGCCATTTACTTCTCAGAACAACAACCACCACCACCACCCCAACATCCCCCACCAGCCCCGGGTGCACCGTAGACCCGACGGTTCCCCCGCTCTCGTTCTCGTTGCGTTCCGACCGACAACAAGCCCCCCCTTTTTCCCGCCCTTCCTGTCGGATCCGTTGCTGTTGTTTCGCGTCTTCAAACTGGGACCAGATGCCGGGCTGTCTGAATGAGCACATCTGTGATGACTGGTGCGAGTCTGTTGAGGCCCTTTCTTTGAAACTGTCCAGGCTGACGTGTTGAAGAATAAATTGTTGTATTCTGCCAGATGGGTTTTCATGTTAAATCTTTGAGCATTTTTTATTGTTTTTTTTTCTGGCCAACGAGCAAATGTTAGGGTTGATGTACAGTAATTTTAAATGTTAAAAAGGTTAAAAAAAATTTATTTTCAGATTGACTTTTTAAGGATTTTTTTTGTCTTTTTTTTTTTTAGCTAATTGTGTCCCCATCCCCCAATTCCTTCCTTTTAAAGTTTGAAAACAGGGTTTCCTGAGGCATGCGAGTCAGTGACCTCCGACCTTTTTTTTTTTGTGATTAGAGGGGGGATGCTAAGAGAGCCGTGCCAGGGAAGGGGGTAACAGACTCCCCTCAAGCCCCCTGCTCTCTCCTATTTTTGCTTTAATTCTCTTTGTATGCAGAACCAAAATGTTTAAACCGTCGGCGAACTAGGTTTCAGGCCTAACCTGTGTGTGTAAATACCCTGGATACAATCAACAGGATCTTGTTTTTCAAAAGCAAAAAGGACTTAATTGAAGATAAGTGTAGTTTCTAAAGAACATGTATCATTATTTGTAAGTTAACCATCTGCATGTCTTCAAAGCCACCCGGCATTAGCTAATAATTTTTAAGATGAAAAACAAAAAAAGTTTTTACATGTTTTATTTTTTACGATTTTATTTGCTTACCTAAATATCCCAGACAATAATGTGACCCTTTTTATTACTTCAAAATTTTTATTTTTTATTTTCCACTTTTTATTTTTGTTTGTTTTCCTTTATTTCCTGTGTACTACATATAGGCAATTTATAACAAAATGAGAAAAATTATTGAAGAAATTTTAAAATTGAAATATATTTTATTTGAAAGTTTATGGACCTTTTAACCGTGAGCCGGAGAAATTGTATAATCGTATAATTTGAGCTGACTTAACGGTTATGAGAAATGTATCAAGAGTTTTATTTTTTATGCTTCTTTAATAAAGTCTTGTTTTTTGGTTTCATTTTTTTACTGTAAAAAATACCAGCTTGTGTCTCTTGTCTTTATTTCTAAGGGGCTGGTTGGGTGGAGGCGCACCAGCGTTGAGCCGCAGCTGGAACCACATGGTGGCAGCAGACGCACAGCTGCAACCAAATGAAAGCCTGTATAATGGAGGGGTGTGTAGTCTGCAGAAGCACTTCATTAGCATTAAGATATGGCTGAAGCTTAAGAAATATGACTCGTGTAAAAAGGTAATTTACCCTAGTATTTCAATTTGATGAGGGGAACTCGTATTAAATAATTTATAAAGATGTATTTTAAGTCGGCTGAATATGGCTTAGAGATAAGAACCTAAAATGCATTGCATCAGATGTTTTGATTACATAGGATTAGTAACATTTGTCTTTTTTTAATCCTTAAATGTTATGTTGTGACCTTGACAAGGGGAAGATTGCTGACCTAGAGGCCCTGCATGTTTTGGTGTTCAGCCCACCTGAGGCAAGTGTTTTAAACTACACAATACTGCAAGTCTTCATGGCTTTGAATGTCTAGAGAATCAAACTTTTGCCAGTTTTTCTTTGTGAGATGGCTCAACCGTACTCAAACTGAATGGATAGTGTCTGTACAAATGAATTCAGTTTGATCTAAGCATTACAGCGACTCTTGGTTTATATTGAAAATAAATTACTAAGAGGTTACTTCTAGAAGTAATTGGTAGCAAGGATTTTTATGAATAAGGATGGCTGAATACAAATGCACGCCACACTTTTCAGATCTTCTGGGGTCTGCTCAGTTCTCCTTCCGGTGGGATGTACCTGGAAACCCTCCCTCAGAAAGTATCCTGGCCAGCAGATGGACACCCACAGCTAAATTCCTTTACCGTGAAGAGCAGCAGCTGAACTCTGAACTCCGCTACCACGGAGATTCTCGTTGAATCTTAAGGCCGAGTCCAGCCACCTGACGGAGGAGTTTATTTCAAATGTTTGTGTTCAGGATCTCGTCCTTTTGGTCACGATTCCTTTCCCAATGATCACTTGTGAGTGTTTTTATTTCTATTTTCATTTCACCTGTTTTCCCTGTCGACGGCTGCACTTTGTGATTCACAGAGAAATCTGATGTCACAGAGTTGCTTTCTCTGACTTGAACAGATTTTACCTGTCAAACAACATTTAGCATTTCCCCACCATTCACTTTAAAGATGTGACATCATTTTAAAAAAATAGCTTAAAAGTAAAGGTACAGGGAGACATTTAGTTTGTGACACAAAAACATCCTTTTAATAGGAAGCAGATCACAATCAGGCTGCATTCCAGCTCCGCTTCGTCCTCATTTGAACAACAATAACGATAAGAAACAAATTACAAACATCCTCAGTAGAAAATAATTCTCTCATGCGAGTTCTGTGTTCACACTACATTCAAATTGAAAGCATGATTTTTTTAATTTTTTTTTTTGAAAAACAAAACAACACACAGATGGCTTATTACACAGCTCGGGAAGGTAAGACCAAGTCAGTAAGCAAAAATAATAATTAAAAAAAAAAAGTAAAATAACATCAAAGAGACACGTGCTGGCACAATTAAGTTTCCCATCATGCAAGTTTAGTTGACTTTATTCACAGGGTGGGCATCATTGGTCTCCACAGAGTTGTGTCGGCGTGCATGCATGCATGTGTGTCGTCTCTCCGTGCCCATTCTTGTGCTTGAGCTGAGATTGGTGTGCAGGTGTGTGTCGTCGGTGCGTGTGTGCAGGAGTTGTCTGCATGTCGGCCAAGAAGGGCCGTTGCTGCTGCTGTTGCTTTTTCAGATCCAGACTGAAAAGGAAGGTTTCGTCTTGAGCCCTGGGATCACACACAACACATGACAACAGTGCAACCTGCTGGGACTCCTGAAGGAGCACTCCACCGATTTATCACTGCACTTTAGTTTTGTTTTCTGCCGTGTAGACATAAAAAAAAAAAGATAAATAAAAATGATTCAAGCTGATGCAGCAGAGCAGAGATATCCTTTGTGTTTCTTTTTTTTTTTTTCTCTCCCATGACCAACAAAAGCAATGATTTAGTCGACAATTTAGTCTGGCTAATGTTAGAAATTCTGGAAGATGATGTAAAAACAAATTGAAAAAATAAAAATCTAACTCCACGGTAAAGGTTCAGAATTTTTTTGGTGAGGTTGTGTTAAAATGTAAGAGGTCACTGCAGTAAATAAGTGATAGTTTTATCGTGTAGTATAAATGGAGAGTAAAGCTAACGGCTATTCCAATAAAAATTGCTTTTCTAAAACAACTATAACCTCAAAATGTTGCAGATATTTATGGATCCTATTTCTCAAACATTTAAACTGTCACCACATTTGGATGGGGAAGTTATTTACAAAGGGAAACAAACAGGAAATGGAGGTAGGAGGCGGTGCACCACCGTGGATCTTCCTGAGTGAAATACATATCAAGACATAATAAAACAATGTAAAAATCTATGAAATAGCATTCACTTAAACACTGGAATATGTCTGATTTTTTTTTTGTAACGCTTTACTTTAATCCACCTTTGTCCTTTTGGCTGTGAGGTTGTGTTTGCAAAGTCCAGTAAGATACCAGAAGCTGCAGTAAAACAATTAGTTCAGGAAGCCATTTGTAGGTTGTGAGGAGGAATTTTTTTTTTTTTTTTTTTTACCAGTTTACATTTTTGCTAAACTTCTTGATTCTTTAACTAAACATGCCAACTCTTGGATTGTTTGCAGCTGCACCTATAATCACCATTGCCTTCAGTAGGTGTGTGTTAAACATGCACCCAAAGTGAAACAGGATGAATCTTTTGAACTGTGTATTATTTTCCATTGGATTAAAAGGATAAGGAAGCAACACGAATGTGGACACTACGTTTTTCCATTGCTTCATGTCATTCTCCCCAGTTTTTCTAAGAGGAACCGGTAGTTAGAATGTACTGTAACTATCCAATTTAAAGTGAGCAAGCTGATTTTCCTACATTTTTTGTAGCCCATATTTGCTCTGTGAGAAACCATTTGCTTCCATGTTAGAACACAGGTCTGAGAACCAATAAGAAAATCCTTGCAATGCATCAGGGAACCTAGGAAAAACAGGTACTTTGACTAGAAATGCTTTACATAACGTATTTAGTTCTCCGTACGTTTCACACAGGAAGATGATTACTGGTGAATCTTCTCTTACCTCAACTTCTTGTGTTGCAAACAACCAATCCCGACATAAAGATGGCTTTAAGGTTCGATAAATATTGTTTGCTAAAGGAAGTAAGACGTTATTTCAAGAAGGTAGAAGCAGGCTCCGGTCTTAAGTCTCTCTTGGATTAGCCATTAGTTTTAGCCTCTGCGGCCAAATAATCTGAATTTATACAGCAATCTATCAGCAACTCACTTTAAAAATCCCAAAGACACATCTGTTGGGGATGTCGACGTTACTTCACACAACAATGTAACACATTTTCTCACATGGTAATCAGGAAGGTTTTTGATGTGTAAAAATCAGTGGAGTTCTCCTTTAAGCTTTGCCAAAGATTCACAGAGAAACCCAGTAGGGCGTTTATATTCTTATGAGTAAAGTGAAATCAGTTGACTTAAATCAAAGGCATGAGTCGGTGTCTCTAAGCAAGTCACGGTTTGAGAGTTCACAAGAGCAGAGAAAATGCTCTGCTGAGGATAAGTGACATTCACAGGATTTATTTTTGGTAGATTTTAGCCTCAAAGTAAAGACAACATGTAACAGGCCAATGTGTGGGTGGCTTTAGTCACTGTCACTGACATATAGAAATACAAAGAGACTGCAAGGCGAGATTGATTATGGCTATGAGTGTCTGCTTTTTTTTTTTTTGCAAGAAAAGGTAACTGTTTATCAACCATTATGACTTAAAATAATACTTGAACTTTATAAATGCTTGGCGGTGACTTTAATGGCTTCATTCTTTTTTTTTAAAAAAGAGCTCTGGTTCTTGGAGATTTACTATTCCCAAAGAAAAATGCAAAATCAAGACACTTTCCTTAGGCAAGTATGAAAAAAACCCCCCAAAGAAACAAGATTATACACTTCCAACAGGAATGGGAATTTATGAGTCCGTAAAGAAAATATCCCGGTGATTTACAAAACAGTTGTGATCATAAGTTTCCCATTCCTTTGATGTGGATAGTACCCTTGGTGCTCTTGTAGTTTTCTAATATTGACAGAGCATACAGTTTGGGCGTGTAGATATTGCTCACAATCAGAGAGCCCACATAGTCGGAGTGACAATCCGCCCGGACAGACACGCTAACGCTTTCACACACATGCATGTACACATGAAGAGAAGACACAGCAGTGTTAACAGAGGGTTTTATGGACTCATAAACTAGTATTGCCTTATTGGATGGAGTTTCTGTATGAGGCTCTGCTTATGAGGCAGTTTCTGCTGCAGCTACTGCGGCTTGCAAAACTATTTAAACCTCTTGAAATTGCTTGCATTTTGTCACTTTGCGTTCTCAAACTCCTTGATTTTTATTGGGAGGATGGACCAACAAAAAATCTGCAGAATTGTAAGGTGGTAGGAAAAGGATACATGGTTTCTAAACGTCTTTGCAGAAAACTCATGTCCATCTCTTCAGCTCCAGTTTACTTTTATTGGCTAATTTGTGTTGATCTGTGACATCAAATTCAAATAAAATGCATTAAATATTGTGGGTGTATTAAAAAGATACTAAAAAGTTCAATGTGTATAAATACTTATGCAACGCTCTGTAGCTGAGATGAATCTTGTGTTCAGTTGGCCAAAAGAAGAACTAACAGAATGTTTTAGTGAAAATGACAATCCAGTCCACAGATCTTATAGCCCTTTTTTTTTTTTTTTTTTTTAGGAGGGGGTTAATGTGCACTCAGGAGTGAGAGGGGGGCTGGGGTATTGCTCCGTTTAACGTGATGCGCTATCTGGGCACAACCTCTGCTTCACTCACCGCATCACAGCTGTGGCTCAGAACTGTTTCCCTGTCAGTGTGTCCTCTCTGCAACAATGAGCATTAGTCAAAACCTTATTGTTACAGGATTATATACACCATGCTGAAAACAGATAGCATATCGGAGGATTGGGGGAGGTGGGCTGCGGTTATAGAGAGGTGAGTCACAGTGTTTCTGGGGTCAACATGCAGGACGTTAATACATTACAGTAAAGACTAAGAAACACGTCGCCCCTCGACACTGATTTGTGTTCTCTTTTTTTTTTTTTTTTTTTGGGTGAGGGAGATTTATTCGGCAGAAATGTCTCACATACCACATCGTACTTTAGGAAGACTGCGGAGAGCGAACAGAGCGGATGGCGAACGACGCGGTCAGACACACAAGCAAACAGACGGGCAGAGAGACGGAGTTAATGACGAGGACGGCTCTCCTGAAGATGCAGAGAAGGAAAAGTGCAAAGTGGTCAAACTATTCACATAAATTAGTTGTTGGTTCTGTGGTGCTTTTCATCACAGCTAATTGTACAGCATAAAAAAGGCGTGATGTAGCAGAAAGAGTGTTGGGAGATTAAGTAACGATAAACTTAGAGCTTAGTGCAGATGCAGGAATATTCAAAATTAAATAAAGTCTTTGTTTTTCTCCCAATATAAACTCACTCCCCGTGTTTTGGATTGATAACATTACAATGTAGATGTTGCATAATGTATGCAGATATATGTACAATAGAGCAGTTTCACATGTGTGCTTGTATATTGCACGTGGTTTTCTATGTAGGCGCGGGTGTTATGTGTGCGTAACACGATGCCTCGTTGGGTGTGTTTCTGGTATTTTTGTGCACACGTTTTTTTGTTACTACTATTTTTTTGGTTGTCCTCCTCCGCCTCAGCTGCGGCCCTCTTCTGCTGAACGCTGGTCGGACTTGAGCTTTACAAATTCTTTGGCCACGTCGTCGTTGTTGCGCTGAGAGAGGATGCGCAGCACCGTCAGGCCCGTCTCGTCCATGTGGACCCGTCGTCCCAGCGGCAGCCAGCAGGTGACGCTGGCTTTGTTTGCTATGTCCTTCACCTGCAGCACGGCCATTCCCACGGTGCGGTCTTCCCTGGCGAAGCAGTAGTCCTTCACACACACCTGCAGCTCATAGCTCTCCGGACCCACTTCAGTGCCAAGCGAGCTGAAACACAGCAAACACGCTCACATTTTCAGCCATGGATCGTCTTATCTGCACTGCAAAAACACAAAATATTAACAAGTATTTCTGACATAGTTTCAAACTAACTTACCAGTAACTTTATAGCAAGACATAGGAGCTTAATTTAAGTCAATAATTCCTGAATATTGATGAAAAAGTACTAGCTATAAGTTAAATAATCTCCCAGTGTCAGGATCTTGCTGAAAGTTACGTATAAGTTAGTTTTGTCTGATTTCAAGTGTCCTAAGATATTTCCACTAGAAAATTTACCAATAATACTTAGTTAGATTTTTGTGTTTTTTCAGTATCCAGCCAAAGCAAGATGATGAAAGCCAGTGGATACTCACTACTGGTAGCTCTCGCTGAACTTTGGTGACCAGCTGTTGTTCTTGGACTTGGTGGCAAATTTCCTCTTCTTGTCACTGAGGTGAGGCCCAATAATGTAGACTTCCACAAAAGGCCTGAAACCCTGTGCTTTCCATTTCAGGTCATTAGCAGCCACCACTGGAGGGAAAGATGAAGTGAGCAAAGAAGGAAAAGCACCAAAAAAGAACGACTCACATGACACAGGACAGCCTCTAACCTTTAATACTGATCTTGTGCTCTCCATTCGGCTGGGGTAAAATGTCCACGTTCATGACCACCTCACCGACCGCGTCCACTCCAGAGGCTGCAAAGGAACCGTCAGCAATGAACAATATATCTATTTTAAACAGAAGTGAGAGGGGGTTGCTCCACAAATACAGTTTTAAACACAATGTCTTGCATATTGTCATGTAACGACCTAAAACTTTACTGCATTTTGCTGAGATGTTCACAATAGACCAACACAGTGAAGTAACACATGATTGTGAAGTAAAAGGTAATGATGGCTTTCCAGATTTTAACAAATAAAAATCTAAAAAGTGTGGCATGTTGTTGCACTCAGCCCTCGTTTTTATAACCACCTTTTGCTACAGTTGCACATCTTTTGTGGTATGTCACAACCAGATTTGGACATCTACAGTCTGAAGTTTTTGTTCGTTGTTCTTTTCAAAAGAGCTCAACCTTAATCAGATTAGCTGGAGAGTATCTGTGAAGAACAATTTTCTGACACATTCCTTTCAATATTAATACTCTTATTCTTTGAGGTGTCAGCTTAGGCAGGCAACCACATATTATCTGCGAGATGCCCAACGCTTTTGTTGGTGTTTTATAACTTAATCCTAATTTAAATTTTTCCACAACTTTCATCCGTCTGTGCCTTGATTTTTATGATGCTGTTTGTTCACTAGTGTTTTCTAGAAAAACCTCTGAGGTCTTCACAGAACAACTGGATTTATGCTGAGATTAAGTTACAAACAGGTGGTACTTTGAATACTTTTGCAAGGAAGTGTAAACATATATCTATTTATATTCCAAATACATGTATTTAGCTGCTAAAATGCTTCAACGGGATTGACCAGGTTGGCCGTGTGAAAATACGTTTGGATTATACACTACCTTTCTCTGGTGGAGTGTCTTCATTTGTAGTATATCTGATTCCTTTCCCTCCATGGACTGAAGGAAGAAAGGAAGGAAAGTTAAGATTACAAAGAGTAACAGTAGTAACAGTTCAGAAAACACACACACACACACGGTTGTTAATACAGCAGATCACAAGAGTAAAGTTGGCTCATGGGTTCATAATCCAAACATGCTAGGAATCCTTAAAGGATATTTGACATACTGAATATTATTTATCAGTTGGACAGAAATCAGTAAAAAACAAAGGCAGCAAGCAGGGTTTTGCTTAATAAATTATTTTCCACGTCACTGTAAGCAATCCATTTTCCCTCCTTAAAGCAACAGAGCTCTTTGACAGCAGTTCAAAATGTTTTTAGAAGAAACTGATGAGCTATTCTCTGCCAAAATGTCTACGTGTGTGTGTGTGTGTCTGTGTGTGGGTTGTTGCTCTCTGAAGTCGTACCCTGAGCATGCTGGGAAAGGACAAACTTCCTGATGAGCTTGTCAGTGGCCTGCGTGTACAGGGACAAGGCGTAACGCAGAGACTGCAAATCGGGACTCTTCTCTAGGAATGTCTTCTTCAGGCCAACACCGCCCGCATGGAAATATTGCTGTTTAACAGATATGACACACACACACACACACACACACACCCACCCACACAGGTTACTGGACAGCACAAAATGAGATCCAAGGCAATATGAGCCGCAGAGTGAAGGAACGTGTGTTATAGTGTGCAGGAGGGCTATGAACTGAGGAGTTCATTAAGGTTTCTCTGTAGGTGAGGACTAGATATCAATATAGTTATAGATAGCAAACCAGATCCGTTGTTTTGTTTACAACTGATCTAACATTTTTGTTATATCCAGACTTTGGAATAAAAACTAACTGAAACTAAATTAATAGTAACCTATTATTCATATCAGAGAATTAATAGTAACCTAATACATTTTACATTACTGAATTATGCACCCTTCTGCAAAAAGCTACATTCTTTGGTGGAGGTATAGATGGGCTTTCCCGCTGGGAGACTGTCATGTTTGTGATGTGTTCAAGTGTCTTTTTTTTTGCTCAGTTCGTGGCAAGGTGATCAGACGCAGAAGGAGGCCTTTTGCAGCAGCTGCTTCTTGACATCAGTTTGGCGTCTAAAAGCTGTTAGATGTAATTCTTGTTTCTGCAGTCAGTAATATTGAATGCATTAATATGCAAATCAGCCGTGCTTCTCCGCTGCTGAGGAGTTGGGTGTGTTGCTGAGTCGAGACAGACAATGTCTGTGAAAAGACACAACCAGTAGGAGAGGAAAGCCCAGAGCCTCCTTTGCAAATGAGAAAGCTTCAACACACAGAGAGGGGTCTGTGTTCAGGGGATTTGCAGTGCAGAGGGGGAGGAGGGGAGGACATACTCGGCTCTAAAAATCAATGCTCAGCAAGTGTCACAGAGAAAATGACATTCTGGGGGACTCTTGTGTTTTGTGGAGAAAAAGATCCATCAAAGGTGACAGAGGTCTGACATGCAGCGAGAGCTGATGCTGCAGTTCTTGAGCACGGAGACAAACATGCAGGCGGTACATCTCAAAAACTCAGAATGTGAGTCTTATGGCCCTGGAGTCACTTCTATTTGGTTTGTTTAAATTGAGAAGACATAGTCACACTGAATTCCCACAAAAAAAGGCTTTTTTAATAAACTGTTATAAGAGTTTTAAGACTCAGACTAATGTCATTGTTACATAAATCTGTTTTTTAAGTCATTAGCTCTGAAAATGTACACCCACCCAACAAGTTGAATTATTTTTACTGAGTTATTATAATTCAAAATTCCTGCAGCTTATTAGTATTTGTTTATTTCTCTCTTTTTTAAATCTATTTATTTATTCATATTTATACATATTCTATTTTTCCTGGAGGTCCCCGCGATGGAAATGGCAACACTGACGTGGATTGTTTGTAAAAGCGGTGGTTATTTTGTCTTAGATTTTTGTATGTTACCTTGTTGTGAGCGGAGGTTGCTCGTCAAGTTCATACCTTAATATTATAAAGAAAGTTGTACAGCCTGTTTTATATGTACAATGTAATGCGAGTCATATGACTATACAATTTGTTAAAAAACTAATAAAAAAAAAAATCCCTACAGCTTAAATCCACATCTGTACGGTATCAGATGAAAATACTCAGGAAGGGAAATGACTGCTTGGGTCAGTCATATATTTTCCTGCATACAAAATTAAACTTGTGAATATGTTTAGATGTTTTCAAAGGAGAATGTTTGTAAATGCAATTTAAAAAACAGGTTGAGTGAGCGAAAACGTGTATTGATATTTTCTAATTAAAATAACAGAGATGCACAAAGACCTCAGCTGGTGACCAAAATATGCATATTTTCAAGTGGAAACTCAAAAAGGGTCTTTCTCCAATCAGTAAATACTTCCAGGTGTGCTAAACACAACACTACTGAGCATGGAAGTGATTACTTTAGAAAGAAGACTCACTTAGCTATTTCCTGTATGTGTAAAGAAATGATCAACACTGTAAGAAGTTATTTAAAAGGAAACTACATTTTGCTCCTTTGTCATTTTGTACCCAACTTTTTCAGAACAATAGCAGCTGTCGACGATAGAATAATCAGTTCATAAAGAACTAGTTAAAAAGGAAACTGATTCCAATCCGACCTCAGCAGATAAGAGGACTGACCAAACTGCAGCAAAGTTGATGTGTATTTTTAACCTTCAGACGCTCCGCCCTGGAACATACCAGGCTTGGAAATGTTGTCAACTTCTAGAAAATATTTCATTTGGAGTGAAGCTCTATATTCTCTACGCTAACAACGCTAGCAGTGCTAATGGCTAATATAAAATTCTAAAACTGTTTACAATTTAAATGCTACCATAATTTTGTCCTAGTTTAACTGGTGAAATTCAATTTTATGGTAACTACTCTCATGCACACAGAGTGACTTCGCCTCCAATCCTGATATGAATAACATATGATCTGTGATAGCAGAAAAGCTTGACAGAAATGTGTTAAAGGCAGATTAATAGAGTCCGACAAGCGAAACTAGAATAGGTTAAAATCAAGACTGGGAGGTCGTAGATTTTCAAAATAAGAGACTTAAAAATGCCCTTAACTGTCATTTAATGGTGGTGACCATAAAACACCAAACAGGTGTCATACCTTAATAGTATCTAGTGCCAGCTCTATGACTGCACACTGTTTGGGAGACAGAGCTTTGGCCTCCTCCCGGCCCATATGTTCCTGCAAGACAAAAATTGCAAAAAAGTTAATACATATATTAATATAAAAACTTCACTGGTATTTTACTGGTTTTGCTGCCATCTGCACGAGTTACCTTGAGTTTGGAGAGCTGACCCAACTCTTTAGCAGCATTGAAGATCATCTGGGTTCCCTGAAAAGAGAGAAAGACAACAGTGAGAGAATAGATAAGAGTGGTTGCCAACGGTGACAGAAGTCACACGTGCTGGTAGAGAGTTCATGTTAAAGGCAGTATTCCTTCATGTGTTTAAAAGCTATTCACACATACTTATAATGACCTAAGAGAAAGAAGAATAGAAGCAAAATGAGAAAATGACAGGATAGATAGGTCACCGTACAATCATAGCTGAATTCACTAATGTACAGTATATGTATTGATGCAACGAATTTAAGAGCATCAAGATGGAAAAGATGATGTAAGTGTTTGTGTGCGTGTGTGTTTGTGGAGTTGTATTTGATACATTTTAGGGCCCATTTTTCCAACAAATACTATATTGTGAGGACCCACTATTCCCACAGAAATGTTGTTTTTGCTTAGTGGTTAGGTTTAAGACTGAAGTGTGAATTTAGTTTAGGTCAGGTTTAGGGTTAGGGTTAGGCATGTACTGGTAATGGTTAGGTTTAGGGTAAGGGTCAGGCTATTGAAATAAATTACAAGTGAATGGAAGTCAATGGAAAGTCCTGGTGAAGATTGAAAGACATATTATAAGTGTGTGTGTGTGTGTGTGTGTGTGTGTGTGTTTCTTACATACCGTCTGGTCTGTAAGTGTTGGAAGCACAATAGTTTTTTCCATCGTGTTCATCACAAGTTTCCACAGTTCCTTCAGCACTCTCTTCAGGACTGTCTTCTCACAGATCTTTGCAAACAGCGACAAGCTAAAACACAACAACACACGATCTGTCAACTCACTGGAGCAAAACACTTCAGAGATCTGTATATCTATTTCTGTGGCATGTCTGAGGAAACAAGCTAGGAAAGTGTTTGGTGTATTAATAAAAAGAGAAAGCACTGATATGAAAACCCTTCCAACTGCTACAAAAATAAAATCTTACATAAAGGAAGAGATTGCACAAAATGAGTGCTGGAAGATCTCTGTGCAGACAGAAAAAAAGGCTGACAATCAACAATGAATGATTGAACTTTGTGCCCCGAGGCAACACTGTATAAAAAAACAGACATCTCTCTGTTGTGAAAATCGCTGCCTGAACTCAGCAACCCATCCTAGAAATAGTCAGCAAAGATTAATTTTCCTTTCAGAATGGCAAGTTTTAACTTAATCTTATAAAGTCAATAAATAACAAATGTCCCGAAACACTGCAGTGATCCCTTTACCCTACTCTTACAAACTGATAAGTTAACATTTTAAATAATTTTGGAAAGCCATAAATGTTGCATCCTCTGAGATATATCATCTTGTATATCAATGAAGGCACAATTTGTAGCTAAAACAGCAGATCGTATCATCTTTTTTGTGACATCTTGTATTTTTGTTGATGGGATTTTTTTTTTTGCCCAAATTGCTTTGCCGAAGGTCCACAGGGTTCTCTTCTTGGACCTTTCTTGTTTGCACTTTATGTTCATGACATAACTACATAGTGCATACCCAAACCCTATAAATGTATGTATGATATTTTTCTCAAAAGGGGGACAAAACTGTTGGCACACACACTTATATGCTTTAAATGTAAATGAGATTATATGACAGGTGGTTCTTTTAGGACAGGTGTGTTCAATTATGGTACGGAGGCCACTTGCTGCTTTTTGAATTATTCTGTCTGGTCGCCGACCGGAAATCACAAATCCTATAAATTTGGCTCACTAGCACAAGCAGTTAATATAGTTAATTATTAAAATCAATGTTTTTATTATCTTCTTTAAGATGAAAAATATTAGGTTGAACATAAAGCTTTTGCTGTTGCAGCCTCCTATTTGTTTAAATCAGTAACATCCAGTCTTGCTTACTTGCTGTCCAGGAAGTCCATGATTGGTTGCAGGACGTTGTCAGCCTCCTGAACCACACTTCCATTTGCAGGGACTGTCTGACCTTTCACCTGGGCTAGGATGTCCCCCATCTGCCTCACATTATCTTCAATCTGGGGCTGGAAGCTATGACGCCACCCCAGAGAAAAAAAAAACACGAGCACACACATTGAAGTTAGTGGCAGAAAAAAAGTTTGCGGCTGGTTTTATGTAGAAAAAAGCAGAAACACCCACCTGACAGCAAAGATACGGCTGAGGTCGTCCATGACGCTGTTAAGTTTGTTCTGGAGCTCCTTCAGGAAGTCACTTGCCTCCAGGTTGAGCTTCAGCAAAGACATCGACGTTCAATATGGATGTCATTTACAGGAAACCACATACAGAGTGCCTAGCAGAAGTATTCATATCTCTGAAACATTTTTGATTTTGTCACATTACAACCAGAAACTTCCGTGTATTTATTAGGGTTTTGGTATAATCGATCAACACATCGCAGTGGATGATTGTGATGTGGAAGTAAAGGAATGGATGAGACTTCAAATAGTTCAGGGGTATCCAAAGTGAGTCCTTGAGGGCCAAAATCCTTCTCTGTTTTAACATACCTGGATCAAATGATGGCTCGTTAGCGGATCTCTGCAGAACTTTGAGACTCTGAGTGGGTAGTAACCCACCCTATCTTGGATCTCTGGATTTATGCTGAGATTAACTGACACACGGGTAGAATATTTAATGATTATGTGACTTCTGGAGGCAATTGTTTAAACTGGATTTTATTTATTGGTGTCCCAGTAAAGGAGCAGATATTTATTTGTAAAGAAATTTAGAACTATGTATTACTATATATCAATTCCTCAATAATGTGTTGGTCTAGCACATGAAATCCCTATAAAACAAAAGAAATGTAAACATATTTTTTGGTTGTAATGTGGTTAAAATGTGGGAAAGTTCAAGACGATTGAATACTTTTGCAAGACACTGTAGATGGAAAACTTACATCTTTCCCTCCCATGGCTTCAAACATCTTCTCCAGCTGAACTCGAAGCTGCTGGATGTTATTGATTATGATACATGGCTGAAAGGAGGGAAAAAAGAAAATCATCACACAGAGAGCTAAACACACACACAGACATCTCTTACTTCACTTCCATAGTTTCTCTTTTCCATTTCCACATCTGCTCCTACCTATGTGCTGAAATCAATTATATTGAGGTCCCTTTAACAGTCGTCTAAATGCTTCTTTTGCAAAAAACATGGTGTCTTGGGGCAGAAGAAGCCGTGGTTTCTGTAATTATTGCTTCTCTTGGGGGGTTCTGGTCTCTGTGGGAGTGTAGTCTACTTTCCCCTCCAAGTGTATACCACTTTGAGCTAATTACACAGGAGCCCTAATTCACTCTAAGTCTCAGCACTTGAAGTGAAGAGTGGTTTAATGTACCTAAATAAATTAACATGACCACAAACATCTTAAAAATACAGCTACGATTACACAAACTTCCATCAGATGTCTATATATTGATGTCCTTTCTAAGTTTTGATATTACTTACCACTTTCTCTTTCTTGACATGATTTGGAAAGTCCTTCGCTATGATGTCCGCATAAGAAAGCAGGACATTGCCGATAGTCTAAGAGAAGGAAACCGCATGAAGCCATGGTACATTAAAAACTGAGATAGAGACGTTCAGAAAGAGCAAATAGAGAAAAAAGTCACCTTGGCGAATCTCTTCATGTAGTTGCCGACAATCTGAGGGTCAGGACATTCCAACTTGCGAATGATTTCAAAGCTCTGATTGAGCTGGGAGAACACGTCCACAACCGAACAGGAGAACAAAGCGTGCTCCGACGTGACCTGGAACTGGAGATGAAGAGGCGCAGGTTGGTGGTGGACCAGAGGGAAACATTAAAGGAGTTGCTTTGCGATGCGGATGCAATCAGCAATAACATCTGAGTTTTTCCAACACTATAAGTAAGAGGTTTTATTCCCCACGAGGGCCTCCATCCAATGCAGGAACAATGAAACTATGTCCTGCTCAGCTGGCTGTGACTGGAATCAAAACATTTGTGAGTCAGATTCTCTGAAAGTGTTTGGAAACGGAAGGATGTTTGGGTAATCAAAGGGCTATGATCGGGAAAAGTACCGTCATTAGCAGCCCAGCCATTAGCCCAGAGCTGAATAGCGTTACGGTACGCGACTGAGCCCAGGGACCACCATCTCGCTGACGCAGGAAAACAGAAGCTGCCTTGGGCAACAGTAATTGGACCCAAAGGATCTATGACATATGATATGGGAGACTCTTCAGCTGCTTCATATCGATCTTCTTGCTGTGTGGGTCCGTAGGTGTGAGACGGCGAGCGTGAGCCATTGCATCGTACGTGTGTGTTTACACTAACTCGCACTGGAGCATCTGCTGTGTTCCACAGTGAAGCGTTTTCCACAAGCTTTTGCTATCTAGTCATCATCGATTGCATTGAGGCCTCCAATCTGCTGCTCACAGCTTGGAATGTGCGGAGTAGCAGAATTGAATTTGCATAAGAGAAAACCATGAATATTTTACTTACTTTTAGGGGAGCTTATCTTGGAGATCACATCCAAGTTGCTGCCTCAGCAGAATTCAATTTAAATTACTTACATGTTACTTTCCAATACTTGCCTAGGCTTTTAAATGTGAATTATAGGGTGTTTTCACCGGTAGACTGGGTTCGATTGGGGACCAAAATTGCAACAACTGTTACATTTTCAGATGGTGCGGTTTGTTGTCACACAAACCAAACCCTTTGAGAGACCTCTTCCAATCCACTGAGGGAAACAACACGGAAACCTCAGAAGAAGATGCTCAGAACAACTTCCTCCTTCAAAAAATATAATCATAAATGGAGTTTACCGGTTGTAGGATTTCTCTTTAGTCTCTTTAGTAAAAAGACCACAAGCCACTTCTCTCTAGCATGAGTTTTTGTTTTGGTTATATTTACCCAGAATTCCCTATAGTCCGCTTCCTGTTTATGGAGCTGTCTAAGGTCCACTTGCACCCACATATTAAGCTTAATTGCACCAAAGCTCACCTTAATAGTGTCGAGACCTAGGTTTTTAAGTGGACCAGAGTTCGGTTTTTTGGTCTGCATCAGAGTGTGATTCACACCTCCCCAAACAAACCGTACTTTCTATACAAACAAACTAGGACCAACACATAGCAGTGGATGATTGTGATGTGGAAGTAAAGGAATGGATGGGTGTGATTACCTAGAAATTTCATAGCATTGTGTTTTTTTAAGGTAAAACACTTACCCCATCTTTCTTGTCTCTCTCCAGTGCGCCATGGAGAAAATCTCTGGAAACTTCCTCGTTTTCGTCCAACCACATGACGACGAATGGCTCGAACCAGCTGCACAGCGAAGAGCAAACGGGTGCAAGATAAATCTTCCCGTCAGGGTGGTAAATAGGACAGGAGAGGTGTCTTGCAACATAGAAAGCACTCACGCTGGATAATCGGGTACGTGCTTCTGGAAAGTGGGCAACTCCTTGCAGTACTCATTATAAAGCCACTTCACCTTGAAGTGCAAATTCATGTAGTCTGCACTTTTACACAGGCGGTTCTTCTCATGCTCTAAATATCACACAGGAGGACAGAATAAGGAGAAGCCCACATTTTGTTTCTTTTCACACAAACATTGTCTTGTTAAAGTATTTACACCCCACTGGCTTTTTCACACATTCTCCTGCTACAGTCAAACATCAATGTACTTTATAGGGATTTTGTGCGATAAAGCAGTGTACAACTGTGAAATGGAAGAAAGATGTAAAATGTTATTCAAGATTTTTATAGATAACATATGAACAGATAGGCACCAGCACACTTGCGATCCCAGTAGGTACAAGCATGTATTATGATTGATGGATGAAATATGAGTACTATCCTTAATTTATCTACTCTGATACTGCTAAATAAAACCCATGACCATTAATTGCTTTCAAAATTCACCAAATTAGTAAATACGTGACTCTGAAGGAGCTGCAGAGATCCACAACTCACATGGAAAAATCTGTTAATAGGACAATTATTTGTCTGGCCTTAATAGAAGCGAGTCAATAAGAAATCCAAAAGATGTTTTATTTCAAGGTTTTTACTTATTTAACCAGGTGAGTTATTAATAACAAATTCCTATTTACAATAATAACCTGGCAAAAGTGAAAGAAAGTCTGCCACAAGAAAATTTCAGTTTAAATGGGTAAATCTGAATTGTAACTCAAAAGAGTTGCAGTTATACTTGCAGCAAAAATTTACGCCACATCTTTCAGATTTTTATTTGATGATTATAAGATTACAATGCATAAAAATGTTTCAAAACTTTAATTTCACTTCCCAATTATGTACAACTTTCTCTTGGTTTATCACATAAAATCCCAATAAAATACATTGAAGATAGTGGTTGTTATATGACAAAACACAAAAAACTTTAAACGCAAAGTAACTTGCAAGCCACTGTATAATTAATAATTAATTTATCTTTGTTTTTTTGATTTAAGAAACAAAGAGATAAATACTATTCTATGATATTTACAACTTACCTTCCATGGCGTATTTCATATCTTGTGCAAACATGTTCCACATGACTTCAGCACTGATCTTGCCCACATTGAGTTCTTGGGGAAACCTATAAGAGACAATGAAGCAGTTGTGACTATTTTAATCTTGAAATCCAGTAATGGTGCTGTGTTACTGAACAAGAGGCTCATTTATATCCATCAGCACTTTTTCTGCATATATCTAGAAACCACAGAACTCTAAAATCTCTTGAGGAATAAGGAAATAAACAAGTGCAATTATCCTCATTGTTTCTCAAAACAAAGCCCATGGGCTCTTTTAAATTAATCATCATAAATATAAAAATAAATGTCTTTTTTTTTTACTGGTTTCCTTTTTAAAAAGCTAAACTGCTTTCTAAACCAAGGCAGGTTCACTGTTGTGAACAGTTTCCAATAAAGCTGCTATCTAATAATACTTTTCATAGTACAACTACAATAGATGCAATGGAAACATACTCACTGATTAAGGCAAGGAGTGTATGAGTTCTTATCTTCCTCTATTATGGAAACAATCAGTGTGATGAGTTTTGACCAGAAGTCCAGATTTTTGATGCTGGGACCCTGTTCATCTGGAGGGACGGCTTTCGACTGCAAACAGAAAGATGAATGAGAAAGGCGACACACATGAGGAGTTTATAAAGACAACGAGGGAAGAATATGGACAGAGATGTGCATGAGCGCTGACCGGGCAATATGGACCTGCTTCATATGTATAAACTCACCGGGTCTGTCTGATATTCCCTGTTGTACAGGTCGTGGCAGTTGTTGAAGATGTACTCGTAGGTAGAGTTGAGACAGGCTTTTACACAGTCCTTCACCACCTGACTTGCCCTGGGGGGACTCTGCAACTCCTGGACCTGAACACAAACAAGAAGAACCATATGGTGGAGTCAAAACAATGCCATAATGTAGCTGTCAGACTCACAGCGCCTCAGCAGGAGGCTATCTCACAGTAGATTTATCCAGAGGCAATTGACATGTAGAGATCCAGTTTCATGCTTGGCAAAGTTATACTGATTCAGAATATATCTCCCAGCTAATTTCTAAAAATTATTCAATCTGCCGTGTTTAATTAGAAGCTAATATTTTCAAAAGGTGCAAAAATAGCAACTTTCAAATGTGTGTGTGCTCACCTTCATCCTGAAAAATGTGATGCTCGTCAGCAGGTCGACAGTAGACTTAAGGTCTTGTAGTCTTTCAGGACTGCTGGCGGGGAAGTTATTCTTGTGGCGCCGACAAACAGAAAGGCCGTAAGAAAGTGCAACATCACCATAAATACCCACAACGCTTTCATCACAGTCTAAAAACACCTATGAATCCCTAAAAATAGCCCATGCAGACGCAGTCAGCGGGAGACGGATAATCAACTGCACTCGTGAGGCTGCTTAAAGCAGCGTGTAAATTAGAATCAGCAGTAAGTACCCGATACATGGACAGGTCGATCCTCAGGGAGTTGTGAAGCTGATCCAGCAGTTTGACAAACCGTTCTTTCTGCAGAGAAAAACAGAGCAGCTGTTACTGTCTAAAAGCACAAAGCCAGGCCTGGGTTTATTAGGCCTCACATTGTCTCAGTGCACATGAACACCTCAGTTTTGATTCTTGTAAATTTTCTGAGTGCTGCACTTAAGCTGTTCTCAGTTCTGCTTTTTATGTTCCTCTAAATTAATGTTTCAATTAACAACAAGATAACTGAGCTTTGACATTCGTAAATTGAGTCAGTGATCTATTTTTAGATCACTGTGCATCTAAAAATAGAATTTTTGCAATGAGTTATTTCCAGTGTCTAATCTTTTTGACATTTTGGTCTCTTTTAATCTAAAGAATGTGGTTATAGAAACTGAACGAGAATCAAATTTTTCATTAGCTGTCTAATTGTATGTTAGCCTAAGCCACATCTGATTACCCAGTCTGAGCCATCATGACACCACCTACCGAACTTTCAGTGGAGCTGAATTCAAACTGAGAGAGAAAAGTTTCCCATCAGTCATGGAGAAACCTGATCGACTTTTCTAATTTGTTTGTGGAAACTGTATTCTTGTTTGGATCATACATTATGCTACAAGTTCTTTCAATGTTTTCTATTTCTTCAATGTCATGGGCAGGTGCTAAAGGTTACTTAGCACTTTTTTAGCTCTCCAAATGATCCAAAGTGAAATCCCTCCCAAGTCGTCTGGTGACCTGGTCAGAACAGTCAGCCTGCCGGTCTCAGAGTGATCTCAGAGATGAAGGCGGGAACAGCATGAGCAGACCCACAAACTTGTGTTAGGAATGAGATGATGAAATAGCACAAAGTATGGCTGCCTCTGTTTTCATGGTGTCGCTATAGGGGTTGAAAGCTGACAGATTAAGGCAGGTTCTAAAGGTGGATTTCGCCACCTTTTTCTCACTCAAAATAAACAAAAGGTTAAAAGTTAGACTGTAAAACCCTGTTCTTTAATCACTCATAAAAGTATTGATAAATATAGGCTCTTTAATCATTTTAGAAAAAAAAAAATCCAGTTTCCTCATCAAGAATCTTCTGTTTTAGCTGCACTCTGTAGAATTAAAGTGCAATATATCATTTTTATTTTTGATGCAATTTTTTAGTTTTTTTTGTTAATCTTTGGTAAATAGATAGGTGTAGATCTTAGTTATACTGATACACTTCTTGCTTTTTTTCATCTTTAAATTAAGTGTTGATTACCAGACACTTAAAATACCAAAAAAACTTAAATGAGAATTCAGATAAATATACTGTAATTTCCTTGCTTCTTCTTATGCTACGGAGATTACTCAATGGAAAGGTCAATAGCTCATCTTTCTGACTGATTTTAACGTTATTAGACTAATTGATATTTGAGAGACAGTTTATCACATTGGTTTATGAACCAAAATATGATTAAACATAGTTTAACCAAGTCAAGAGCAGCACAGTACATGTAGTTGACCACGTACAGCTCCAGAAGAATCACATTTACTTGTTTCTTAAAGGGTTTTTTAAAAGCACCATCATCCATTTATCACATATCTCCTATAGCAGTTTTTTTTCTTCTTTTTTTTTCTGGGACTTACGCCAAAGTTTGATGCAGCGAATCTGTCCGAGGCAGAAACATTGTTGGAGGATTGGGTGGTGTGGGCGTAGTAGGCGTTGATGTTGGCGAGGAGGGTGCTCATCACAGCTGGCACTCCTGGGCACATGTACTTAGATGACAAGCAGGCAAAGTGGCTGTTGGGAGAAAATTGTAATAATAATATTTTCTCTTCTTTCCCCACTTTTTATTCTTAGATATCCAGTAAACTAAACGTATGGCTCAACGTATTAATAAGTTTTAGGTACTGACGTCATGGCCTGGTAGATGGACTCTACTCCATATCTCATGGCAAACTCATCCACGATCTCCTGTGCAGTTTCATCAAAGTACACCTTCCAGGCATCATCACCTTTGGCTTCTGGGATCTTTACTACACCTCCATTTTGGTCCTCAGTGGTGTACTGGAATAAGTGCTGAGCACAGACAAATAAAAAAGTTAATGCATTTTAATGTCTTAAGATATTCTTTTTAACAATATTAGTAGCAACTGTTGTATTGGTAAAAAATGTCTTATTGTTGCATGCTTAATGGTGTAGCTAAAACAATCGAGATGATAACAAAACTATTTCTCCGTCACACTGACCTCGTGCAGACAGGTGTACTGGACATGGTAAGGAGCTACAGTCTCTTCTCCTTTGATTTCCACACTTATGTGCATCCGGATGGCCCCCGACACGGCAGACTTATCTGTTCTCTTATCTGTTACATAAATATGAGATACACACACTTCATTAGTAGGGTGAAATCTCCTGGATCTACAACAGACAAGCTTTTCAGCTATATGCTTCTCCGGCTCTAATCTCCTGGTGACTCACTGCTCCTGTCATCCATTTCTAATCCTCTCCCAGCGTTATTGCGCAGAACTCACCCAGGTTGTACCAAACATCCATTTCCCCGCTCAGAGTGCGCACTTCAATGATGGTCTGACCCAGGAAGTCATCGCTCTCACGTTTGAACCTCTGTTTCACACGGGACTTGATGTCATCATCTTCGTCCCAGACGCGGACCTTGATCCGGTCGGAAGAGTTGTGGCACTCACTGGACGAGACCGAAGCAACACAAATATCAAAAATTAGGAATCTTAAATTCAAATGCTAGCAAAAATGAAACTTAATTAAACGATGCTTTTTAAAGTGAGCATAAAATGATGTCTAAATCTGTCATAGTTCGCTGCAGTACTCACAAGTGAAAGCTCTCTTCCCAGACTGGGTTCAGGTTGCCATAAATGGTTTTGGTCCTTTTCTTTGTCTTTCCAACTTGGACAGTTACATAAGGATCACTAGAGCCTGTTTTGTCTTTAGCCTGAAGACCTTGGGCACAAGCCACTAAAGAAAGAGACCATAAAGACACAGCTAAACACACTGACAGTATAGGATACGTCTTACTATAAAACAACAATCAATCAACAATCATTTTGCTATATTATTTTAGTGGATTTTCACATCTGCACTAAGGCAATAACACAACTGAAACCAACATAAAGTACTGCACATTTGTCAAGTGGAAACATAACATTGAATTTTTTCCACAGATAAAAATCTGATAAGTGTGCTATGCATGCAGGTTCAGTCATCTACATTTTGATGCCCCAAAATTAGATGCACAAAGTAGTAGTGGTAATAATAGTAGTTGCTGGATCCTAAATAGTTGTGAAGTACGTGACTGCAGTTAGCATGGCTAGGTGAAAGTTTTTTACATAAATCCAACTGAAACATTGTGGTAAGACTTAAAACCTGGACCACCTGTTCAGATAGATGCAGGTTTCTGTGACCTTCTTTTCCAAATGAGTCTAAAACAAACCTGTAATGCTAATCTTTGCCGACCACTTGGAGGTCCCGTCGAGCACGCTCTGTTTGATCTGTTTCATGTGCGTGCTGTGCGTCGTCTTGTCCAATCCAAACACTTCTTGGATTAGCTCAAAGATCTCTGGTTTATTCCTCTCTCTGATCTTCATGCGGTCCTTCAACACCATTATGATGTTCTGCGTCCGATCCTCTGCGCCGTGCTTGGAGCTCTTTTCTGCGGCTCCTGATGTGGGAAAAGCGTTGCAATGCAGGAGGACAAGTTGAAATTGTGAATATTTCTTGCACAGTACCTCATCCAATATTTCCAGGCAATAACTCTCTTTAAAGCTCCATTCTTTAAGTAGCAACAGATTAAATTTCAATGTCTTTGGCAGCTTTTGGCTGCTTCCAAAACCAAAACCATCTAATTATCCCACTTAACCACCAGATCTGATTATTGAGTGGCTGTAAATAGTGGCACAATTTGGGCAACATATTTTAAAACAAGCCCTTTGGAGCCAGGAGAAATTCATTAAGCATATCATTAAAGATGGTAAAATCAAGGCAGCAGCTTAAAAGTCTCTCGTTGTTGAGCAAAATTAGAAAAAAACAGTTCGTATGATAAGTCTGTGGGGAGACGAGAGAGGAAAAAGGAGGCCGGGTTGTGACAGCACATTACTCAGCAGATAAATTGGAAAGGAAGAGGGAGGAGAATGTGCGAGTGGATAGAGGACAAGAATAATGGGATGTCAATCTGGCACCAGGAAGCAGAGTTTGGGTGGAGGACAAGGTGGATGCTCATAATTAAAGATGCGCATGCTTGTGTGCTTGTGTGCAAATATCTGTGTGATCTTACTCTGCAGACAGTCGGCATTAAGCAGATCCTGGCACTTTTCGTGGCATTTAACGCCGCACTCAGAGCAGCGCATGCCCTGCCGCGCGATCCCCCACAGCAGCCCCTCGCATTCGTAGCAGTATGTGGGGGTGGTGGCAGTCCACACTTCAAAGTTATGTGGAGTGGTGGAGGAGATGGGGTAAATTAAAGCCTGCAGGGTCTTTTTGTACACGTGGCTCTTCTGCAGGCACAATGATGGGGGGGAAAAAAGACAAGTTTTATTCCTGCAGAGATAATTTTCCGGAAAATCTTGAGAACTGTGACAAACAGCTGTGAGCAGAGAAAACCCACCAGCTCCTCATTGCCAAGAGTGGTTGAAGCCATGGCCGAGGTGATTCCAGCTTTGCGAGAGTTCTGCACCAGAGACTGGAAGCAAGAGAACAACAAAATAACACACACTCACATCTGAATATCTACAACAGTTGTGTTTTTCTGGATGATATTAAATGATAATTAAATACTCACCATAGCCTAATGAGCCCAGGCCATAATCAAACACAGACAGAAAAACAAAAGGAGATAATTGTTTTAAATTTTCTTTTCAATGGCAAGTGTTAATAGCATGATTTCAATATCATAATATCCACAAAACTCTCCTTTGTATTTAAAATACCAGAGTGCCATCTAAATTCTTTGATATATTTACCTGTTGTACAAAGTCCCAGAGTTTCAAATATTATAAAGCAAGAGACACCTCAAAACAAACAGCACACTGACAATCCGAGAGTAATAAGGGCCAGACTTAAGAAAAAAAATCAACAAACCTGTTACTAAGGTTACTGAACATTATATTTAGTATCATCAAGTCTATTTTTAAAAGATTTACCCCATAACTATTCTAAACAGGACAAAGTCAACACACTCAAGTTGGCAAGGTGAGGAGGGAACGAATTTTTTAACACCTTTCCTCTACATAAGAGTTTCTGATTGGGCTATTAAATCAAGAAAAACAGACGCTTGTTACTTAAGTTTCTGGCTATTAAGAAAAATATTGCATGTGCTGCAAACTTCTCATCACTTTTAAAACACGATGGAAAACACTAAGGCAGGGTGTAGCAGCATCGTGGTGCGAGGATGGATTATTCTTTAACAGATTCTGGGATTTTGTGAAAAGACACAATATCAAATACATAACTAAATGTGAATAAATCTTTGATTAAAACCTGTTTCAGTTCTGCGGAAAATTAGGACACAGAGAAAGGTACAACTTTCAGTACAACAACAACTTGGAGCAAAATGCCAAAGAGGCAACCCCATGAGCTAATGAATTTGTGAGGAGGATCTGTGGAGATTAATAGTAGAGTTTGGGTGTGTTTGTCTTTTTTCTTTTTGTTTTTCTCATTTATAGTGTTTTTTCCAATTCTAAAGTCTCAGAAATGGTTGATTTTCTTTGTTAATAAGAAATTTCATCAGGATAAGTAGGAAAGAGACAAGAAGCTCGGTGAGGTTCATTTAAAGTCTCTCTGGAATCCCGTTTCTGATCAAACGGATCAGTAAAACTCATGTTGTGGTTTCATGTACCTCATGTTACATGAGGTACATGTAACAATTTTAACCCCAGATGGAGAGACAAAAAATAAAAGAAATTTGTTATTTTTTGAAATTGTATTGGTATACAATCTTTAAATACTAAAACAAATTGACTACCATCTGCTTCAAGATTTTAATCAATACAAGTGTGGCGTATATCGTGCTTTGTGTGTTTGCTTTCTTGTCGTTTCTCACCAGATCTCTGACGAGAGGAATTGCTTTTCTCTTGCGAAGGTCAGGCATGCTGTCAATACTATAGAGCGCACCTCCCATTCTGTAAAAACACAATGTCACATCAATATATATTTATTAACATGGTAATAGCTCTTTCTAGCTGGTGAAACACAACAAAAACAATGTAGCCATGAAATAGTGTTTGAGCTTGAGAAGCTAATGTATCTATTTTTAATCACTGCTTCTAATGCTATGTAACATGAGGACTTCTCAAGGACTTAACTGGAAAATTTAATTACCCCAGCCTCCTCCTCTCAAATACTAATCACAGCTCTCCACACTCCTTTATATGATTGCTTTTTTTTTTTTTTTTGGCTTACTCGTTAATTCTTCAGAAGGCATCTGCAGTTTTCACAACTAGATCCGCCTTAAGTGCAAATAGCCCTGCAGATAGAAGTAGCTTTGCGATATATAAAAGATTCCTATTCAGATTCCATTTCAAAATTCCATACATTTTGCATTTTTTAATAATCTTTTGAACATTTGAATATGATATATTTTTTCCTGAACTGATTGTACAGAGTTTGGGATTTATTGTCTGAAACAATCCAACACTGAAGCTGGCTTTGGATTTCACAGTGTGGTAAAGAAGTATTTTGCTGATTTTTATTATCTGTACTAAATTAGATCAACTCTCTTTCGAAATTTTGACAGGCTTTCATTTTTGCAAACATTTCAATAACAGTAGTTTGAACACTAAACTAGACCCAACATAACAAGAATAGTTTCACTGGTTTAAATGTTTATTTAGAATTGTCTAAAGACCAAACAACACAGTCACAGAAATGTCCTGTGTATGTTTGAACGTTATTTTACAATCTGTAATGAAAATAGTAAAATACTAGTGCTTAAAATGTTGAACCTGAAGTTGGATGTGAAATATTAAAGAAAAAAGATGCAATTTAAAAAGAAATCTATATCTAAAAAATAGGCAAAATTTGACCAATTAAATCTTTTTCCTTAATTATAGAAACATAAAAGATTATATATTTTGGAAACTGACTAATTTCTGTACTCATTTTGTTTTACAGAAAAAATGATCAAACTTAATATTAGTCAAGACTGTATATGAATTCTGTGTGTACAATATTTTACATGACAGAGAAAATAATTAGGAAGTACTGACCCTCCTTTACCAAACCACAGCGAGCTGGAGGTCTCTCCTCGAGCCTACGCAAAAACAGAACAAGAAGAATAATGTCAAACACAGAAAAACTTTGTTTTCAAGTTTGTACCTGCAGTTTTTTTTTTACCCCTTATCCTATGAATCCAATAGCAAAGCTTTTTTTAGGGTCTTACAAACTTACTTTCTATGATACTGTTAAAGAGAAAAAACAGGGCTGAGCCAGAAATGTCACAATTTTGGTCTTGCAGTCGCTTTTGACACAGTTGACTTAATTGACCGGCTCCAGGACATGGTTATTATCTCCTGTCAGGTTCTAAATGGGTTTCATTCATACCTTTCAGGCAAAAGACAAAGACGACAAGATCAAGTCTGAATCTAGAAGTTTTCTCAGGGTTTAGCTCTGGGATGTAATCTTTTCATCGTCTAATACAGTTTGACTCAGGAAGAAATAATGTTTTTAATATTTGTCATGCTGACGATAAGAAGCTTTATTGCTCCTTTAATTGAAGTCCACTAAATACCACGTCTTTCCTTCATTTTTGATGGATGCCCTAACCAGAATCAAGCTGTATACAATGTATAAGAAAAATGAAGTACGTCACTTTATTCACAAATCACTTTTCACAATTGGAATCACAAACTGCTTTACAGTAAAAAATATAAAATATAAAAAAAACAAAGCATCAGATTGACTTAATACACACAACAGACTAAAACTAGTAAGTCACATGGTCCCTGGGTTTATGTTAGCTTTTTTCTTTTTTTAAACACTTGCTATAAATACTGTTGAATTTAAAGAGACAGGAAGCCTTGTTATTGCCCCTAAATACTGCCAGTCTGCAATCAAGAAAAACCTTGACAAACTGGGATTAACATAGCCATACTATGAAAATCCTGGTTGTTTTGACTCATCCATTGTGTCTTGGTTCCTTCAACCGAAAAACATTTGCAAGCTTTGAAGTCTTGTCTCAAAACTGGAAGAGGAGATTATATTTTACACATTTAACTCTTAACACTTTCTTGCATTTAAATAAGAATGAGGTTGATAGGTTTTTAACTTCCACAAAATAGAGACAGAACAAAACACCCACTGTAGTCTTTTTGCAGTGGCTTTCAAAGTTCTTTTTAAAATTTCAGCCTTCACTTTTTAAGACTTTGATGATTCTGCAAGGGCAGAATCATCTCAAAAGTTAATTGAATATTTTATAGTGGGTTTTATCATATATGGCTTCTCGAGACCCACTTTTATATGTTTTCGTTTCCAAATATTTTGTGCTTTTACCTGTAAGATATGTTACATACATAAACTTTAGTTGCTTACTCATGCTACCCAAACATTGAAGCAATAAAGCTGCCATTTATAATCTATATTTCTAATCTTTAATTCTTATAAAAGTGCAGCCTATCAGGATAATGTGGGACAGCTCTTGCAAAATACAACAGAAGGGATCAAATTGCTGTGAAGGTGAATAAACAAAATGAAAGTGTCTGTAATGTCAGACAGGACTTAGGACTTCACCGATTCTCAAACATTCAGGCTGCACCTACCTGTCAGCATGCTCCAATGATGGCCGAGCAAAGTGCATGTGAGTATCGCTATGGCAATGACATGAAACTGGAAAGAAAACAAAGTGGGTCGGCACAAATAAACAAAAAAAATAAAGACAAGGAAAAGGAAGCCAAATGTACATAAAACGCAAAGAAACAAACATCAACAAAACATTGAAGCAAGTGATTAATTCTTTGCACAACTGAATTCAAAATGTAATGATTAAACAAAATATGCAAGTGAAAACCAAGCAAGCAAAAACTGAAAAGTGCTCAGCTAAATCAAGCCATGTGGTGCTCCACCCTAACTAAAATAAAAGCTTGCCTTTTGACAAGTATTAATATTTTAAGAAAGCTGAAAAGTATTAATTATAGAAGACATATGGCATCATGTCTGTTGCCTGGTGAACTGCAAAACTCAGGATCAAAATAGACTTCAGGAAGTCGCCGCACATATCTAACCTGCACATCAATATTGCACAGCGCATGAATATTTCAAAGACTTGGTAGAAACTTGTAGAGTCTCTTGAACTGGTGCATACTTAAATTATTGTCTGGAAATCAATCAGACCAACAGACCTGAAATTACGGCAGCAGGAAGCTGATCAGTGAGCTTACCTCTCGTAGCTGGTCTAAGACCTTGTTATAGAGCCTGAGCCAGTTCTCTTTGGCTCTGACGGCTGGATCCACTGGCTCCTTCGGCTCCTCTGGTACTGGAGGACTAAAGGAAGGGTATTTTATATTTAACAACAAAAAAAGCAATAGTGCACCATAGCGTGGTGCTCGAGCTGCAGTATGACAAAAGAGCCATGAAAAGGGAGAGTGAAGGATAGTGAAATATACTCTTTGTCAAGGATATATTTCATTTATTGTATCATTTATCATTTACCGTCATAAATTTTTAATTTCATAAAAGTTTTAATTTATTGTTGTCACAATAAAGTCCCATTAATGCTAAACCCTCCCAAACTGTCTGAATCGTCAGGATTATTAGTTGTACTAGTTTCTCCACTGTTAGCTCCATGAGAGCACTGATAAATAATAATAATTTTAAAAATATAATTAATTGTATTTTCTGTGTGATTAGCGCTTAGTGATAAAAATTACACTTTCATGTGATTGGTATAAAAAAGAAGCGTATAACAAATGGTGTGTTTTTCAAGAGAAGAATCTGTTTGTGGGGCTCCAATTGCTGTGTTATGCAGTCAGAGCCATGCAGTTACCAAAACAAGAAGTAATAAATAATTTTTATTGTCACTTTTATTGGTGTGATAATAGTACCACAAAATATTGTGATAAAACTTTAAGTCCATATCGCCCACCCCTATTAAACGGACACAAATCTAGTCACTGCTGTCATCTGTTGACAATTCAGTTCATCAGTTTCATTTCCATTCCCAACATTTCTTACCTTTCAGGTGGAACCTCCTTTTGCTCTTCAGGTGTCAGCGGTCTGCTCTCTTCATACTGCTCCTCTTTCTGCTCTGCAGGAAGATTCTCCTCCTCTTGAGCAGGGGGAGTACTAACTTCCTTCTCCTCCATCATCTCGTTTTCTAACCACTCTTCCTCAATCGGAGGAGCTGCGTCCTCAAGACTGGCTGGCTGTGTGGTAGCGGGATCGCTGGCGTGTGATTGTGGCACCGCGGAGGGCAGGGGCTGCTGGGATGGAGGACCTGTGGCAGTGGAGGGCGGCTGGGATGCCGAATTAGCCATGGTGGCCGGGTGTGAAGGAGGGACAGAGTTTGCTGCAGCGGACTGGTGCTGCTGAGGAACAGCTGACGTCGGTGGGTGAGCCTGTGGAGGCTGGGCAGCGGGAACTGATGACAGGAACGAAGAAGCCAGGCCTGTGACTGCAGCAGTCAGAGGTTTGGCCATTGAGAAGAAGGACGTGGCAGATGGGGCTGCTTGAGGTTGAGGTTGTGTCTGGGGTTGTTTGGGGGGCTGGGCCACTTGTTGGCCAGTAGGGGGCTGTGCTGTGGGAGGCTGAGCCTGATTGGACATTTGGTTGGGGGCTTTACCTGGAGGCTGTTGGTGTATAGAAGACTGTTTCTCCAGAGGAGGTCTGGAGTTGGGTACGTCAAGCATCGGCGGTGCGGTTGACGTTGGAGTGGGAGTGAACGGCGGCTCAAGGTCCTCACTGAGGGTCCCGTCCAGGTTGTACAAGTCCTCATCATCATACATCATCTCCTCATCCTCATATAGACCTTCCTCCTCCCCCTCATACAGTTCTCCGTCATCTCCCTCGTAGAGCGCGACCTCCTCTCCTCCGTCTTTGCTGTAGCCGCCCTCATCACTGTACGCCCCCTGGGTCTCATCGGGGTCCCAGTCCGGGGAGCCTTTGCTGTAGCTGACAGAGGAGTGGCAGGAGTGGTATGAGTCATTCTCGTCGTACGGGTCCCTCTCTCCGTACTCTCCTCCGTAATCTTCTTCACTCAACTGGCTGCTGCACCGGCTGAGCTCTGCAGAAGACGCATAGCTTCCGGTGGGGCTGGAAAGAAAGATAGACGACAGCAAGGAAAAGTTAGAATGCAGTAATATGTAGTAAACAGTCAGCCTCTTTGTGAGCTGTAACGTCAGAAATGATTATTGAGTGCTGTATTGACGCACTGTGGCCGGTACGCTGTGCTCCCCTCTAAACACCTTTTATGCGCATCTCAGAGCAGTAGAGAGAACTGCTGATGGCTAATCAATGAAAACATAGGAAGTACAAGGGTACCAGACAAGCAGAAAGAAACAGAGCAGAGCAGAAATATGCTGCTGGACAGCTGACAAAGAAAAAAAGGAGGAAATATCAAGAAATGAAACAACAACAAAAAACTAGCTTTGTACGTCTTGATGAATGGGGATTATTAAAAAACTTAGCACAGGCTCCTAGAGAGAAAGGAAGATGATGGAGAAGATAAGAAGACAGCAGGGGGCACAAAACAGAAGGAAGAGAGGTAGAGAGGGAGGGTGCGCACAGAGCTGAGTGGATGAGATAGAGAGGAGAAGGTGTGGGGATAGAGGGGGGATGCCCCTGTCCAATACACTCACACAAGCAGCTAATCTTATGTGCCGTATTGACCGTTAGACTGCCAGCTGAATTATTCATAGAGCGAGAGGTGGATGCATATTTTCATTCCCTCTCTGAGAAAAAAACCCACCCAATAAACGCTGAGAAATCACACAGCTCCGAAAATAACTAAGAAGGAAACAGAAACCGGTCTGGGTGGGCTAAAGAAAAGTTGACCAGTGAACAGACAACATCGTAAGATTTTATATTATAAATCCATTGAATTTGTTAATTGGAACCAGGCTCAGTTGTGTCACCTGGACACACAGGTGGAAACTATAAAGCTAATTTTTGACTGAACTCCATTCAGCTGTTTTTGTAATATTAAAAATGGCTTTTTGTGTATCTGTCAAAAAACTGAACCAAAGAATTTTTTTTCTCAATAATATTTTCATTTAAATTCCTTCTAGAGCCATTTGGAGGTCATGGTCATAGAAGTATATTGAGCAAAATACACTTTTAACGTCACCAAAAATGCACTTTCCCATTGCTTTCAAATTAATATATAAATAAACCTTTCTAACATAAAAAGACCCTTATTGATTAAAAAATAATAATCTCTCCACCTGGAATACCTATTGCAAAATCTGAATCTATTTGCTAAATAGGAAATTAAGTGTCCAACAATGCAAATTCATTAATGTAAAATTTGTGAACATTATTGAGTTTGTAAAAAATATCTACAAAAATGTCTTTTTTTTTTTTAACTGATTGGCATTTTAACCACTCATTTTAAGGAACAACGCTCTGGTTCAACCTGAATTTTAAGCTGACTGAAGCCCATAAAGAAGTGAAATATTCACTTTTAATTATTTTTGAATGCGCTTTCAGTCATTAAGTAGAAAAACCACTAATGTATATTTGCATAAATCTTACGGCACAGGTATCATGTTGCAAATCAATGAGAGAAATCAAAAATGTTTCCATAGCTGTTTTCTGTTTTCCTTACTTTTCCAGATATATCAAGACTACATGGAAACCCTGGCTAGAGGTCATTCAGAAAGAACTGGGTGAAATAAAACATAATTATTTAATTTCTTTTTTAAAAGTCAAGCATTTAGCCAAATATTAAATAATATGGGAGTCTCCTCACTGACTGTAACTCAGATCTGAATGTTTTCTGCAAAACTTTGCATTTCAAATTATTAACTAAACTTTTAGTCATTTTGGGAACTGAAAAGATTTCCTTTCTCACAGGCAAAGATAAACATTATAATGAAAGCACATATGACTAAATAAGGAAGGTGCAAACCTGATTGTCCTTTGATGGTGGTAGTCGAGATCTTGGTTGTTCCCAGAGCGTGGATACGACAAACTTCTGGAGCTGCGATGCTGGTGGCTGATGGGATACTGGTGGACAGAGGCATTGGGTTGGGATGTGCTGTAGTACGGAGGTGGAATGCTGTTACTGGTTTCACTGCGATAGTCGCTGTCCCTGTCGTCAACAGCGCTGTCTGGGTCCTCATCTACTCAAACACACAGAAATAAAAGGCAGAGGGAAGTGATAATAACAGTGAAGGTGAAAAAGAGTTAAATCGCAACCAAACCATTCTTTCCAATTCTGTCTGGTTGTCACACTTTCACAATTGAACCCTCTACACATTATTCATGGAAGATGGTGTTTATAGCTCAACAATTACCCTCCCAGAGGAAAGTGCTAATACAATTCTACAGAGTGAAGCAGTCAAAAGCCAAACTGGTGATCTATTAATCTTTTATGATAATCAATCCTCATCTTTGGCACTCTGAAAGCCAAATGACGTCTGCGACTGTTGCACTGCTGACTCCTTTAAAAGGCATCAGACTAAGTTTTAGATATCATCCCTGGTCCTGCATGTATCATTCTCTCTTTCTCCTTCTCTGTGTGAGAAACTTAATCTGCTCAACGTCTATCATTACCCCCTGCTCTTTCTTTTTTCCTCTGAGTTAACAGAAATGAATAGCTGCAGTTGTGTGGGTGAGTCTGACAGGCACTTATATAACACCATCCCCTGATCACAACAATGGGGGAGATGACAGAGAAAATCAGACATTTTTTGGACAAGATTTATAAGTTTTCTGTTTTGACTGTGGCAGAGCAAGAAATATGTATAAGTAATGTTCCTGTCTTCCTTTTAAATCACCCATAAATTAAATCTACTCCATGTTTAATCAAATAAAATGAAAACTGGGGAATAAATACCATTTTCCACAACCAGAAGTGACCGAAATGTAGGTAAAATATTTTTTCCTTCAAAGGCATTTGTGTAACTATCAAAAATATAATTTAGAATAAATCTGTACTCAATAGACATTATTTAATCAGATATTTTTTGAATCACTTTAGTGGAAATTCACAAAGAAGTGCAATCTGCTTGTGAATGTCCATCAAGTCCAACATATGTGAACAATTAGCATCTACTTTTGAATCGTATCACTGCTATTGATTCTTCAGATGCAGTGAGGCAATAAAAGTGATAAGGAAAAGACTCTTACTTTTTAATGATTTATCTAATTAACAGAGAACGTCAGATCCTGACGAGGCATCCTAAAAGCCCTTTCTAAATCAATAGATTATGCTGCACATTGCGAAAGACCATGAAATAATTTTCATTTAGAGATGAAAAACATTGAGTACAGAATATGGTGCACTTACTTTGCTGATCTCCCCACAGACTCCAGTTACCTGCAGAGAAACAGGACAGGGTTTGTATTGATCTTGACCTGAACTGGTACTCATACTCCGACACGCATTCCCGCCATCAGTGCATCAATGTTCCCCAATGCAGGCAGTGAATGGAAAGAGTCTCTCTAATTGCCTCAGACAGCTGGCTCAGCGAACTCCACAGACTAGACCAACAGCAGAAAATCGCAGGCAATCTCAAGGAGCTTGACTCCAGACATTTGATAGGATTATTGATCCTTTATGGTGCAGCGAACAAGACCTGTTTCCCCTCTAACACACAGCAACCCATGTGTGGCCAAACATAATATCAGAGGCTGAGTTAAAGCAATCTAATTACACCTAAATGGATAATTTTCAGTTTTGTACAATCAGCTGCAGGTTACTTACAACACTGGGTTCCCAGCACATGGAGAGGGCGTTCCTGTTCCTCCTGGTGTGAGTACTGCATTTGACAGAAGCATGACAGATGAAAACTTATTATTAAACACAAAGTTGGCTGGGGATCACAAAAATATGTATCATATATAAAGTTATGCACACAGTATCTTGGGAAATAATCGCCTTTCTCACATTTTGTCACCTTTAAACTACATCTTTCAATTTATTCTATTGAGATTTTATATTAACTGTGAAATGGATCAACAACAATGCATCCCAGAATATTTCCAAACTGAAATCTGAAAAGCTTAGCATGCATCCCAAACCTTTTGTGTGACATTTAAAAAAACAAACTGCTACTAATTTTCTTTCCAAATTACAGAAAGTCAAGAAAAGGTTTAAATGGTATCAACATTTAGGGTTTCCCCCAGAAAACTTTCTAAGCCCGGTGGTCGGGGTGCAGAGGCGGTCCACCAGCGGTCCACCGTGTTTTTGTATTAAAAAATGTTAAGTAGACAAGAAATGTAAAAATATTACTGGGTAATTATATGTTACGGGAAAACACCAGTGAAACGCTATTGAAACCCACAGCTAGTCTTAAAAACGACAAATCAAAAAATCCAATTAAAATGAATATTAATTATTTGCACTTCTGTTTAATCCAAATTAAGTCAGCAGCTCCAAAAGGCCCCCCACGGCTTCAGGGGCCCCATAAATGCTAATATTTTAACACAGACCACAGATGTATAAATGTAACAATTAAGGAGCTGGGAAGTTAATTTTGTAAAACTTCAAAGAACAGTATTCATAGTACGATTGTTTTGTTACCACAGCAACAATCTGATGCTGTGAGTTTAATCTTTGAGTTTGAGCTCTGTTCTTTCACAAATGCAAATTAGTAAACTGTAATTATAACTGATTGCTTTTTAGGTTGGATAATTAAATTACTTCCCCGCTCCCATATTAAATCTAACACAGAAGCTTTAAGAGGTGTTGATGTTTTTAGCAACAAAAGGGGCCCCTAAATCAAATTCTGCTCAAGGCTTCATACAGCTTTGGACCGGCCCTGCATGATCAGTAAAATCCGTTGCACTGCGCAGAGATGAGCAACAAACTGGATATTTAATTTGATCTAATGTGGCTCTAGTAGCTCTTCCATTTCGTGTCTGTTGAGTTTTTAATAAGAGTCACAGAAGCTATTCTGGTTGGTGGAGTTAATGGGACGAGATTTTTAGATCTCTGTGCAGTCGCGCGTATTAACTCTGGCTGACTAAGTAGACAACGCATTTGATATGGTTGATGCATCGTGTAACCGGAAAAATACTACTACTACTACTACTAAAATAATATAAAAACAGCGTGATGCGTGACTACGAGGAGAGCGCAAAACCTCCTCACTGGGCTGAACCTGCATGATGAGGTTAGCGCTGGTTCGTTAACCACTAACGCTCCGGGACATCGGGAACACAGACATAAACTTTACAGGGAAGACAGAGCCACACGCTGGGCAGCGTGTTGAGATGTAAACGCCGCATATAATTCTTTGTTCACAAAGAAAAATCTCACCGCTCCCTCAACGCTCACCTCTGAATTCGCGACTACAAGTTATTCCTGCGGTTCATATAGCTGCGCAACCAGAGCCTTGAGTTCTCCAAAGAAAAATAATTTCTCACAGGAATGCATGGCGGGCCGCCAGGCTTATAATACACTGGGGGAAACCCTGAACATTTATGCAAAGCACTGTGGAAAGTGAAGAAAGCGTTATGGGATTTTAGCAAGTATGATGCAACCTGCTCTCTGGCTTGTGCCTGTACTGCAGGATTATTTTTGGGGTGTTAAAACAAACAGGCTGACAGCTTACATCTTGGTCCCTCATGGCATTGAGCTGCTCCAGTTTTTTGGCCCAGTAGCGCGCCTCATCCTCAGGGATATCTGAAAACAATCATTCGGTCAAACTCTGGGTGACAAAATCTCTCAAAATAAGGTTCATCCAACTGAAACCCTTTGAATAATCCCACACAAAATTACCTGTCAGATAACACCAAAACATGGTGGAAAAACATCAGCTGTAATTATACTTTGGCCTGGTTCTGATGGTTCATTTTTTTAAACAACACAGAAATACAGCTGTAGATGCCTTGGCTTGACCTCACAACTCTATATTTAAAACTGTCCTGTTTTACTTACAGTCTCAGAGCCAACTCTCTACAAATAGGCAGGATGTGCATATTGAGGAGTCAGGTGTACATTATTGATTAGAGGAAGAGGAAACAGGATAGAAATGACACCTAATCAATGCTAAGAGGAACCCAGCTTGATCACTGAGAAGAAAAAGGACACAAACATTCTGTTGGTGCAAACTACACAACTAAAAAGTGGGTCAGGGTAGTTAATCAGGCAGTTTTTTGCTGCTCATTTGTCACTGTTTGCACTGAAAATATACATACAAATATAATTTATTTGCTCCAAACCCACTCCAAGTGATTTCACTGAACAGACATAGATAATTACTTACATTTACTAGGGTAACTACAGAAAAAAATGCACTACGCATTTTACTTCTACTTTGTTAAACAATGCTTTTCTTTCGTGAGAACAATTCTTGCTACTCTACCCACACTTGGTAGTCTCACCTAGTGGCAGTTCAAAGCGTGTATCAAGCAGCACCAGGTGTAGAGTGGGATCTTTGGTTCCACAGATCTCACTGTCAGCCATGATGACTTGAGAGTCCAACGTGAGCCACTCCCCAGGACCTTCCTGTGTACACAAAGATTGCAGGTAAAAATTGCACAAACCATTGAAGAATATAGTGGTGGTCATGGCGAACCTCATTTGACTGTCGGATGCTACGGAGGGGAATCCACACGGTGCCGACCATGGTGTCCCAGATTAACCCTTTGTTCCACATCTCCACTGTCAGGCCAAGATCCAGCCGGTTGATTTCACTACAGGAGAAAAAAATTAATTAAAAAAATTAAAAATATTAGGATATTATGAAAGCTTAAATTTGACAAAATAAATCATCAAAACAGAAGTAGAAACATGGAAACAGCTGGTCGACAAGTAAAAATGGTTTGATTGCTATGATGCAACTAAGGACTTTCCCTCTGGGTTTTATTCCATCTCCACATGGATCTACTGTGTTAGCTTCCTGTCTGAAACCATCTCAGAAAGTCGGTCTCGATCCAGATGTTTGGTCCGCACCAGGATTTGCATGAGTGCATTTACACCTGCACAAATGTCCAAACAAAGTCTGCTCCATTTAAAGCGAATCAAATGTGTCAGTTGTGTGAATACACCCTATTTTTTGTTTTTACTGTGGCTAACATACAGGCTGATACGTTTGGAGCAACTCCATAACAGTCCAATATAAATCCTATATTAGACAGCAGAGAGAAAGATGGAAAGTGATGAAGGAGTGATGACTAAGGGGAGGGAGGGAAAAGGTGATTGCATCGCCTGCCTGGAGGGACAAAGAGGGAAGTTTAATTAAGAAGTAAAGGGAGTAGACTCCCTATATCAATGTTACTTCTTTTTTCTGTAAGAGAAGTTTGATTTAAAGCGGTTACTGAGGGAGGAGTGGAGGGAGGCGAGTCAGTTTGAGGGAAGACATGAGTCCCTCTCTGTAGCCCAAATGTTACATAACACAGCTCCACTGATGCAACCCCAGTACAATGCTGCACGCCTCCAAACATCATACAGATGCAGAGGACTCCGCAGTAATCCTGCCTGCTGCAGCCCACATCCCGCTAAATGATTCTCACCCTTCACCGCCCATATGCTGCTACACCGTCAACACTGAGTCACTCCAACAGCCAAATATTCGCTGTTGTGTAATATTACCGCTTGCAACGAGATACCATACAACATCTGTGGAAATTTAAGATGAAATAAAAAAAAGATCAAAAGAGAAATATCTAGTCTAGAGAAGAAAGCTGCAGAGAGGGAATGGAGGGAGAGGAAAAGAGGAGCATTGGGGTTACTACAGAATGGGGAGAGAAAGAGGTGAGGCCAAGATGAAGATGAAGATGAACGGGGTTTTTGCAAGGGAAGTGACAAAGAAGAGAAAAGAAGGGGTGGAAGGAGGCCAAAGTTAAGAACGAGAATGAGAGAGAGGCAGAAGTATCAGATGAAAAAGAGTAGGAGACAGCTGATGAAGGTGGAGAGGAAGAGCTGCGAGAAACAATACAGGGATAAAGAGCACTTAGGATGAAGAAGTGGAAAGAAAGAGAGACGAAAGCTGATAGAAATCAAGCATTCGAGCAGCAGTGGAGGGAGAAGCAGAAGACGGTGAATGAGAAGAGGCTCATGATGAAGGCGTGTGAGAGAGAGAGAGAGAGAGAGAGAGGATACAAAAGGACTCACAACATGAAGTCCTGCTCCCAGCAGGGCAGGTTGCCCCTGACAGCAATGGTTGTGCTCTTCACATTTTGCACTTTTAGAGTCACATAAGTGTTAAACTTTTCTGCAAGGAGAAAAAGACAAAGAGAAGAACAGAAAATATCAGATGGAGAAAATAAATCTGCATTTTACTATTGAATATACATTCTGTTCAGCGACACGATCGCTAACTCTTTTCTAAAAAGATCTAGCCACAATCAAAACACAGATTCCTCATGCACCTCCTCCCATTATTTCGGTGAACCAAGCCCTTACCTTGGGGTCCATCCAGCTTGGCTTTCTTCACTGTGGGAACACAGAGAGGGACATGGTGACACACAGGAACACCATCTGTTTTCATGCTCACATGTCTTCTGTTTTCATACAGAGAGGGCGAACCAAGGAGGTTTGCAATGTACTAAAATAGCAGTCAAGGCGACATGTAGGACATTGAAACAAAACCTTTTTATTAAATGAAAATTTTAAAAATCTTTCTTCTGTTTAATTAGATTTTTAGCAAATACTTTGGTAGTGGGAAGGAAGTGTTTTTTATATATATTTTTATATTTATATTATATTTATATATTATATATATTTTTTATTTTTTTTTATATATATATAAAATATATATATATTTTTGTACCACACAAGGGGGTCTTTTTGTGGGCTCAAGTGTCCCTTATTTTTGAAAGTAGGCTGACAGGAAAGGGGGAAAGAGAGGGGGGAAGGCATGCAGCAAATGTCGCCGGGTCCGGGAGTCGAACCCGCGATGACTGCGTTGAGGACTCGAGGCCTCCAAACATGGGTCGCGCTATCCCCTACGCCACCACGGCATGCCCAGGAAGTGGTTTTTAAAATTTCTTTTACAAAATAAATATCTGAAAAGTGTTTCATGCATTTTGTATGTGTAATCATATGTTGTTTTGATACCGCTAAATAAAATCCTGTGTGACCTTCAGACAATCCAGCTGCTGTGTGAAGCTCTCTCAGGGCAGAGGTCATCAGTAAACAGGGACAAAGTTTAAACACCAAAATCTAGTGTTTATGGAGGAGTTGCAAAAAGAAACTCATCTTTTAAAAAACATGTTAAGAGTCCTAAAGTCAAAGGAAGAATGTAAAAGAAGGAGCTCTGATCAGATGAGACCAAAACCTAACTTTTTGGTTTAAATGTGACAAACAATTTGTATATGTGATAGAATGCTGAGCATCGTCTTGATCACAATAAAACATGGTGGTGGTGGCAGCATCATGCTGTGGGGAATGTTTTTCTTTAGGAGCGTTAAGAATGCTGAATATTAATGTCTACCTGTCATGTGAAGCGCAGGGATCCGATTAAAATACTGAGGGGAAAGTGGAAGACTCAGAGTAACCAATTTAATAAAGAGAGTTACAAAACGCTTACAGCAAAAACTTTTCGAGGGAGAAAAACACAGGGCTAACGGGGGAGAATCAGACAAAGACAAAAGGGAACAGATGGGTATATATGCAAAAGGTGTAATCAAGGGAATGAGGAACAGCTGGAGGGAAAACATAAGCACAGTCGAGACGAGGAGATAAAAAACAGCTGTCTTGAGAGTCAGGCTGAGGGAAGAAAGAAGATAAGCAGAGCAGGAGGAAGTGAGAAAATATAACAGAAAAGCCCTGAAACTAACAAACAGTAACAGAAAAAAAGAACCTAAATCTAATTGCACAATAGTAAACCAAAAATTAAACACACAAAGGAATGAAAAAAGGCAAAATCTAAGTAAATGAACAAAAAAAGGAAATGATCAAACCAGAAACAAAAACCAAGATGTGAACACTGGCACACTTCAGATTTCTGTTTGCAAAAAATTGATATTAAAAAAACAGACTTAATATTCTTTCAACGTTACATTTATCCACAAATTTATATTTTACCTCACAAAATCTCAGCAAAATATCATGACTTTTATGAAGACTTTTAAGACACTTTGTGAAAGTTGTCAAAATATTTGTTAGCACAACTTCAGTGCACCACTTAAAATCTGAGAACAAGTAGAAAGTAAAAATAAATCTAAAACTTACAGACCTAAATAAAACAGAATAAGTTTGGCTGCATTGCAAAATGTCTTTAAAATTTTTACTTACATCATATTAGTGTGAAATGCTAGCTACTAGCTTCAAACATATAATTTTAGTTCATTTCTGCAAGTTAACTTGTGAGAAGCAAACTGTTTATTGCAATAAGTACTTAAGAAAGTACTTATTTAAGTACCTTTAAGTCCAATGTAGAAAATATTGAAGTTGACAAAAAAAATATTTTCATAAAGGTACAATTTTTTCATACTAAGCAATTCATATATAACATAGAACCTGAAAAATATACATATTATCCATCATCACAAAGAGGCAGGGGTCACCAAGCACACTCAGCATTACATAAGTATGTGTGAGGAATTCAAACAGTCAGTTATGCAAATGCTGACTGAAAATATGATTCTTTATTTGCTCTGATGTTTCTACAACTTAGATCAAACGGGAAGCCATAACCAGTGCTAAACATGGATTTCAATGTGCTCGGAGAAGTAAAAAAACACACACAGCAACATGCTCATCTCATATTAATTATTCATCCATAAAGACGTTTATTATTCTGTATCTATTATTTAACACATTTGGAACAAATTTCTCTCTTTTTCTGGCATTAAGGCAAATATTCCAGTCTAAATCAAACAGTATCTGCCTGTGGATTTTTCTGTGTGCTCTGTAAGCCTGAGCTCCCTCTCTGCAGCACTGTTTTACCAGCCGTGACGTAACTCACACATGCATTTTTAATGCTTCACTACCCACTACTCTCAACCACGTACACTCTAGGAGGTCCTCACACACACACACACACACCCACACACACACACGCCTCACTGCAGATGTGTGCGTGCCTCACATGCACATGTTTACAGAATAAAATATAAAAGTTCTCTGTGGTACATAAAAAACCTGAGCCTTTCTATCTTTAGAAATCTACCAGCAACACAAATTATAACCTAACTCATAATTTTCTTACATGTACAGTTCCTACATCATAACCAGTCACCATAGTAACAAACACAAAGTGAAAAAGCACAATTGCCCTGAGTCAGCAAGGTGCTTTTCTATTTTCCAAGCCTTTTTTGTGTACCGAGCACCCACTGGAGATAAACCTGCAGCTTCTGCCATGCCGCCTCATGATGGAGTCACATGCTAAATGCAGTGGCTCGCTCCTTTGCTGTGCACCTGCAGCAAGGATGAAAATTACATAATCACAGCTTTCATTCAGCCTCAGCAACCTTGAGGGAAGCTCTGCATGTTCACGACAAATAAGACATATAGCTATAGATACAGTGTAAAGCGTATTGTAAAAGTATTCGGAACCCTTAAACTTTTTCTTTTGCAACAAACACAAACTTCACATTATGTTTTTGAGATTTTATGTGTCAGTAGTTGATAATTATGATGTGAAAGGAAAGTGTTTGGTTTCTAACACGAATGCAAATAACAATCTGAAAAGGATACCAAGCGTTTGTATTCAGTTCCCTTCACTATATAATGCTTGAATAAATTCAAGCGTAATTAATTGCTTTAAGTTGCTACCTAAGTGCAAACAGTCAACCTGAGTGCATTTTGATCTGATTGTGAATGTATGAATGTTCTGTTAAGTTTCTAAATCAACTTCTCAAGCTTTGAAACACTAACAGACACTAAAGTTTGGGGAAGCAACATGATAATACAAAATCTCCAAAAGACCTCAAAATAAATCTAGCAAGGCATTTTGGTACAAACATTGTGGAGTCATAAAAATTGAGGTAAACGCTACAAATGAGTTTTAAGATTAAATGACTCTGCTACTAACCGAAAAGTACCTGCAGTAAATATCCTGCGTTAGCTTCATTCAGGAATTTCCTCCATAGACAGCACAGTCTGACTTATGAGGACGGGCTGGTTATTGCCAAGAAAACCGACTGAACAGGAAATCAAGCAGACCCTTCATTTTGAACTGTCAGGGAAGATAAACTGGAAAAAGGTGGAGCTGACTTCAGCTGTTTCATGACACTAAAGAGGGATGCCTCCATTCAGACAGACAGAATCTTATTCTGACAGACCGCGAGAGAGAAGCAGTAATCCAGCTGCTGACAGCGACATCAGACTGTGACTTTGTGTTCCAAAAGAAAGACAATAAGAAGGCCGGACATTAAAGTGGCAAAAGGTTGCCAAAAATTGCTCAGATTGAATATGCGTCTGTGCCTGAAATCTGCTTGGCTGGCAGATATGCCAACGTTGCCTATTCAGGAGGCACAAAGTGCCGTGCAGGCCAGAAATAGCTCGAGCCAGGTAAGCATGAATGATGTAAGCGGAACAGAAAGAGGGCTCTCTGCCAAGCCTCGTAGTCTGCAGCAGCCAGCGTTTATGAATGAATGACTCCCAGGGTCTTTTTAATGACATCTGGGAGTGACTCAGAGCAGGAGCAGTCAGTGGGTGGAACTGACAGGACAGGCTGAGGTAGAGCAGCGTCTATTAAACAGCTGGATGTATCGTGACTTAAAAAAAGCCTTTAAATTTTCTTTTAGCTTTTATAAAGATTGCTGCAAGCTCAATTGATCTTTACAGCTTGTGTACGTACAGATTGTTTCTGTATCAGTCATAAAGGTTTGGTGGATCAATAGATGTTATCACATGCAAAATGATATTATTTTCAGATTTTATCCTCTGTACTAACTGTAATATGTAAATGTGAGCTGAATATGAGACAGGAAAGCAATCCAAAAGCACTACAGTAACTCGAAGCACTATTTTTAGAGAGGCAAGCCCATTTGTTCACCTTTTTTAACTTGCTACTGGAAAGCAAGGAAATGAATTTCATTTGCCCTAGGTCAAACTCATTCTTGTTCACTGAAATGGCTTTTTACTGGGACTTAAAGTACCCAGGCCACCGCTATTATTTCCACCTGATCTTTTCCTTTTAGGACAATCCATGATAAAAACGTGGAAAAAAAATGTGAATGTGATATTGTAAAAAAAAAAAAAGAAAAGAAAAACAAGGGGGAAAATCTTGTCTTAACAACCCCAGACTTCACTGAGAGGTTTTCAACTCTGCAATGATTTATTTACAGATAAAGACAGAGACAGTAGTAGGCCAACGTCTGCAACCGTTATCAATGTATACCACGGCCAAAATCACTACGTTTTAGGTGCTCGGTCAAAAACCCATGATTATATTGGGAGTTCTTTTGTTTTGCACCCGCAGAGCAATAAATGAACCATGAGACATTTTAATGAAACACAGTGATCTCATTTTTGTAGAAAAGAACAAATCATTGATCCAAAAATTGGTTGTTTTGTTTGATTTAATGTAAAAGAAATATCTAGAATTTTCAAACTTTTTGGGTCAATTTTTTTCTTTTTTGGTTTCGCAGAAAATGCTTTGGTTTATTACATAAACTATCCTCAGAATCACTTGCTTTATTTAGATCAGTTTAACTTTGCCGAACTCTTGATTTTGAGTAAAATGTTGATTGATTACTTTAAAAATAAAATTATTTGGTTCTTCAAAAAAAAGAAAAAAAAAACACTTCTCTTAAAAGAGTAATACTTTGTATTGTACCTAACACTTTCCTTAACAAGATAAAAGTAAATAGAAAATGAAATTGTGCATCTGCATCAGCTTCATTTACTGTCTACAGTCAGAGACCCCACAGCATTCTTCCAAGGGCAGCAAATGGCCCCCGTGCCACATGTTGGATGAAGAGTTTATGGTTATTATTACCGGATGTCTAACTCTTATCACAATTACATTTTTCATTATAACAGTTAAAGCATTATAATTTATCGTGTATAAGTACCTCTACAGTTATGATACCATAAGAATTACTACTGACTTGAAACATATCCACAAATAGAGATGGGGATTTGCTGAAGGCTATTTTAAACTAAAATCTATATATGCTTAACTCTTTATATGTGTTCTCTTGCCACTTGTCTCAGCGTTTGTTGCTGAATCAGCTGTAGTCTGTGTAAAAAAAAAATACTCAGAAACGTGTTAGAGAATACTGTGGAAGAGAATCTCCCATTTTAGGTCTTTCTCCGCCCTTTCACTAGTCCTAAACGTGGACTCCGTCACGTTACCTCGCCAGCTACGCTTATTCATCCGACTAATAAGAGGTCTCAGTGACAGCATCAAGTGCATTTTGGGGCGTGTGGTGGGAGGAGGTGACGCATGGCATTTTAGGGGAAGACGCGGAGTGGTCCTGAAAGGGTGGGCGTCGGGGTGCCATAGACTTGCACCTCCTGCCGCCAGTATTTCCCTCGGTACGGCAGAGCGGCACAGGGGAGCGGTAAGCGGCAAGGGAACAGTGCGCGCGGTGCGGTGCGGTAGCGGCAGGGCAGCGGTGCAGCAGGGGCTTTTCCTCGTCCTCCTCCTCCTCCTCCTCCTGCCCACGCATGAATGAGTGGATGAAACACACACTTACACATACACGCGCGCACGCACACACTATCCGCAACAGAACTAACAGCACCCGGAAAGGAAACAGCAGCCCGCACGATAATGGTCATGTTATTAGCTGATAATTTTACCATGCTTCAAAATGCCATTTAAAAAATATATATATTTGTTTTAAAATAAATATATTTTTGGTCCCAACAGTGAATGAAAACAAAACGCACCATTCAATAAAATATTCAGTCAAAAGTCATACAACCATTAACAACGCGTTTGGAGCCGCTATGTTTTCTAAATGATCATTCAGCAAAGAACCTCCTGTGCTCGGACAACACTTTTTCCAGGCGGCTGACAGTCAGCACAGTCAGGGACTACTGCTGCAGTTAAACCGTGAGCAGGTAACACTTCGGTAACATCACACACACGCACGGTCTTTTTCACTGGTTTCCTTCCTTACCTCCCACACACAGCAGGGACATCTCTGAAAGCGGCGTGAGCGTCCCCGGCCGTCCTTTACTTAGTGCTCCGCGGTTTGTTTAGTCAGTCCTCTTTATAGAGTCTTGGCCACAGGAAAAACTCAAAGCGACAGAAACCCGTTACCCTGAACGGCAGCGGCAGTAACAAACTGGCACCATCTCAGAGAGACTCGTCTGTCCTTCTGCGGGACTGTTGCTCCTTTGAAGACCGGACAGGACAGACAGGAGTAGATTCCTCGCCCCCCACCCTCCTCTGCTCCCTCCTCTGCATTGCCTCAGCTCTCCGCCGCTGCTCCTCCTGCGCGCACAGCCATCTTGTTTCAGCAGCATCCACCGGGCTCCGGCGCGAGGACAACTCCCCCGTGCCTCGCCGCCCTGACGTCACGGTTGATGAGGAGCAGGCGGAGAGGGGGTTCGCTCCTCCGGAGGGCTGCAGGGATGCACGGAGGACGGGATGGGACTGTATAACATCATCGTGATGGGAGGGCGATGCAGTCTGCACTGTAAAACCTGGCGGGTTGATTCAGCTTAAAAGATGAACGGTCAACGTTTCTGTCAAAAATCAATGGCGTGTCAGTTCACCTAACTAGCCCTAAGTTCACTTCAGGGTGAAACTCAACTAATTTACAGTGCTGTGTGGAATGATATTAACCCTTAACAGGTTTCTTTTATTCTAACATTTCTGATCATCAAAAAAATCAAAGTTGCTTAGACTAAATACATGCAGACTTTAAATGATGATCTCCTACTTTAATAGGATAAAAGTTATCAAAAACCTTATGTGAGAAAGGAACTGCGGCCTAATAGTTAATCATAAATTACCTGAAAATATTTTTTGTTCAGCTTCACTGTCCACACCCAGATCTGTTAAATGTGGATGTTAGATAGAAACAGTGTTACATAATCTTAAGAAATTTAAGAACAGTCAAGAAACAATATTGGGATGGAAGGAGCTTGTCATTTCTAACACTCCAGTGAACCACAGTGACCAGAACCACTATTATCCATAGATGGAGAAAACATGGAACAAAAGTGGCTGGCCTATTAAAATTATTCCAAGAGAGCATCGATGACTCACGAATGACCTCATAAAACCCAGAAATGCATCTAAAGCACTACAGGCATCACTTGCTTGATGTGCATCATTCAACAAAAAGAAAGAGATTAGGCAAAAATGACATCAGCAGGAAGTTTCCAAGGTCAAAAGCAAAAAAAAAACAAAAAAAACAAAACACTTGTCTAATATTTGCCCAGGATCATCTTGAGAATCCCAAATTATGGGAAAAATATTCTGTGGATAGAATAAACAAAATTGGAACTTTCTGAAAACTGTACAACTGATTGCATCTCGCGTGAATTAGCACAGCATTCAGAAGAGGAATATCATACTGACTGTTAAATATGGTGGGACTGTGGTGACTTTGATTCTTCAGCGAAATTAAATCTAAATCCACCCAAGTGGAAACAGAAAACCAGAAACTTAAAGAGCGAACTCTGCTGACTGATGAAGAATTTTTTTTTTTATCATGTTAAATTAGTGACTGAAAATCAAGAAACAAACTCTGAAAATCCCAAAATGTTATTTAAAATCAAACAGAAATGAATTGATGTGGAAGACAACTTGGTCTTAGACTGAAGGGACTGAAACACAGACGAATCAAACATTTTATTCCACTCGCCAGCCTGACTGACCTCTAAGGTAAACATAAGAGGAATTACAAGTATTGTTAAAACTATTTATTCAATTTTTTTTTCTCAACAAATCTATTATTACCTTTTCAGACTAAAAGAAAAGAACACAATGAAAGAACAAACAAGTAAAACACAGTTTTACAGTGCAGAATATGGTGACAAAATATACTCATTCACACTTTTCAAACGTGTCTTTTTCATTCACAAAAGTTCGGGGTATGTGTAGCACAACCTGATCACAACTGTCTGTATTTTTGTTGCTCGCTGTCCAAGTCCATTTCCTAAGTCTCATTTAGTTTCTAACATGGAAACTCTACTACCCAACAATACAAGAAAATTTGTAACCTGATTGCACAGGAAAATCTTGAACTGCATGTCAATGAATCACAATTTGTGAATGACTTTTGGGGCTGCACGGTGGCACTGGGGCCTTGTATGAGACTGTCCTAGGTTCAGTTCCATTGGGAATAACTTCCAAAAATATGGTTGATTTAATTAACTGGTTTCTCTAAAATTGTCCTCAGATATGAGTGTGCATGGTTATATTTCCTTGCAATCTGTCCAAGGCGTATCCCACCCAATGGCCACTAGAGAGTGGCACCAGCGGTTTGTGACCTTACAAGCTTATGCAAATGGACAATGGATGGTTGAATTATTTTGACTCTTGTTTGACTGTTTTGTATCAAAATCCTTTTCAGTGATCTACCTTTATTCCTTTCACTGAAGCAAACATTTTGGTGTTAAAGAACTCAATGGTAAAGCAATTACAGTAGAAAGAAAAAGTTAAATCCCAGAGTCAGGAAAAGCTTGTCTGGTCTGGGAAATCCTTTGACTCACCACATCGGGAACTTCTTTGTGTCTTTGTTACCAAACAGAGAGTTTCTGACTTAACACTGAGCTGTGTTACTGAGGAATATTAACTATGTTTTAAACTGAATACAAGCACTGAATTGGGACACTGAGAACATTTTAGACATGAAACATTTACTAATAAAGCCATGAAATCTTGACATCAAAAAACAACTTTGGCACACAGATGTAGAAAAACACCCAGAAATAATTAAACTGCAATATTTAAACTCATACAAGTTTGTGAAAAATTAGGACAGCAATAACGTGACTTACCAAGACCAGTCTCGAGTACTACAACACTGCTAGCTTAAATATAATAATATATAGACTTTAGTTCTGAGAAACATGTTTTCATGTGGCATCCAATTATTTTTAAAAATGTATTTTGGCTTTACATGTTTAAGTTTTATGTATGATTCATCGTCTGCCTAGTCATCAGTAAATATATTTTAGAAAGGATCAAAGTTATTTTTGCAATTTTACTGGAAAAAAATGTTTTTGGAAGCATTTTTAAAGTCTTAAAAATATTTACTGAATTAGGAGTTGTGATTCAAACAAATGGCAGTACCTGAAATAGCCGCCAGGGGGAATAAAAGGCCAGCATGAGTGTGTGGACCACTGCAATTACGGAAAGCGATGAAGTTTGTTGTTTACGCCTACAGCAGGTTGAAGATGGCCGCTGGAGACAACAACGGCAGGCTTCCTTGCCTTAGTTTCTCCGGCCCAGGCCCTTTGGGGAATAGCCAGCCGAGCAACAGCGTTTTCTCAATGCCGGCATCCAACGGGGGAGCGGTCGGTGCAGCTGGGGGAGTACAAGGAACTGCGAGGCGACCCAACCCGCAGCTGGGGCCTGGCGGGGCAGACGGCAGCGGCGTTTCGAGCGGAGCTCCGCAGACTGCGCAGAACCCTCTGCAGCCGCCCGCTGCGTCAGGTGCTGCTTCTGCGGCAGCAGGAGCCATGGCCTCCCCGGCGTCCAATATGATAAGCAGCGCAGCGTCGAATGCCTCCCCGGCCACCGCGTCGAGCGCTACCCCAGCTGCAGCGTCCGTGCTAGTGTACAGAGAGCCGGTGTACAACTGGCAGGCGACAAAGAGCACCGTCAAGGAGAGGTTTGCGTTTCTCTTCAACAACGAGGTGCTGAGTGACGTTCATTTCTTGGTTGGCAAAGGTATGGGTGTTCAGAGAATACCAGCTCACAGGTAAGAGGATTAGCTTCAGCAGAAACAAACGGCTTGAAAAGACCGAGCTGACCCCTCCTCTTGTTGTTGTTGCGGTGGCGTGTCAGGTTTGTCCTGGCAGTGGGCAGCGCAGTGTTTGATGCTATGTTCAACGGTGGCATGGCGACCACTTCCACGGAAATTGAACTTCCTGATGTGGAACCAGCTGCTTTTTTGGCCCTGCTAAAGTAATGAGTCTTTTTAATTATTTGTATTATTATTTTTAAATCTATGTTTTACTGCTAATTGCAACAGTGTCTTCTGTTTCAGGTTCCTGTATTCTGATGAAGTCCAGATCGGGCCTGAGACTGTGATGACTACTCTGTATACAGCCAAAAAGTATGCGGTTCCTGCGCTGGAGGCTCACTGTGTGGAGTTCCTGAAGAAAAACCTCAGAGCAGACAATGCTTTCATGCTCCTTACACAGGTCGGCTTCCTTACCTTAAGATTCAGGACCTACAGCTCCAGAGGAGTTATAGTTGTTGAAACGCTTAGTTTGAGTGTGGATTTAAAATGTAAATCCACACTTAAATTTGTTTGAAGCGTTTTTCCATTATGAATGAGAAAAGAGAATAAGAAAAATGTTTTTCTTTTTATATTTCTAGACTTTATTCCCGTCAACTTTCATTCATGTGTTCATTGTCTATTATCTGTCGGTCTATCAATGTATTTTTGTCCATTTGTTTGTCTGTCCCATTGTCCATCTACAATGTATCTGTTGATCCATCCATAAATGACAATTTCATAGTGAACTTCTGCATTTACAATTCAAAATTTGCTGAGGCATTTGACTATTCAGTCCTGGAATTTGGGAATAGTTTTATGTTCTTTAATATGTATTTGTCAAAATAAGTGCCCAAGTCAAAACATACAAATAAGACGGCAGATAAAACAGAGCCCTTGTAGGCCTCATTAAAGTTTTGGCAATGATATGTTTGGTTTGTTTAACACAAATGTGTAGAATATGAGTTTTTTGGGGGGGTTTCTGTATGTTTTTATTGCTTAAAAATAAAGAGCAAACTCGGCTTCCCACAGGAGCGTTCACTACATTGATGTTGCCTGAAAATCAGATGATGTTTTAAAAGTCTGATAAGCTATCATGTTGTTTTAGGCTCGCTTGTTTGATGAGCCGCAGCTTGCCAGCCTGTGTTTGGAGAACATTGACAAGAACACCGGCGATGCTCTTGCTGCCGAGGGGTTCACAGACATAGATCTGGGTAAAGACTCACTTTAAATTTTGTCATCATTGCTTCATGTTGCATTTAGTTATTACAGTGTTGTTTATAAACGTCACATTTATCTCCTTCAGATACTTTGGTGGCGGTGTTGGAGAGGGACACTTTAGGAGTAAGAGAGGTGCGTTTGTTTGGCGCTGCCGTTCGCTGGGCCGAGGCGGAGGCTCGCAGGCAGCAGCTGCAGCCCACTCCCGAGAACATGCGCAAAGTCCTGGGAAAATCTCTCACACTCATCCGCTTCCCTCTCATGACCATAGAGGAGTTTGCAGCAGGTTAAGAAGAGCACAGTTGAACACCCAGTAACTGCATCCGTTTTGCTTTCAAATCACTGCTCTGACGTTGAAGTCTGCTTTTGGTTCATGTCGTTATCCTGCAGGTCCTGCCCAGTCTAATATTCTAACCGACAGAGAGGTGGTGAGTCTCTTCCTCCACTTTACAGTGAACCCAAAGCCTCGTGTCGATTTCATCGACCGTCCTCGCTGCTGCCTCCGCGGGAAGGAGTGCAGTATCACCCGTTTTGGCCAGGTGGAGAGCCGCTGGGGCTACAGCGGGACGAGCGACCGCATAAGGTGTGTTGAGATCAGGGCTGCCAGGCCTTACATTACCTTAAAGGACTTTATCTAACTGATTGCCAGTGCTGTAGGCTGGTTGTGACAAATGTTTTACTTATAAACCAATAACAATAAAACATTTCAGCATGAAATGCGATCATTTATTTTTACATTTTTGAAGCTCATATTATTAGTGTGAATATATATATATGTATACTGTAAACTCTAAGAAGCTTTTTAAAAAAATTATATTACCTCTCTTTGTTTTACAGGTTTTCTGTTAACAGAAGGATTTTTGTGGTTGGATTTGGACTTTATGGCTCCATACACGGACCTACAGACTACCAAGTCAATATACAGGTACTGGCCCAGGATTTACAGCTTCTTTTAAAAATATTCATGCCTCATGCCTTGAGATTTGTTCATCTTGTCACATTAAAACTACAAACCTGTGTATAACTACAACACCTGGTAGCACATAATTGTTGGGTGAGAGAAAAATAATTATAACAAAATGTGGAAAGATTTATGTCATATAAATAATTTGATATGGCACTGTACTTGTATGAGGCAAATCTTTGCATATTTTTAGTGGTTTTATGCGATCTTGGGTATTTGTGCCCCGTTCTAGATAATCCACACAGACAGCAACACAGTGCTGGGGCAGAATGACACAGGCTTCAGCTGTGACGGGTCAGCAAACACCTTCAGAGTCATGTTCAAAGAACCAGTCGAGATTCTACCCAACGTCAACTACACTGCCTGTGCCACACTGAAGGTCAGCAAGAAGAGAGACAGAGAGAAATGATTAATATGGGAAAGAACCCACAGATTTGGAAGTGTTTACTCATCTTGCTCTGTGTGTGTGTCTGACAGGGTCCAGACTCTCATTATGGGACCAAGGGAATGCGAAAGGTAACACATGAGTCATCCTCCACCGGCACAAAGACCTGCTTCACCTTCTGCTACGCGGCGGGCAACAACAACGGCACTTCAGTAGAAGACGGACAGATCCCAGAGGTCATCTTCTACACATAGTCACCTCAGACGTCCCAGCGATCTTCCATCAAATGTGACAACCCGACACCAGCGCAAGGCCACATTTCAGCAGCCATACTGGGGACTAATCTGTCAGACTTCAGTCTGTTCCCTCCTCACAGGGCAACTGCTAGCTGCACGGGGAGGACAAATGGCTGGTAGACGATGTGGGTTGTTACGCGAGACGAAGTCAGTCGTTTGATGTGCTGCCACTTCCCTTAGTGCTCTAGATTTATAAACCAGCTCCGAGAAGGATTGAGAGATGTTAGGGAGGGGGGTCTCTCAGATTATTCACAGTATCTTTGTCACTGCTTCGGGTTGACAGCATAAAGCTTGACACTGAATTTTTCTTAAGCTGTAGGATTCTCCTCCTTCTGCTCCACCGCTTTAGCGCAAAGGAGACTCAACTGTATGAATGTACAGTTTATCAGATTTGCCAAGATAAAGTCCTTGTAGCGTTTTGTACAGAGTCGACTCTGCATCAACTGTAACTTCCACACACTGATGGACCTCATAGGCTTTCATGAAAACTTGTCAAATTTGAACCAAACTTCATAATAATGTCAAGAGTATGACTAAGGTGAGCGTTTTTCTGTTTTTTACTTAACAGTACAATCTGTGATATCTTGTGTCTTTGCTTGGTAGTTGCCTATACCCGGTATACATTGCACTTCTCGGCCTTGCCTTCGTTTATTTTGTTGCTCTATGGATGCACACTAACTCTTCTGATTTTTTTTAAGCTTTATTTTAAAAGTTGTGGGTGGAAGAGATTTTTTTTCTCTTGGTGCTGAAGTTGATGGGTTGTATATTAAAGTGGCATTTATTAACATTATATATGTAACTTGAAATAAATGGCAATTAAATGAGGAAAAAACGATGTGTAGCTTTTTTTTTATAACAACTTATTGAAATGGGACAGGATTAACCACTACC